>NC_136797.1:47642472-47915496 GCF_951216825.1 Electrona antarctica | reverse complement strand
AATCTGTCCGCTTGATCTGAAGGGCTAGCAGGATATGCGATCACCATTAGGCTAAGCAATCAGCCCCTCTTTGGACTTTGCATATCCTTGTCTTAATAGCTCTCTAGGCGTATAAATAGCACTGCTATTTATCTGCACAGACCAAAACCACACTTTGACCAGTGGTGGTGTGACAAGAGCAGCTGATATTTTGATCTGCTGCTATTTGGAATTGGACACAGTAGGTGGGGGAACTTACTCTGCAGTTTTTCTGCACTATCTATCTGTATTCCTTTTAGTAATATTTCTGTCTTTCTACTATTTCTGTCCTTCTGTCTGTTTTCCTTTGTTCGTTCCTAAACCAATCTGTCCGCTTGATCTGAAGGGCTAGCAGGATATGCGATCACCATTAGGCTAAGCAATCAGCCCCTCTTTGGACTTTGCATATCCTTGTCTTAATAGCTCTCTAGGCGTATAAATAGCACTGCTATTTATCTGCACAGACCAAAACCACACTTTGACCAGTGGTGGTGTGACAAGAGCAGCTGATATTTTGATCTGCTGCTATTTGGAATTGGACACAGTAGGTGGGGGAACTTACTCTGCAGTTTTTCTGCACTATCTATCTGTATTCCTTTTAGTAATATTTCTGTCTTTCTACTATTTCTGTCCTTCTGTCTGTTTTCCTTTGTTCGTTCCTAAACCAATCTGTCCGCTTGATCTGAAGGGCTAGCAGGATATGCGATCACCATTAGGCTAAGCAATCAGCCCCTCTTTGGACTTTGCATATCCTTGTCTTAATAGCTCTCTAGGCGTATAAATAGCACTGCTATTTATCTGCACAGACCAAAACCACACTTTGACCAGTGGTGGTGTGACAAGAGCAGCTGATATTTTGATCTGCTGCTATTTGGAATTGGACACAGTAGGTGGGGGAACTTACTCTGCAGTTTTTCTGCACTATCTATCTGTATTCCTTTTAGTAATATTTCTGTCTTTCTACTATTTCTGTCCTTCTGTCTGTTTTCCTTTGTTCGTTCCTAAACCAATCTGTCCGCTTGATCTGAAGGGCTAGCAGGATATGCGATCACCATTAGGCTAAGCAATCAGCCCCTCTTTGGACTTTGCATATCCTTGTCTTAATAGCTCTCTAGGCGTATAAATAGCACTGCTATTTATCTGCACAGACCAAAACCACACTTTGACCAGTGGTGGTGTGACAAGAGCAGCTGATATTTTGATCTGCTGCTATTTGGAATTGGACACAGTAGGTGGGGGAACTTACTCTGCAGTTTTTCTGCACTATCTATCTGTATTCCTTTTAGTAATATTTCTGTCTTTCTACTATTTCTGTCCTTCTGTCTGTTTTCCTTTGTTCGTTCCTAAACCAATCTGTCCGCTTGATCTGAAGGGCTAGCAGGATATGCGATCACCATTAGGCTAAGCAATCAGCCCCTCTTTGGACTTTGCATATCCTTGTCTTAATAGCTCTCTAGGCGTATAAATAGCACTGCTATTTATCTGCACAGACCAAAACCACACTTTGACCAGTGGTGGTGTGACAAGAGCAGCTGATATTTTGATCTGCTGCTATTTGGAATTGGACACAGTAGGTGGGGGAACTTACTCTGCAGTTTTTCTGCACTATCTATCTGTATTCCTTTTAGTAATATTTCTGTCTTTCTACTATTTCTGTCCTTCTGTCTGTTTTCCTTTGTTCGTTCCTAAACCAATCTGTCCGCTTGATCTGAAGGGCTAGCAGGATATGCGATCACCATTAGGCTAAGCAATCAGCCCCTCTTTGGACTTTGCATATCCTTGTCTTAATAGCTCTCTAGGCGTATAAATAGCACTGCTATTTATCTGCACAGACCAAAACCACACTTTGACCAGTGGTGGTGTGACAAGAGCAGCTGATATTTTGATCTGCTGCTATTTGGAATTGGACACAGTAGGTGGGGGAACTTACTCTGCAGTTTTTCTGCACTATCTATCTGTATTCCTTTTAGTAATATTTCTGTCTTTCTACTATTTCTGTCCTTCTGTCTGTTTTCCTTTGTTCGTTCCTAAACCAATCTGTCCGCTTGATCTGAAGGGCTAGCAGGATATGCGATCACCATTAGGCTAAGCAATCAGCCCCTCTTTGGACTTTGCATATCCTTGTCTTAATAGCTCTCTAGGCGTATAAATAGCACTGCTATTTATCTGCACAGACCAAAACCACACTTTGACCAGTGGTGGTGTGACAAGAGCAGCTGATATTTTGATCTGCTGCTATTTGGAATTGGACACAGTAGGTGGGGGAACTTACTCTGCAGTTTTTCTGCACTATCTATCTGTATTCCTTTTAGTAATATTTCTGTCTTTCTACTATTTCTGTCCTTCTGTCTGTTTTCCTTTGTTCGTTCCTAAACCAATCTGTCCGCTTGATCTGAAGGGCTAGCAGGATATGCGATCACCATTAGGCTAAGCAATCAGCCCCTCTTTGGACTTTGCATATCCTTGTCTTAATAGCTCTCTAGGCGTATAAATAGCACTGCTATTTATCTGCACAGACCAAAACCACACTTTGACCAGTGGTGGTGTGACAAGAGCAGCTGATATTTTGATCTGCTGCTATTTGGAATTGGACACAGTAGGTGGGGGAACTTACTCTGCAGTTTTTCTGCACTATCTATCTGTATTCCTTTTAGTAATATTTCTGTCTTTCTACTATTTCTGTCCTTCTGTCTGTTTTCCTTTGTTCGTTCCTAAACCAATCTGTCCGCTTGATCTGAAGGGCTAGCAGGATATGCGATCACCATTAGGCTAAGCAATCAGCCCCTCTTTGGACTTTGCATATCCTTGTCTTAATAGCTCTCTAGGCGTATAAATAGCACTGCTATTTATCTGCACAGACCAAAACCACACTTTGACCAGTGGTGGTGTGACAAGAGCAGCTGATATTTTGATCTGCTGCTATTTGGAATTGGACACAGTAGGTGGGGGAACTTACTCTGCAGTTTTTCTGCACTATCTATCTGTATTCCTTTTAGTAATATTTCTGTCTTTCTACTATTTCTGTCCTTCTGTCTGTTTTCCTTTGTTCGTTCCTAAACCAATCTGTCCGCTTGATCTGAAGGGCTAGCAGGATATGCGATCACCATTAGGCTAAGCAATCAGCCCCTCTTTGGACTTTGCATATCCTTGTCTTAATAGCTCTCTAGGCGTATAAATAGCACTGCTATTTATCTGCACAGACCAAAACCACACTTTGACCAGTGGTGGTGTGACAAGAGCAGCTGATATTTTGATCTGCTGCTATTTGGAATTGGACACAGTAGGTGGGGGAACTTACTCTGCAGTTTTTCTGCACTATCTATCTGTATTCCTTTTAGTAATATTTCTGTCTTTCTACTATTTCTGTCCTTCTGTCTGTTTTCCTTTGTTCGTTCCTAAACCAATCTGTCCGCTTGATCTGAAGGGCTAGCAGGATATGCGATCACCATTAGGCTAAGCAATCAGCCCCTCTTTGGACTTTGCATATCCTTGTCTTAATAGCTCTCTAGGCGTATAAATAGCACTGCTATTTATCTGCACAGACCAAAACCACACTTTGACCAGTGGTGGTGTGACAAGAGCAGCTGATATTTTGATCTGCTGCTATTTGGAATTGGACACAGTAGGTGGGGGAACTTACTCTGCAGTTTTTCTGCACTATCTATCTGTATTCCTTTTAGTAATATTTCTGTCTTTCTACTATTTCTGTCCTTCTGTCTGTTTTCCTTTGTTCGTTCCTAAACCAATCTGTCCGCTTGATCTGAAGGGCTAGCAGGATATGCGATCACCATTAGGCTAAGCAATCAGCCCCTCTTTGGACTTTGCATATCCTTGTCTTAATAGCTCTCTAGGCGTATAAATAGCACTGCTATTTATCTGCACAGACCAAAACCACACTTTGACCAGTGGTGGTGTGACAAGAGCAGCTGATATTTTGATCTGCTGCTATTTGGAATTGGACACAGTAGGTGGGGGAACTTACTCTGCAGTTTTTCTGCACTATCTATCTGTATTCCTTTTAGTAATATTTCTGTCTTTCTACTATTTCTGTCCTTCTGTCTGTTTTCCTTTGTTCGTTCCTAAACCAATCTGTCCGCTTGATCTGAAGGGCTAGCAGGATATGCGATCACCATTAGGCTAAGCAATCAGCCCCTCTTTGGACTTTGCATATCCTTGTCTTAATAGCTCTCTAGGCGTATAAATAGCACTGCTATTTATCTGCACAGACCAAAACCACACTTTGACCAGTGGTGGTGTGACAAGAGCAGCTGATATTTTGATCTGCTGCTATTTGGAATTGGACACAGTAGGTGGGGGAACTTACTCTGCAGTTTTTCTGCACTATCTATCTGTATTCCTTTTAGTAATATTTCTGTCTTTCTACTATTTCTGTCCTTCTGTCTGTTTTCCTTTGTTCGTTCCTAAACCAATCTGTCCGCTTGATCTGAAGGGCTAGCAGGATATGCGATCACCATTAGGCTAAGCAATCAGCCCCTCTTTGGACTTTGCATATCCTTGTCTTAATAGCTCTCTAGGCGTATAAATAGCACTGCTATTTATCTGCACAGACCAAAACCACACTTTGACCAGTGGTGGTGTGACAAGAGCAGCTGATATTTTGATCTGCTGCTATTTGGAATTGGACACAGTAGGTGGGGGAACTTACTCTGCAGTTTTTCTGCACTATCTATCTGTATTCCTTTTAGTAATATTTCTGTCTTTCTACTATTTCTGTCCTTCTGTCTGTTTTCCTTTGTTCGTTCCTAAACCAATCTGTCCGCTTGATCTGAAGGGCTAGCAGGATATGCGATCACCATTAGGCTAAGCAATCAGCCCCTCTTTGGACTTTGCATATCCTTGTCTTAATAGCTCTCTAGGCGTATAAATAGCACTGCTATTTATCTGCACAGACCAAAACCACACTTTGACCAGTGGTGGTGTGACAAGAGCAGCTGATATTTTGATCTGCTGCTATTTGGAATTGGACACAGTAGGTGGGGGAACTTACTCTGCAGTTTTTCTGCACTATCTATCTGTATTCCTTTTAGTAATATTTCTGTCTTTCTACTATTTCTGTCCTTCTGTCTGTTTTCCTTTGTTCGTTCCTAAACCAATCTGTCCGCTTGATCTGAAGGGCTAGCAGGATATGCGATCACCATTAGGCTAAGCAATCAGCCCCTCTTTGGACTTTGCATATCCTTGTCTTAATAGCTCTCTAGGCGTATAAATAGCACTGCTATTTATCTGCACAGACCAAAACCACACTTTGACCAGTGGTGGTGTGACAAGAGCAGCTGATATTTTGATCTGCTGCTATTTGGAATTGGACACAGTAGGTGGGGGAACTTACTCTGCAGTTTTTCTGCACTATCTATCTGTATTCCTTTTAGTAATATTTCTGTCTTTCTACTATTTCTGTCCTTCTGTCTGTTTTCCTTTGTTCGTTCCTAAACCAATCTGTCCGCTTGATCTGAAGGGCTAGCAGGATATGCGATCACCATTAGGCTAAGCAATCAGCCCCTCTTTGGACTTTGCATATCCTTGTCTTAATAGCTCTCTAGGCGTATAAATAGCACTGCTATTTATCTGCACAGACCAAAACCACACTTTGACCAGTGGTGGTGTGACAAGAGCAGCTGATATTTTGATCTGCTGCTATTTGGAATTGGACACAGTAGGTGGGGGAACTTACTCTGCAGTTTTTCTGCACTATCTATCTGTATTCCTTTTAGTAATATTTCTGTCTTTCTACTATTTCTGTCCTTCTGTCTGTTTTCCTTTGTTCGTTCCTAAACCAATCTGTCCGCTTGATCTGAAGGGCTAGCAGGATATGCGATCACCATTAGGCTAAGCAATCAGCCCCTCTTTGGACTTTGCATATCCTTGTCTTAATAGCTCTCTAGGCGTATAAATAGCACTGCTATTTATCTGCACAGACCAAAACCACACTTTGACCAGTGGTGGTGTGACAAGAGCAGCTGATATTTTGATCTGCTGCTATTTGGAATTGGACACAGTAGGTGGGGGAACTTACTCTGCAGTTTTTCTGCACTATCTATCTGTATTCCTTTTAGTAATATTTCTGTCTTTCTACTATTTCTGTCCTTCTGTCTGTTTTCCTTTGTTCGTTCCTAAACCAATCTGTCCGCTTGATCTGAAGGGCTAGCAGGATATGCGATCACCATTAGGCTAAGCAATCAGCCCCTCTTTGGACTTTGCATATCCTTGTCTTAATAGCTCTCTAGGCGTATAAATAGCACTGCTATTTATCTGCACAGACCAAAACCACACTTTGACCAGTGGTGGTGTGACAAGAGCAGCTGATATTTTGATCTGCTGCTATTTGGAATTGGACACAGTAGGTGGGGGAACTTACTCTGCAGTTTTTCTGCACTATCTATCTGTATTCCTTTTAGTAATATTTCTGTCTTTCTACTATTTCTGTCCTTCTGTCTGTTTTCCTTTGTTCGTTCCTAAACCAATCTGTCCGCTTGATCTGAAGGGCTAGCAGGATATGCGATCACCATTAGGCTAAGCAATCAGCCCCTCTTTGGACTTTGCATATCCTTGTCTTAATAGCTCTCTAGGCGTATAAATAGCACTGCTATTTATCTGCACAGACCAAAACCACACTTTGACCAGTGGTGGTGTGACAAGAGCAGCTGATATTTTGATCTGCTGCTATTTGGAATTGGACACAGTAGGTGGGGGAACTTACTCTGCAGTTTTTCTGCACTATCTATCTGTATTCCTTTTAGTAATATTTCTGTCTTTCTACTATTTCTGTCCTTCTGTCTGTTTTCCTTTGTTCGTTCCTAAACCAATCTGTCCGCTTGATCTGAAGGGCTAGCAGGATATGCGATCACCATTAGGCTAAGCAATCAGCCCCTCTTTGGACTTTGCATATCCTTGTCTTAATAGCTCTCTAGGCGTATAAATAGCACTGCTATTTATCTGCACAGACCAAAACCACACTTTGACCAGTGGTGGTGTGACAAGAGCAGCTGATATTTTGATCTGCTGCTATTTGGAATTGGACACAGTAGGTGGGGGAACTTACTCTGCAGTTTTTCTGCACTATCTATCTGTATTCCTTTTAGTAATATTTCTGTCTTTCTACTATTTCTGTCCTTCTGTCTGTTTTCCTTTGTTCGTTCCTAAACCAATCTGTCCGCTTGATCTGAAGGGCTAGCAGGATATGCGATCACCATTAGGCTAAGCAATCAGCCCCTCTTTGGACTTTGCATATCCTTGTCTTAATAGCTCTCTAGGCGTATAAATAGCACTGCTATTTATCTGCACAGACCAAAACCACACTTTGACCAGTGGTGGTGTGACAAGAGCAGCTGATATTTTGATCTGCTGCTATTTGGAATTGGACACAGTAGGTGGGGGAACTTACTCTGCAGTTTTTCTGCACTATCTATCTGTATTCCTTTTAGTAATATTTCTGTCTTTCTACTATTTCTGTCCTTCTGTCTGTTTTCCTTTGTTCGTTCCTAAACCAATCTGTCCGCTTGATCTGAAGGGCTAGCAGGATATGCGATCACCATTAGGCTAAGCAATCAGCCCCTCTTTGGACTTTGCATATCCTTGTCTTAATAGCTCTCTAGGCGTATAAATAGCACTGCTATTTATCTGCACAGACCAAAACCACACTTTGACCAGTGGTGGTGTGACAAGAGCAGCTGATATTTTGATCTGCTGCTATTTGGAATTGGACACAGTAGGTGGGGGAACTTACTCTGCAGTTTTTCTGCACTATCTATCTGTATTCCTTTTAGTAATATTTCTGTCTTTCTACTATTTCTGTCCTTCTGTCTGTTTTCCTTTGTTCGTTCCTAAACCAATCTGTCCGCTTGATCTGAAGGGCTAGCAGGATATGCGATCACCATTAGGCTAAGCAATCAGCCCCTCTTTGGACTTTGCATATCCTTGTCTTAATAGCTCTCTAGGCGTATAAATAGCACTGCTATTTATCTGCACAGACCAAAACCACACTTTGACCAGTGGTGGTGTGACAAGAGCAGCTGATATTTTGATCTGCTGCTATTTGGAATTGGACACAGTAGGTGGGGGAACTTACTCTGCAGTTTTTCTGCACTATCTATCTGTATTCCTTTTAGTAATATTTCTGTCTTTCTACTATTTCTGTCCTTCTGTCTGTTTTCCTTTGTTCGTTCCTAAACCAATCTGTCCGCTTGATCTGAAGGGCTAGCAGGATATGCGATCACCATTAGGCTAAGCAATCAGCCCCTCTTTGGACTTTGCATATCCTTGTCTTAATAGCTCTCTAGGCGTATAAATAGCACTGCTATTTATCTGCACAGACCAAAACCACACTTTGACCAGTGGTGGTGTGACAAGAGCAGCTGATATTTTGATCTGCTGCTATTTGGAATTGGACACAGTAGGTGGGGGAACTTACTCTGCAGTTTTTCTGCACTATCTATCTGTATTCCTTTTAGTAATATTTCTGTCTTTCTACTATTTCTGTCCTTCTGTCTGTTTTCCTTTGTTCGTTCCTAAACCAATCTGTCCGCTTGATCTGAAGGGCTAGCAGGATATGCGATCACCATTAGGCTAAGCAATCAGCCCCTCTTTGGACTTTGCATATCCTTGTCTTAATAGCTCTCTAGGCGTATAAATAGCACTGCTATTTATCTGCACAGACCAAAACCACACTTTGACCAGTGGTGGTGTGACAAGAGCAGCTGATATTTTGATCTGCTGCTATTTGGAATTGGACACAGTAGGTGGGGGAACTTACTCTGCAGTTTTTCTGCACTATCTATCTGTATTCCTTTTAGTAATATTTCTGTCTTTCTACTATTTCTGTCCTTCTGTCTGTTTTCCTTTGTTCGTTCCTAAACCAATCTGTCCGCTTGATCTGAAGGGCTAGCAGGATATGCGATCACCATTAGGCTAAGCAATCAGCCCCTCTTTGGACTTTGCATATCCTTGTCTTAATAGCTCTCTAGGCGTATAAATAGCACTGCTATTTATCTGCACAGACCAAAACCACACTTTGACCAGTGGTGGTGTGACAAGAGCAGCTGATATTTTGATCTGCTGCTATTTGGAATTGGACACAGTAGGTGGGGGAACTTACTCTGCAGTTTTTCTGCACTATCTATCTGTATTCCTTTTAGTAATATTTCTGTCTTTCTACTATTTCTGTCCTTCTGTCTGTTTTCCTTTGTTCGTTCCTAAACCAATCTGTCCGCTTGATCTGAAGGGCTAGCAGGATATGCGATCACCATTAGGCTAAGCAATCAGCCCCTCTTTGGACTTTGCATATCCTTGTCTTAATAGCTCTCTAGGCGTATAAATAGCACTGCTATTTATCTGCACAGACCAAAACCACACTTTGACCAGTGGTGGTGTGACAAGAGCAGCTGATATTTTGATCTGCTGCTATTTGGAATTGGACACAGTAGGTGGGGGAACTTACTCTGCAGTTTTTCTGCACTATCTATCTGTATTCCTTTTAGTAATATTTCTGTCTTTCTACTATTTCTGTCCTTCTGTCTGTTTTCCTTTGTTCGTTCCTAAACCAATCTGTCCGCTTGATCTGAAGGGCTAGCAGGATATGCGATCACCATTAGGCTAAGCAATCAGCCCCTCTTTGGACTTTGCATATCCTTGTCTTAATAGCTCTCTAGGCGTATAAATAGCACTGCTATTTATCTGCACAGACCAAAACCACACTTTGACCAGTGGTGGTGTGACAAGAGCAGCTGATATTTTGATCTGCTGCTATTTGGAATTGGACACAGTAGGTGGGGGAACTTACTCTGCAGTTTTTCTGCACTATCTATCTGTATTCCTTTTAGTAATATTTCTGTCTTTCTACTATTTCTGTCCTTCTGTCTGTTTTCCTTTGTTCGTTCCTAAACCAATCTGTCCGCTTGATCTGAAGGGCTAGCAGGATATGCGATCACCATTAGGCTAAGCAATCAGCCCCTCTTTGGACTTTGCATATCCTTGTCTTAATAGCTCTCTAGGCGTATAAATAGCACTGCTATTTATCTGCACAGACCAAAACCACACTTTGACCAGTGGTGGTGTGACAAGAGCAGCTGATATTTTGATCTGCTGCTATTTGGAATTGGACACAGTAGGTGGGGGAACTTACTCTGCAGTTTTTCTGCACTATCTATCTGTATTCCTTTTAGTAATATTTCTGTCTTTCTACTATTTCTGTCCTTCTGTCTGTTTTCCTTTGTTCGTTCCTAAACCAATCTGTCCGCTTGATCTGAAGGGCTAGCAGGATATGCGATCACCATTAGGCTAAGCAATCAGCCCCTCTTTGGACTTTGCATATCCTTGTCTTAATAGCTCTCTAGGCGTATAAATAGCACTGCTATTTATCTGCACAGACCAAAACCACACTTTGACCAGTGGTGGTGTGACAAGAGCAGCTGATATTTTGATCTGCTGCTATTTGGAATTGGACACAGTAGGTGGGGGAACTTACTCTGCAGTTTTTCTGCACTATCTATCTGTATTCCTTTTAGTAATATTTCTGTCTTTCTACTATTTCTGTCCTTCTGTCTGTTTTCCTTTGTTCGTTCCTAAACCAATCTGTCCGCTTGATCTGAAGGGCTAGCAGGATATGCGATCACCATTAGGCTAAGCAATCAGCCCCTCTTTGGACTTTGCATATCCTTGTCTTAATAGCTCTCTAGGCGTATAAATAGCACTGCTATTTATCTGCACAGACCAAAACCACACTTTGACCAGTGGTGGTGTGACAAGAGCAGCTGATATTTTGATCTGCTGCTATTTGGAATTGGACACAGTAGGTGGGGGAACTTACTCTGCAGTTTTTCTGCACTATCTATCTGTATTCCTTTTAGTAATATTTCTGTCTTTCTACTATTTCTGTCCTTCTGTCTGTTTTCCTTTGTTCGTTCCTAAACCAATCTGTCCGCTTGATCTGAAGGGCTAGCAGGATATGCGATCACCATTAGGCTAAGCAATCAGCCCCTCTTTGGACTTTGCATATCCTTGTCTTAATAGCTCTCTAGGCGTATAAATAGCACTGCTATTTATCTGCACAGACCAAAACCACACTTTGACCAGTGGTGGTGTGACAAGAGCAGCTGATATTTTGATCTGCTGCTATTTGGAATTGGACACAGTAGGTGGGGGAACTTACTCTGCAGTTTTTCTGCACTATCTATCTGTATTCCTTTTAGTAATATTTCTGTCTTTCTACTATTTCTGTCCTTCTGTCTGTTTTCCTTTGTTCGTTCCTAAACCAATCTGTCCGCTTGATCTGAAGGGCTAGCAGGATATGCGATCACCATTAGGCTAAGCAATCAGCCCCTCTTTGGACTTTGCATATCCTTGTCTTAATAGCTCTCTAGGCGTATAAATAGCACTGCTATTTATCTGCACAGACCAAAACCACACTTTGACCAGTGGTGGTGTGACAAGAGCAGCTGATATTTTGATCTGCTGCTATTTGGAATTGGACACAGTAGGTGGGGGAACTTACTCTGCAGTTTTTCTGCACTATCTATCTGTATTCCTTTTAGTAATATTTCTGTCTTTCTACTATTTCTGTCCTTCTGTCTGTTTTCCTTTGTTCGTTCCTAAACCAATCTGTCCGCTTGATCTGAAGGGCTAGCAGGATATGCGATCACCATTAGGCTAAGCAATCAGCCCCTCTTTGGACTTTGCATATCCTTGTCTTAATAGCTCTCTAGGCGTATAAATAGCACTGCTATTTATCTGCACAGACCAAAACCACACTTTGACCAGTGGTGGTGTGACAAGAGCAGCTGATATTTTGATCTGCTGCTATTTGGAATTGGACACAGTAGGTGGGGGAACTTACTCTGCAGTTTTTCTGCACTATCTATCTGTATTCCTTTTAGTAATATTTCTGTCTTTCTACTATTTCTGTCCTTCTGTCTGTTTTCCTTTGTTCGTTCCTAAACCAATCTGTCCGCTTGATCTGAAGGGCTAGCAGGATATGCGATCACCATTAGGCTAAGCAATCAGCCCCTCTTTGGACTTTGCATATCCTTGTCTTAATAGCTCTCTAGGCGTATAAATAGCACTGCTATTTATCTGCACAGACCAAAACCACACTTTGACCAGTGGTGGTGTGACAAGAGCAGCTGATATTTTGATCTGCTGCTATTTGGAATTGGACACAGTAGGTGGGGGAAATTACTCTGCAGTTTTTCTGCACTATCTATCTGTATTCCTTTTAGTAATATTTCTGTCTTTCTACTATTTCTGTCCTTCTGTCTGTTTTCCTTTGTTCGTTCCTAAACCAATCTGTCCGCTTGATCTGAAGGGCTAGCAGGATATGCGATCACCATTAGGCTAAGCAATCAGCCCCTCTTTGGACTTTGCATATCCTTGTCTTAATAGCTCTCTAGGCGTATAAATAGCACTGCTATTTATCTGCACAGACCAAAACCACACTTTGACCAGTGGTGGTGTGACAAGAGCAGCTGATATTTTGATCTGCTGCTATTTGGAATTGGACACAGTAGGTGGGGGAAATTACTCTGCAGTTTTTCTGCACTATCTATCTGTATTCCTTTTAGTAATATTTCTGTCTTTCTACTATTTCTGTCCTTCTGTCTGTTTTCCTTTGTTCGTTCCTAAACCAATCTGTCCGCTTGATCTGAAGGGCTAGCAGGATATGCGATCACCATTAGGCTAAGCAATCAGCCCCTCTTTGGACTTTGCATATCCTTGTCTTAATAGCTCTCTAGGCGTATAAATAGCACTGCTATTTATCTGCACAGACCAAAACCACACTTTGACCAGTGGTGGTGTGACAAGAGCAGCTGATATTTTGATCTGCTGCTATTTGGAATTGGACACAGTAGGTGGGGGAAATTACTCTGCAGTTTTTCTGCACTATCTATCTGTATTCCTTTTAGTAATATTTCTGTCTTTCTACTATTTCTGTCCTTCTGTCTGTTTTCCTTTGTTCGTTCCTAAACCAATCTGTCCGCTTGATCTGAAGGGCTAGCAGGATATGCGATCACCATTAGGCTAAGCAATCAGCCCCTCTTTGGACTTTGCATATCCTTGTCTTAATAGCTCTCTAGGCGTATAAATAGCACTGCTATTTATCTGCACAGACCAAAACCACACTTTGACCAGTGGTGGTGTGACAAGAGCAGCTGATATTTTGATCTGCTGCTATTTGGAATTGGACACAGTAGGTGGGGGAAATTACTCTGCAGTTTTTCTGCACTATCTATCTGTATTCCTTTTAGTAATATTTCTGTCTTTCTACTATTTCTGTCCTTCTGTCTGTTTTCCTTTGTTCGTTCCTAAACCAATCTGTCCGCTTGATCTGAAGGGCTAGCAGGATATGCGATCACCATTAGGCTAAGCAATCAGCCCCTCTTTGGACTTTGCATATCCTTGTCTTAATAGCTCTCTAGGCGTATAAATAGCACTGCTATTTATCTGCACAGACCAAAACCACACTTTGACCAGTGGTGGTGTGACAAGAGCAGCTGATATTTTGATCTGCTGCTATTTGGAATTGGACACAGTAGGTGGGGGAAATTACTCTGCAGTTTTTCTGCACTATCTATCTGTATTCCTTTTAGTAATATTTCTGTCTTTCTACTATTTCTGTCCTTCTGTCTGTTTTCCTTTGTTCGTTCCTAAACCAATCTGTCCGCTTGATCTGAAGGGCTAGCAGGATATGCGATCACCATTAGGCTAAGCAATCAGCCCCTCTTTGGACTTTGCATATCCTTGTCTTAATAGCTCTCTAGGCGTATAAATAGCACTGCTATTTATCTGCACAGACCAAAACCACACTTTGACCAGTGGTGGTGTGACAAGAGCAGCTGATATTTTGATCTGCTGCTATTTGGAATTGGACACAGTAGGTGGGGGAAATTACTCTGCAGTTTTTCTGCACTATCTATCTGTATTCCTTTTAGTAATATTTCTGTCTTTCTACTATTTCTGTCCTTCTGTCTGTTTTCCTTTGTTCGTTCCTAAACCAATCTGTCCGCTTGATCTGAAGGGCTAGCAGGATATGCGATCACCATTAGGCTAAGCAATCAGCCCCTCTTTGGACTTTGCATATCCTTGTCTTAATAGCTCTCTAGGCGTATAAATAGCACTGCTATTTATCTGCACAGACCAAAACCACACTTTGACCAGTGGTGGTGTGACAAGAGCAGCTGATATTTTGATCTGCTGCTATTTGGAATTGGACACAGTAGGTGGGGGAAATTACTCTGCAGTTTTTCTGCACTATCTATCTGTATTCCTTTTAGTAATATTTCTGTCTTTCTACTATTTCTGTCCTTCTGTCTGTTTTCCTTTGTTCGTTCCTAAACCAATCTGTCCGCTTGATCTGAAGGGCTAGCAGGATATGCGATCACCATTAGGCTAAGCAATCAGCCCCTCTTTGGACTTTGCATATCCTTGTCTTAATAGCTCTCTAGGCGTATAAATAGCACTGCTATTTATCTGCACAGACCAAAACCACACTTTGACCAGTGGTGGTGTGACAAGAGCAGCTGATATTTTGATCTGCTGCTATTTGGAATTGGACACAGTAGGTGGGGGAAATTACTCTGCAGTTTTTCTGCACTATCTATCTGTATTCCTTTTAGTAATATTTCTGTCTTTCTACTATTTCTGTCCTTCTGTCTGTTTTCCTTTGTTCGTTCCTAAACCAATCTGTCCGCTTGATCTGAAGGGCTAGCAGGATATGCGATCACCATTAGGCTAAGCAATCAGCCCCTCTTTGGACTTTGCATATCCTTGTCTTAATAGCTCTCTAGGCGTATAAATAGCACTGCTATTTATCTGCACAGACCAAAACCACACTTTGACCAGTGGTGGTGTGACAAGAGCAGCTGATATTTTGATCTGCTGCTATTTGGAATTGGACACAGTAGGTGGGGGAAATTACTCTGCAGTTTTTCTGCACTATCTATCTGTATTCCTTTTAGTAATATTTCTGTCTTTCTACTATTTCTGTCCTTCTGTCTGTTTTCCTTTGTTCGTTCCTAAACCAATCTGTCCGCTTGATCTGAAGGGCTAGCAGGATATGCGATCACCATTAGGCTAAGCAATCAGCCCCTCTTTGGACTTTGCATATCCTTGTCTTAATAGCTCTCTAGGCGTATAAATAGCACTGCTATTTATCTGCACAGACCAAAACCACACTTTGACCAGTGGTGGTGTGACAAGAGCAGCTGATATTTTGATCTGCTGCTATTTGGAATTGGACACAGTAGGTGGGGGAAATTACTCTGCAGTTTTTCTGCACTATCTATCTGTATTCCTTTTAGTAATATTTCTGTCTTTCTACTATTTCTGTCCTTCTGTCTGTTTTCCTTTGTTCGTTCCTAAACCAATCTGTCCGCTTGATCTGAAGGGCTAGCAGGATATGCGATCACCATTAGGCTAAGCAATCAGCCCCTCTTTGGACTTTGCATATCCTTGTCTTAATAGCTCTCTAGGCGTATAAATAGCACTGCTATTTATCTGCACAGACCAAAACCACACTTTGACCAGTGGTGGTGTGACAAGAGCAGCTGATATTTTGATCTGCTGCTATTTGGAATTGGACACAGTAGGTGGGGGAAATTACTCTGCAGTTTTTCTGCACTATCTATCTGTATTCCTTTTAGTAATATTTCTGTCTTTCTACTATTTC
The DNA here is from genome assembly GCF_951216825.1 of Electrona antarctica. NCBI lineage: Eukaryota > Metazoa > Chordata > Actinopteri > Myctophiformes > Myctophidae > Electrona > Electrona antarctica. The sequence goes on along the minus strand of NC_136797.1, from coordinate 47,899,802 downwards.
TGTCCTTCTGTCTGTTTTCCTTTGTTCGTTCCTAAACCAATCTGTCCGCTTGATCTGAAGGGCTAGCAGGATATGCGATCACCATTAGGCTAAGCAATCAGCCCCTCTTTGGACTTTGCATATCCTTGTCTTAATAGCTCTCTAGGCGTATAAATAGCACTGCTATTTATCTGCACAGACCAAAACCACACTTTGACCAGTGGTGGTGTGACAAGAGCAGCTGATATTTTGATCTGCTGCTATTTGGAATTGGACACAGTAGGTGGGGGAAATTACTCTGCAGTTTTTCTGCACTATCTATCTGTATTCCTTTTAGTAATATTTCTGTCTTTCTACTATTTCTGTCCTTCTGTCTGTTTTCCTTTGTTCGTTCCTAAACCAATCTGTCCGCTTGATCTGAAGGGCTAGCAGGATATGCGATCACCATTAGGCTAAGCAATCAGCCCCTCTTTGGACTTTGCATATCCTTGTCTTAATAGCTCTCTAGGCGTATAAATAGCACTGCTATTTATCTGCACAGACCAAAACCACACTTTGACCAGTGGTGGTGTGACAAGAGCAGCTGATATTTTGATCTGCTGCTATTTGGAATTGGACACAGTAGGTGGGGGAAATTACTCTGCAGTTTTTCTGCACTATCTATCTGTATTCCTTTTAGTAATATTTCTGTCTTTCTACTATTTCTGTCCTTCTGTCTGTTTTCCTTTGTTCGTTCCTAAACCAATCTGTCCGCTTGATCTGAAGGGCTAGCAGGATATGCGATCACCATTAGGCTAAGCAATCAGCCCCTCTTTGGACTTTGCATATCCTTGTCTTAATAGCTCTCTAGGCGTATAAATAGCACTGCTATTTATCTGCACAGACCAAAACCACACTTTGACCAGTGGTGGTGTGACAAGAGCAGCTGATATTTTGATCTGCTGCTATTTGGAATTGGACACAGTAGGTGGGGGAAATTACTCTGCAGTTTTTCTGCACTATCTATCTGTATTCCTTTTAGTAATATTTCTGTCTTTCTACTATTTCTGTCCTTCTGTCTGTTTTCCTTTGTTCGTTCCTAAACCAATCTGTCCGCTTGATCTGAAGGGCTAGCAGGATATGCGATCACCATTAGGCTAAGCAATCAGCCCCTCTTTGGACTTTGCATATCCTTGTCTTAATAGCTCTCTAGGCGTATAAATAGCACTGCTATTTATCTGCACAGACCAAAACCACACTTTGACCAGTGGTGGTGTGACAAGAGCAGCTGATATTTTGATCTGCTGCTATTTGGAATTGGACACAGTAGGTGGGGGAAATTACTCTGCAGTTTTTCTGCACTATCTATCTGTATTCCTTTTAGTAATATTTCTGTCTTTCTACTATTTCTGTCCTTCTGTCTGTTTTCCTTTGTTCGTTCCTAAACCAATCTGTCCGCTTGATCTGAAGGGCTAGCAGGATATGCGATCACCATTAGGCTAAGCAATCAGCCCCTCTTTGGACTTTGCATATCCTTGTCTTAATAGCTCTCTAGGCGTATAAATAGCACTGCTATTTATCTGCACAGACCAAAACCACACTTTGACCAGTGGTGGTGTGACAAGAGCAGCTGATATTTTGATCTGCTGCTATTTGGAATTGGACACAGTAGGTGGGGGAAATTACTCTGCAGTTTTTCTGCACTATCTATCTGTATTCCTTTTAGTAATATTTCTGTCTTTCTACTATTTCTGTCCTTCTGTCTGTTTTCCTTTGTTCGTTCCTAAACCAATCTGTCCGCTTGATCTGAAGGGCTAGCAGGATATGCGATCACCATTAGGCTAAGCAATCAGCCCCTCTTTGGACTTTGCATATCCTTGTCTTAATAGCTCTCTAGGCGTATAAATAGCACTGCTATTTATCTGCACAGACCAAAACCACACTTTGACCAGTGGTGGTGTGACAAGAGCAGCTGATATTTTGATCTGCTGCTATTTGGAATTGGACACAGTAGGTGGGGGAAATTACTCTGCAGTTTTTCTGCACTATCTATCTGTATTCCTTTTAGTAATATTTCTGTCTTTCTACTATTTCTGTCCTTCTGTCTGTTTTCCTTTGTTCGTTCCTAAACCAATCTGTCCGCTTGATCTGAAGGGCTAGCAGGATATGCGATCACCATTAGGCTAAGCAATCAGCCCCTCTTTGGACTTTGCATATCCTTGTCTTAATAGCTCTCTAGGCGTATAAATAGCACTGCTATTTATCTGCACAGACCAAAACCACACTTTGACCAGTGGTGGTGTGACAAGAGCAGCTGATATTTTGATCTGCTGCTATTTGGAATTGGACACAGTAGGTGGGGGAACTTACTCTGCAGTTTTTCTGCACTATCTATCTGTATTCCTTTTAGTAATATTTCTGTCTTTCTACTATTTCTGTCCTTCTGTCTGTTTTCCTTTGTTCGTTCCTAAACCAATCTGTCCGCTTGATCTGAAGGGCTAGCAGGATATGCGATCACCATTAGGCTAAGCAATCAGCCCCTCTTTGGACTTCGCATATCCTTGTCTTAATAGCTCTCTAGGCGTATAAATAGCACTGCTATTTATCTGCACAGACCAAAACCACACTTTGACCAGTGGTGGTGTGACAAGAGCAGCTGATATTTTGATCTGCTGCTATTTGGAATTGGACACAGTAGGTGGGGGAACTTACTCTGCAGTTTTTCTGCACTATCTATCTGTATTCCTTTTAGTAATATTTCTGTCTTTCTACTATTTCTGTCCTTCTGTCTGTTTTCCTTTGTTCGTTCCTAAACCAATCTGTCCGCTTGATCTGAAGGGCTAGCAGGATATGCGATCACCATTAGGCTAAGCAATCAGCCCCTCTTTGGACTTCGCATATCCTTGTCTTAATAGCTCTCTAGGCGTATAAATAGCACTGCTATTTATCTGCACAGACCAAAACCACACTTTGACCAGTGGTGGTGTGACAAGAGCAGCTGATATTTTGATCTGCTGCTATTTGGAATTGGACACAGTAGGTGGGGGAACTTACTCTGCAGTTTTTCTGCACTATCTATCTGTATTCCTTTTAGTAATATTTCTGTCTTTCTACTATTTCTGTCCTTCTGTCTGTTTTCCTTTGTTCGTTCCTAAACCAATCTGTCCGCTTGATCTGAAGGGCTAGCAGGATATGCGATCACCATTAGGCTAAGCAATCAGCCCCTCTTTGGACTTCGCATATCCTTGTCTTAATAGCTCTCTAGGCGTATAAATAGCACTGCTATTTATCTGCACAGACCAAAACCACACTTTGACCAGTGGTGGTGTGACAAGAGCAGCTGATATTTTGATCTGCTGCTATTTGGAATTGGACACAGTAGGTGGGGGAACTTACTCTGCAGTTTTTCTGCACTATCTATCTGTATTCCTTTTAGTAATATTTCTGTCTTTCTACTATTTCTGTCCTTCTGTCTGTTTTCCTTTGTTCGTTCCTAAACCAATCTGTCCGCTTGATCTGAAGGGCTAGCAGGATATGCGATCACCATTAGGCTAAGCAATCAGCCCCTCTTTGGACTTCGCATATCCTTGTCTTAATAGCTCTCTAGGCGTATAAATAGCACTGCTATTTATCTGCACAGACCAAAACCACACTTTGACCAGTGGTGGTGTGACAAGAGCAGCTGATATTTTGATCTGCTGCTATTTGGAATTGGACACAGTAGGTGGGGGAACTTACTCTGCAGTTTTTCTGCACTATCTATCTGTATTCCTTTTAGTAATATTTCTGTCTTTCTACTATTTCTGTCCTTCTGTCTGTTTTCCTTTGTTCGTTCCTAAACCAATCTGTCCGCTTGATCTGAAGGGCTAGCAGGATATGCGATCACCATTAGGCTAAGCAATCAGCCCCTCTTTGGACTTCGCATATCCTTGTCTTAATAGCTCTCTAGGCGTATAAATAGCACTGCTATATATATGCCTCAGATCAAACAACACTCTGACCAGCGGTGTGACACCTTTCGGTCACACTCTCTGTCTGTCTCTCTTGTAATAACATCTACATCTGTTTATTGTTCATTTTCTTCGGCCACTCTCTTTTAATAACATCTACATCTGTTTATCGTTCACTCCTTCGGTCACTAACTCTTTCTGTCTGTCTGTCTCTTTAAAACTTCTCTGAGCTCTCTTAGTTCCTCTCCTCTCCTCCCGTCTGTCTTCACTGTGCCCCCACGCTATACTCTGGCTCACGACTGGTTAAATCTCCATCCTCATCGAACAAACTCTCACAGGCTATCTAGTATAGCCTAGTGCCAAAGCTAAAGACCCGGACATCCAGAAACACATCCAGCGAAGAAAACTACCTCCCAGGGTTTTGTATCATCCTTTTTCACTACATATTATTGTCATTACTATTATTGTTATTATTATTATTATTATTTGTATTATTATTATTATTATTATTATCATTATTACTACGGTTTTGTTCTATTATTACTACCACTATATATATATATTACCTATTTTTCTCTGTACAATGTGTTTTCCCACCATCCCCATACTTTCCCCCTCATGCCGTCCTAGTCACTACTTCCCCCGTCTCAGAAATCCCTCAAATCTCATCTATCCAGCTCGTTCACCCAGTCACCACATGGTGGTGGAGGGAGGCCTCTGGAACTGCCATGCAGCTACCAAGAAGAAAATGCCTGAATTCATCTCAGGCCACGCCTCCCTCAAGTCTCTGCATTTCCTTGCTCTGACTGAAACCTGGATTACCCCAGACAACACTTCAACCCCGGCCGCCCTCTCTGTTTCCCACAAGTTTACCCACACCCCTCGCCCAACAGGTGCAGGGGGTGGCACAGGACTACTAATGTCCCCCAAATGGAATTTCCGTGTCTTAAATCTCTCTCACCTTTCTCTGTCCACATTTGAATTCCATGCTATCTCAATATCACAACCAGTCCCCCTCACCCTCATTGTCCTCTATCGCCCCCCAGGAACTCTTGGGAACTTCCTGGAAGAACTAGATTCCCTGATTAGTTCATTTCCAGAAGATGGCACCCCCCTGATCCTACTGGGCGATTTCAACCTACCTACAGCAGAGAAGTATCTTCCCGTTACATCCCTTCTGGCCTCATTTGACCTCTCTCTATCTCCCTCCCCTCCCACTCACAAGGCTGGTAATGTTTTGGACCTTGTGTTCTCCAGAGCCTGCTCTCCCTCTACACTCTCTGTTACTCCGTTAATTAGGTCTGACCACCACTTCATAGCCTTCTCCCTCTCTCTCTCCACCCTCCCGCCTAAACCCACTAACCCTCCTAACGTCACCACCCGACGCAATCTCAAATCCCTAAACCCCTCCTCCCTCTCATCCTCTATTCTCTCCTCTCTACCCTCCCTGGAGTCCTTCCTCTCTCTCTCACCTGACTCTGCAACCTCATCCTTCCTCTCCTCTATCTCATCTGCATTCGACCAACACTGCCCGCTCTCATCCAGGCCAGCTCGCTCATGTCCACCGGCTCCCTGGTTATCTGAAACTCTCAGATCTGAACGAACACCTCTAAGAGCAGCCGAAAGGAAGTGGCGCAAGACAAAGCTACCTGATGACCTATCCCACTTTCACTCACTCCTCTCTGCCTTCTCCCTCTCACTAACCACTGCTAAAACCTCTTTCTACCACACCAAAATCCAATCCTGTACTTCTAACCCAAGGAAGCTCTTCTCCACTTTCTCCTCCCTCCTTAAGCCCCCTCCCCCCACCCAACCTTCATCCCTCACTGCTGATGTTTTTGTCAACTACTTCGAGAAGAAGGTTGACGATATCAGCAGCTCCTTCCCCCCTCTCCCCCATAAAGTGGCATCTGACTCAACCAACACTAACCCCAACACACCATGTATGTCCTCCTTCTCTCCTCTTTCCCCAGACGAGGTCCTACAACTAGTGACTTCCACTAGACCTACCACCTGTCCTCTCGACCCTGTCCCGTCTCCAATCTTCCAGACCATCGCACCTGATCTGCTCCCCTTCATCACCTCCATCATCAACACCTCAGTAACCTCAGGCTGCGTCCCATCTGCCCTCAAGTCAGCCAGAGTAACACCACTCCTCAAGAAACCAACCCTTGACCCCTCAGATGTCAAGAACTACAGACCGGTATCACTCCTTTCATTTCTATCAAAAAGCATTGAACGTGTTGTCTCCAACCAGCTCTCTCTCCATCTCTCACATAACAACCTGCTGGATCCCAACCAGTCCGGATTCAAAAAGGCCCACTCCACAGAAACTGCCCTGCTGGCAGTCACAGAAGCACTACATGCTGCCCAGGCTGCTTCCCACTCCGCAGTCCTGATTCTCCTAGACCTATCAGCAGCATTTGACACAGTGAACCACCAGCTGCTCCTAGACACCCTAGCGGATCTAGGCATCGGCGGGACGGCACTAAAGTGGTTCTCCTCTTACCTCACCGACCGGACCTACCAGGTCTCCTGGAAAGGTCTGTTATCATCCCCCCGAACCCTCCAAACTGGGGTCCCACAGGGATCTGTACTTGGTCCCCTCCTTTTCTCACTGTACACAAAATCCCTTGGCACTATCATCTCTGCTCACAATATATCCTATCACTGTTATGCCGATGACACACAACTGTTTCTATCCTTCCCCCCCTCTGCCACCCAGGTGGAAGAGCGCATCACTGCTTGCCTGGCTGACATCTCACAGTGGATGTCCTCCAACCACCTCAAGCTGAACCCAGACAAGACTGAGCTTCTCTTCTTCCCAGCTAAGTCCTGCCCGATGCGGGAGCTAACTATTTCCGTAGACAACGCCCTGGTAACGTCTGTCCCAACAGCCAGGAACCTTGGTGTTGTCCTGGACAGTCAGCTCTCGTTCAAAACTCACATCACAGCTGTCACTCGATCCTGTAGGTTCACACTCTATAACATACGACGAATTAGACCGTTCCTCACCCAGGAATCATCCCAGCTCCTAATCCAGACAACAGTCCTGTCAAAACTTGACTATTGTAACTCTCTCCTTACTGGCCTACCGGCATGTGCACTGAAGCCTCTCCAACTGATCCAAAATGCCGCAGCTCGCTTGGTCTTCAACCAGCCAAAATTCTCACATGTCTCCCCCCTGCTCCGCTCCCTGCACTGGCTCCCGGTCGCTGCCCGCACAGAATACAAAACTCTGATGTTGGCATTTAAAGCAACCAAAGGTATGGCTCCCCCATATCTTGCCAGCATGATTGAACCCTACAAACCCTCCCGCGCACTCAGATCAGCCAACGCAGGGAAGCTGGAAGTACCCTCACTAAAAACGCCGGGACAACGCTCCACACGTCCCAAACTCTTCTCCCTTCTGGCCCCAAAACTGTGGAATGCACTTCCCGTTGCAATCAGAACTGCAGCATCACTCCCGATCTTCCGCCGTAGTCTGAAAACCCACCTTTTCAGACTCCATCATGGCCCATAGCACTTACCCTACCCCCCTTAGACAGCACTTCTTAGACTTATATAGCATTTGAAACAGACTTATAGCATGTCATGTAGACAGCACAATAAGTGCATTGTATGTAGTCATAGCACTTCATAGTATATAGTGTATAGTAGTCATAGCACTTCATAGTATATATGTACAGCATAGTATAGCATATATGTGTAGTTTATATGTATAGTGTCATTATATAGATATGTTCTAGTTATAGTTTATATGTATAGTGTCATTATATAGATATGTTCTAGTCACGTTCTTAGCTTACGCATGTTTCGCGATAAATGCTTTTTTACATATGTGATGTATTCCCATGCTTTTGTTCTTGCTTATTGTAAGTCGCTCTGGATTAAGAGCGTCTGCTAAATGCCTAAATTGTAAATTGTAAATTGTAAACACTAGATCTTTGTGCACCACTAAAACTTTTTGCCCCCCAAAGCGCATAGGCCACGCCTACATCATTAAACCCCACCCTCAATCCGACAGGCCCCGCTTTCAACCCGGACACCCGCTCTTAACCACCCACCCAAGACGCCTTAAACCCAGCCGCGGGGGCACAGGGCCACCTCGGACTGTGAAATAACGCATGTGCTGTTTTGCGGAGCTGCCCACGCCAAGTGTGTGCGTGCACGCGCGCCGTTAAGCGCTTGACCGGCGCGGCTAGAGGCTTTGCCGGCCGCTGTGGCAAGCGGGTAGAATTACTCGGGTCTCTCTTCATGACGAATAAGCCTTTCGCCTTTTACTAAAGACTTCCGTGGAGAGGGACGTTGATGAGTTATGGATATTGTTGGAAGGCCTTGCCCATTGGACAAGGCCAGCTCAGCTGTTGAAGAAAATGACATGGAGCACGGTGGTGCGCTCGGTTGTCTTGAGTGCAAATAGGTGTGAGCGCTTTAACTAATAGTATCGAAGGTTCTCAAAATGTGTCAAAGTCTTAATATCTGCCAGCTCACATACTGCCACTGTGTCTTGTGTGTGTGCTTAAAGGGGAATTTTAAGACTTGGTTGTTGGGTACCGCAAAGAGGCCATTGTTACGCCCACGTGGAGGGGACTAGTCGTTGACTGACCGGCAGGGCACTGGTGTGTGGATTGAGTGCTTTCCTCTATGGCCAGCATGTACAACTCATACTTACCTGGCAGGGTAGACACCATGATCATGAAGGTGGTTCATCCTCGGCGAGGCTCAGCCATTGCACCCCGTGCTTTGCTGACCCGGGCGAATTCCCCAAATGTGGGAATCTCGACTGCACAATTTCTGGTAGTGGGGGACTGCGTTCGCGCTCTCCCCTGATTAAGTGTTGAAAACATGCGGATAGTGCTGGAAAGGAGCCCTACCCTACCTGAAAAACACCCAATGTGGCGTTTTGCCTGGCTCTCCACGCGGCCCCGGGGAGCCTTGTCACCCAGGAGGGGGAGGGGGTGGCCTGGGCCAGCCTCTAACGTGACTTCCGGGGCACGAGTGTAAAATCTTCAAAGTGTGGACAGCAGAAAGTCGTTTTGCCCGGCCCTCCACTCGGACCCAGGAAGCCTTGGGCCCCCACCGGGGTGCCAGGCCCGAAGCCAGCTAAACCCACGACCCGGCTCTCCATCCGAACCCGGGTACCTTTTGCCCTGCTCTCCACTCGGACCCAGGGAGCCCTGGTCTCCCACCGGGGTGCCAGGCCCGAAGCCAGCTAAACCCACGACCCGGCTCTCCATCCGGACCCGGGTACCCACTCTTAAGCACCCCCCCGGAATCTTCACAATCTAACACCAGGTGCTGTAAGCTTTTCATTAACGCATTGGCTACTGCCATCTGCTGTATATGGGCCGTACCGGCCACCGCTGCCTTTGCTTACGGCCATACCACCCTGAACACGCCCGATCTCGTCCGATCTCGGAAGCTAAGCAGGGTCGGGCCTGGTTAGTACTTGGATGGGAGACCGCCTGGGAATACCAGGTGCTGTAAGCATTTTCATGTCGGCATACTGAATGAGCAATGGTCATTCATGAATGGCCATGCTAAACACTAGATCTTTGTGCACCACTAAAACGTTTTGCCCCCCAAAGCGCATAGGCCACGCCTACATCATTAAACCCCACCCTCAATCCGACAGGCCCCGCTTTCAACCCGGACACCCGCTCTTAACCACCCACCCAAGACGCCTTAAACCCAGCCGCGGGGGCACAGGGCCACCTCGGACTGTGAAATAACGCATGTGCTGTTTTGCGGAGCTGCCCACGCCAAGTGTGTGCGTGCACGCGCGCCGTTAAGCGCTTGACCGGCGCGGCTAGAGGCTTTGCCGGCCGCTGTGGCAAGCGGGTAGAATTACTCGGGTCTCTCTTCATGACGAATAAGCCTTTCGCCTTTTACTAAAGACTTCCGTGGAGAGGGACGTTGATGAGTTATGGATATTGTTGGAAGGCCTTGCCCATTGGACAAGGCCAGCTCAGCTGTTGAAGAAAATGACATGGAGCACGGTGGTGCGCTCGGTTGTCTTGAGTGCAAATAGGTGTGAGCGCTTTAACTAATAGTATCGAAGGTTCTCAAAATGTGTCAAAGTCTTAATATCTGCCAGCTCACATACTGCCACTGTGTCTTGTGTGTGTGCTTAAAGGGGAATTTTAAGACTTGGTTGTTGGGTACCGCAAAGAGGCCATTGTTACGCCCACGTGGAGGGGACTAGTCGTTGACTGACCGGCAGGGCACTGGTGTGTGGATTGAGTGCTTTCCTCTATGGCCAGCATGTACAACTCATACTTACCTGGCAGGGTAGACACCATGATCATGAAGGTGGTTCATCCTCGGCGAGGCTCAGCCATTGCACCCCGTGCTTTGCTGACCCGGGCGAATTCCCCAAATGTGGGAATCTCGACTGCACAATTTCTGGTAGTGGGGGACTGCGTTCGCGCTCTCCCCTGATTAAGTGTTGAAAACATGCGGATAGTGCTGGAAAGGAGCCCTACCCTACCTGAAAAACACCCAATGTGGCGTTTTGCCTGGCTCTCCACGCGGCCCCGGGGAGCCTTGTCACCCAGGAGGGGGAGGGGGTGGCCTGGGCCAGCCTCTAACGTGACTTCCGGGGCACGAGTGTAAAATCTTCAAAGTGTGGACAGCAGAAAGTCGTTTTGCCCGGCCCTCCACTCGGACCCAGGAAGCCTTGGGCCCCCACCGGGGTGCCAGGCCCGAAGCCAGCTAAACCCACGACCCGGCTCTCCATCCGAACCCGGGTACCTTTTGCCCTGCTCTCCACTCGGACCCAGGGAGCCCTGGTCTCCCACCGGGGTGCCAGGCCCGAAGCCAGCTAAACCCACGACCCGGCTCTCCATCCGGACCCGGGTACCCACTCTTAAGCACCCCCCCGGAATCTTCACAATCTAACACCAGGTGCTGTAAGCTTTTCATTAACGCATTGGCTACTGCCATCTGCTGTATATGGGCCGTACCGGCCACCGCTGCCTTTGCTTACGTCCATACCACCCTGAACACGCCCGATCTCGTCCGATCTCGGAAGCTAAGCAGGGTCGGGCCTGGTTAGTACTTGGATGGGAGACCGCCTGGGAATACCAGGTGCTGTAAGCATTTTCATGTCGGCATACTGAATGAGCAATGGTCATTCATGAATGGCCATGCTAAACACTAGATCTTTGTGCACCACTAAAACGTTTTGCCCCCCAAAGCGCATAGGCCACGCCTACATCATTAAACCCCACCCTCAATCCGACAGGCCCCGCTTTCAACCCGGACACCCGCTCTTAACCACCCACCCAAGACGCCTTAAACCCAGCCGCGGGGGCACAGGGCCACCTCGGACTGTGAAATAACGCATGTGCTGTTTTGCGGAGCTGCCCACGCCAAGTGTGTGCGTGCACGCGCGCCGTTAAGCGCTTGACCGGCGCGGCTAGAGGCTTTGCCGGCCGCTGTGGCAAGCGGGTAGAATTACTCGGGTCTCTCTTCATGACGAATAAGCCTTTCGCCTTTTACTAAAGACTTCCGTGGAGAGGGACGTTGATGAGTTATGGATATTTTTGGAAGGCCTTGCCCATTGGACAAGGCCAGCTCAGCTGTTGAAGAAAATGACATGGAGCACGGTGGTGCGCTCGGTTGTCTTGAGTGCAAATAGGTGTGAGCGCTTTAACTAATAGTATCGAAGGTTCTCAAAATGTGTCAAAGTCTTAATATCTGCCAGCTCACATACTGCCACTGTGTCTTGTGTGTGTGCTTAAAGGGGAATTTTAAGACTTGGTTGTTGGGTACCGCAAAGAGGCCATTGTTACGCCCACGTGGAGGGGACTAGTCGTTGACTGACCGGCAGGGCACTGGTGTGTGGATTGAGTGCTTTCCTCTATGGCCAGCATGTACAACTCATACTTACCTGGCAGGGTAGACACCATGATCATGAAGGTGGTTCATCCTCGGCGAGGCTCAGCCATTGCACCCCGTGCTTTGCTGACCCGGGCGAATTCCCCAAATGTGGGAATCTCGACTGCACAATTTCTGGTAGTGGGGGACTGCGTTCGCGCTCTCCCCTGATTAAGTGTTGAAAACATGCGGATAGTGCTGGAAAGGAGCCCTACCCTACCTGAAAAACACCCAATGTGGCGTTTTGCCTGGCTCTCCACGCGGCCCCGGGGAGCCTTGTCACCCAGGAGGGGGAGGGGGTGGCCTGGGCCAGCCTCTAACGTGACTTCCGGGGCACGAGTGTAAAATCTTCAAAGTGTGGACAGCAGAAAGTCGTTTTGCCCGGCCCTCCACTCGGACCCAGGAAGCCTTGGGCCCCCACCGGGGTGCCAGGCCCGAAGCCAGCTAAACCCACGACCCGGCTCTCCATCCGAACCCGGGTACCTTTTGCCCTGCTCTCCACTCGGACCCAGGGAGCCCTGGTCTCCCACCGGGGTGCCAGGCCCGAAGCCAGCTAAACCCACGACCCGGCTCTCCATCCGAACCCGGGTACCCACTCTTAAGCACCCCCCCGGAATCTTCACAATCTAACACCAGGTGCTGTAAGCTTTTCATTAACGCATTGGCTACTGCCATCTGCTGTATATGGGCCGTACCGGCCACCGCTGCCTTTGCTTACGGCCATACCACCCTGAACACGCCCGATCTCGTCCGATCTCGGAAGCTAAGCAGGGTCGGGCCTGGTTAGTACTTGGATGGGAGACCGCCTGGGAATACCAGGTGCTGTAAGCATTTTCATGTCGGCATACTGAATGAGCAATGGTCATTCATGAATGGCCATGCTAAACACTAGATCTTTGTGCACCACTAAAACTTTTTGCCCCCCAAAGCGCATAGGCCACGCCTACATCATTAAACCCCACCCTCAATCCGACAGGCCCCGCTTTCAACCCGGACACCCGCTCTTAACCACCCACCCAAGACGCCTTAAACCCAGCCGCGGGGGCACAGGGCCACCTCGGACTGTGAAATAACGCATGTGCTGTTTTGCGGAGCTGCCCACGCCAAGTGTGTGCGTGCACGCGCGCCGTTAAGCGCTTGACCGGCGCGGCTAGAGGCTTTGCCGGCCGCTGTGGCAAGCGGGTAGAATTACTCGGGTCTCTCTTCATGACGAATAAGCCTTTCGCCTTTTACTAAAGACTTCCGTGGAGAGGGACGTTGATGAGTTATGGATATTTTTGGAAGGCCTTGCCCATTGGACAAGGCCAGCTCAGCTGTTGAAGAAAATGACATGGAGCACGGTGGTGCGCTCGGTTGTCTTGAGTGCAAATAGGTGTGAGCGCTTTAACTAATAGTATCGAAGGTTCTCAAAATGTGTCAAAGTCTTAATATCTGCCAGCTCACATACTGCCACTGTGTCTTGTGTGTGTGCTTAAAGGGGAATTTTAAGACTTGGTTGTTGGGTACCGCAAAGAGGCCATTGTTACGCCCACGTGGAGGGGACTAGTCGTTGACTGACCGGCAGGGCACTGGTGTGTGGATTGAGTGCTTTCCTCTATGGCCAGCATGTACAACTCATACTTACCTGGCAGGGTAGACACCATGATCATGAAGGTGGTTCAATGATTTTAATGAGTTGTTGGAGATTGATCTAACAATAAATGAACTGACTAAGGCTGTGAAGAGCATGCAGGACAATAAGGCACCGGGAGCTGATGGCCTGCCTAAGGAGTTTTACACTACCTTTTGGGAAGAAATAAAGGGCCCCCTTTTGGAAGTGTATAATGAGAGCCTCCACATGGGTAAACTCCCACCATCCCTGAGGGAAGGCATAATTTCATTGTTATTTAAAAAGGGTGAGAAGAATAATCTAAAAAATTGGAGACCACTGACATTGTTGGGGGTAGATCGTAAAATTCTGGCAAAGGCCCTCTTTTTCAGGCTGCAGGAGGTGGCAGGACAAGTGGTGGGAGAGGAGCAGACTTGTGTGATACCGGGGAGGTCCATGGGTGATAGCCTTGCCTTGGTTAGAGACTCCTTTCTTTATCCAGTTGATCGTAGGGTCCCCCTCTGTATAGCCGGTCTTGACCTAGAAAAGGCTTTTGACCGGATCAACCATGCATATCTAAAGGAGGTGATGGTGGCTTTTGGTTTTGGACCTAAAATAAGGGCCTGGATAGACCTATTGTACAATGAGTGCATTAGTAGAGTGGTAATAAATGGTAATAGCACAAACACCTTCAAGGTACAGTCAGGGGTCAGACAAGGGTGCCCACTGTCCGTGGTCCTTTTCATCTTGGCCATCGAGCCTCTGGCTTGTGCCATACGCCAAGATCACTCCATCCGAGGTCTTCTGGTTCCAGGCAGCAGGGGCAGGGAGGCCAAGCTGACCCTGTACATGGATGACATGAATATCATATGTAAAGATAACAGCTCAGTGATCAAGGCCCTTGGGTGGAGTGACTGTTTTTCCAGAGCATCAGGGGCCAAGCTCAATAGAGCTAAAAGTGAATGCTTGTACATAAATTGGCATGAGAACAAGTTAGATTTGGGCCTAAAAGAGCAAACAGAAAGAATCAAAGTTTTGGGAATTGAGATTGGAAAGGATATGACAAAGGTAAATTGGGAGTCTAGACTCCCAATTATAAAAGGAAAATTGTTAAGATGGGAAGATAGAGAGCTCACCATGACAGGCAAAGTCCTGGTGATCAAAGCTGAAATCTATGCCTCCCTAACATATCTGGCTGCCACCCTACCGGTGCCCAGGGAATTCCTTACAGCACTAAGAAGGGCAGTGTTCCAATTTGTATGGGGTTCTCAGCAGGAGAGAGTCAAAAGGGAAATCATGTACCGACCCAACGAAAAGGGGGGGAAAGCAGTGCCAGAGCTTGGTACAAAGCTAGAAGCCTTGTTTTTAACCCCTATTATGAACTCTGTTTTAATGGACAGTAATACAAGTCTATGGTCTTATTTTGCAAAGTTTTGGGTGGGGCAAACAATTTCGAGCAGATTAGGGAAAAGATTACCACTAGACACACCGCATGCAGAAACTAGACCACAAGTTTATGAGAAGGCAATTACACTGTTTAAGTCTGGTTTTTGGGGTGGAAATTCAATAGGCAAGGTGAACAGGGGTATGGTGGAAATGAGACTGTCACCACAAACAACCAGACTTGTGCCAGTTGGCATCTTAATTGGAACGGAATGTGTACAAGTCTGGAAAAATGTTAATTCAAAATACCTGTTGAATGTGCAAAAGGATGTGGCCTGGAGTGCAGTGCATAACTGCCTGCCCACCAGAGCCTTTCTGCATGCGAGAAGGTGCTCTAGAAGCAGTAAATGCCCCAGAGTGAACTGTAATGTTGATGAGAATGTACGTCATTTGTTTTGGTTCTGCCAGCATTCTCAGAGGGTGTGGGGAGTCCTGAGGCCCTGGTTGAAGGACCTCTATAGGGACCCCACTGTTAACGATGTCATGTATGGCGAACTACATTGTAAAGACAGTGCAAAATGGTTAAGATGGTGGGCAGTTATTAACAGTACAAAGGAAGCCATATGGAAATGCAGGAATGTACTTGTTTTTAAGAAGTTCAGTATGCCACCAGAGACAGTAGCAAAACTTGCAGTGACTATAGCACGAGATTACATTCTCAAAGATAAAACAGAATTTGAAAGCAGGGAACTAACAGAATTGTGGAAAGTGGGAAATGGGTTTGTACTCGACATTTTGAAAGATGCATTGTGAACATGAAATGTAAACATTTATGTGATTTTATTATTGACATGCTACTTGGGATGATATTATGAACAATTGAACATGTTTTGTTTTTGAAATGCCTGTAAATTTGTGACTGAATCAAATAAAGAGTCTAAAAGTGAAAAGTGAAAAGTGGTTCATCCTCGGCGAGGCTCAGCCATTGCACCCCGTGCTTTGCTGACCCGGGCGAATTCCCCAAATGTGGGAATCTCGACTGCACAATTTCTGGTAGTGGGGGACTGCGTTCGCGCTCTCCCCTGATTAAGTGTTGAAAACATGCGGATAGTGCTGGAAAGGAGCCCTACCCTACCTGAAAAACACCCAATGTGGCGTTTTGCCTGGCTCTCCACGCGGCCCCGGGGAGCCTTGTCACCCAGGAGGGGGAGGGGGTGGCCTGGGCCAGCCTCTAACGTGACTTCCGGGGCACGAGTGTAAAATCTTCAAAGTGTGGACAGCAGAAAGTCGTTTTGCCCGGCCCTCCACTCGGACCCAGGAAGCCTTGGGCCCCCACCGGGGTGCCAGGCCCGAAGCCAGCTAAACCCACGACCCGGCTCTCCATCCGAACCCGGGTACCTTTTGCCCTGCTCTCCACTCGGACCCAGGGAGCCCTGGTCTCCCACCGGGGTGCCAGGCCCGAAGCCAGCTAAACCCACGACCCGGCTCTCCATCCGGACCCGGGTACCCACTCTTAAGCACCCCCCCGGAATCTTCACAATCTAACACCAGGTGCTGTAAGCTTTTCATTAACGCATTGGCTACTGCCATCTGCTGTATATGGGCCGTACCGGCCACCGCTGCCTTTGCTTACGGCCATACCACCCTGAACACGCCCGATCTCGTCCGATCTCGGAAGCTAAGCAGGGTCGGGCCTGGTTAGTACTTGGATGGGAGACCGCCTGGGAATACCAGGTGCTGTAAGCATTTTCATGTCGGCATACTGAATGAGCAATGGTCATTCATGAATGGCCATGCTAAACACTAGATCTTTGTGCACCACTAAAACTTTTTGCCCCCCAAAGCGCATAGGCCACGCCTACATCATTAAACCCCACCCTCAATCCGACAGGCCCCGCTTTCAACCCGGACACCCGCTCTTAACCACCCACCCAAGACGCCTTAAACCCAGCCGCGGGGGCACAGGGCCACCTCGGACTGTGAAATAACGCATGTGCTGTTTTGCGGAGCTGCCCACGCCAAGTGTGTGCGTGCACGCGCGCCGTTAAGCGCTTGACCGGCGCGGCTAGAGGCTTTGCCGGCCGCTGTGGCAAGCGGGTAGAATTACTCGGGTCTCTCTTCATGACGAATAAGCCTTTCGCCTTTTACTAAAGACTTCCGTGGAGAGGGACGTTGATGAGTTATGGATATTTTTGGAAGGCCTTGCCCATTGGACAAGGCCAGCTCAGCTGTTGAAGAAAATGACATGGAGCACGGTGGTGCGCTCGGTTGTCTTGAGTGCAAATAGGTGTGAGCGCTTTAACTAATAGTATCGAAGGTTCTCAAAATGTGTCAAAGTCTTAATATCTGCCAGCTCACATACTGCCACTGTGTCTTGTGTGTGTGCTTAAAGGGGAATTTTAAGACTTGGTTGTTGGGTACCGCAAAGAGGCCATTGTTACGCCCACGTGGAGGGGACTAGTCGTTGACTGACCGGCAGGGCACTGGTGTGTGGATTGAGTGCTTTCCTCTATGGCCAGCATGTACAACTCATACTTACCTGGCAGGGTAGACACCATGATCATGAAGGTGGTTCATCCTCGGCGAGGCTCAGCCATTGCACCCCGTGCTTTGCTGACCCGGGCGAATTCCCCAAATGTGGGAATCTCGACTGCACAATTTCTGGTAGTGGGGGACTGCGTTCGCGCTCTCCCCTGATTAAGTGTTGAAAACATGCGGATAGTGCTGGAAAGGAGCCCTACCCTACCTGAAAAACACCCAATGTGGCGTTTTGCCTGGCTCTCCACGCGGCCCCGGGGAGCCTTGTCACCCAGGAGGGGGAGGGGGAGGGGGTGGCCTGGGCCAGCCTCTAACGTGACTTCCGGGGCACGAGTGTAAAATCTTCAAAGTGTGGACAGCAGAAAGTCGTTTTGCCCGGCCCTCCACTCGGACCCAGGAAGCCTTGGGCCCCCACCGGGGTGCCAGGCCCGAAGCCAGCTAAACCCACGACCCGGCTCTCCATCCGAACCCGGGTACCTTTTGCCCTGCTCTCCACTCGGACCCAGGGAGCCCTGGTCTCCCACCGGGGTGCCAGGCCCGAAGCCAGCTAAACCCACGACCCGGCTCTCCATCCGGACCCGGGTACCCACTCTTAAGCACCCCCCCGGAATCTTCACAATCTAACACCAGGTGCTGTAAGCTTTTCATTAACGCATTGGCTACTGCCATCTGCTGTATATGGGCCGTACCGCCCACCGCTGCCTTTGCTTACGTCCATACCACCCTGAACACGCCCGATCTCGTCCGATCTCGGAAGCTAAGCAGGGTCGGGCCTGGTTAGTACTTGGATGGGAGACCGCCTGGGAATACCAGGTGCTGTAAGCATTTTCATGTCGGCATACTGAATGAGCAATGGTCATTCATGAATGGCCATGCTAAACACTAGATCTTTGTGCACCACTAAAACGTTTTGCCCCCCAAAGCGCATAGGCCACGCCTACATCATTAAACCCCACCCTCAATCCGACAGGCCCCGCTTTCAACCCGGACACCCGCTCTTAACCACCCACCCAAGACGCCTTAAACCCAGCCGCGGGGGCACAGGGCCACCTCGGACTGTGAAATAACGCATGTGCTGTTTTGCGGAGCTGCCCACGCCAAGTGTGTGCGTGCACGCGCGCCGTTAAGCGCTTGACCGGCGCGGCTAGAGGCTTTGCCGGCCGCTGTGGCAAGCGGGTAGAATTACTCGGGTCTCTCTTCATGACGAATAAGCCTTTCGCCTTTTACTAAAGACTTCCGTGGAGAGGGACGTTGATGAGTTATGGATATTTTTGGAAGGCCTTGCCCATTGGACAAGGCCAGCTCAGCTGTTGAAGAAAATGACATGGAGCACGGTGGTGCGCTCGGTTGTCTTGAGTGCAAATAGGTGTGAGCGCTTTAACTAATAGTATCGAAGGTTCTCAAAATGTGTCAAAGTCTTAATATCTGCCAGCTCACATACTGCCACTGTGTCTTGTGTGTGTGCTTAAAGGGGAATTTTAAGACTTGGTTGTTGGGTACCGCAAAGAGGCCATTGTTACGCCCACGTGGAGGGGACTAGTCGTTGACTGACCGGCAGGGCACTGGTGTGTGGATTGAGTGCTTTCCTCTATGGCCAGCATGTACAACTCATACTTACCTGGCAGGGTAGACACCATGATCATGAAGGTGGTTCATCCTCGGCGAGGCTCAGCCATTGCACCCCGTGCTTTGCTGACCCGGGCGAATTCCCCAAATGTGGGAATCTCGACTGCACAATTTCTGGTAGTGGGGGACTGCGTTCGCGCTCTCCCCTGATTAAGTGTTGAAAACATGCGGATAGTGCTGGAAAGGAGCCCTACCCTACCTGAAAAACACCCAATGTGGCGTTTTGCCTGGCTCTCCACGCGGCCCCGGGGAGCCTTGTCACCCAGGAGGGGGAGGGGGTGGCCTGGGCCAGCCTCTAACGTGACTTCCGGGGCACGAGTGTAAAATCTTCAAAGTGTGGACAGCAGAAAGTCGTTTTGCCCGGCCCTCCACTCGGACCCAGGAAGCCTTGGGCCCCCACCGGGGTGCCAGGCCCGAAGCCAGCTAAACCCACGACCCGGCTCTCCATCCGAACCCGGGTACCTTTTGCCCTGCTCTCCACTCGGACCCAGGGAGCCCTGGTCTCCCACCGGGGTGCCAGGCCCGAAGCCAGCTAAACCCACGACCCGGCTCTCCATCCGAACCCGGGTACCCACTCTTAAGCACCCCCCCGGAATCTTCACAATCTAACACCAGGTGCTGTAAGCTTTTCATTAACGCATTGGCTACTGCCATCTGCTGTATATGGGCCGTACCGGCCACCGCTGCCTTTGCTTACGGCCATACCACCCTGAACACGCCCGATCTCGTCCGATCTCGGAAGCTAAGCAGGGTCGGGCCTGGTTAGTACTTGGATGGGAGACCGCCTGGGAATACCAGGTGCTGTAAGCATTTTCATGTCGGCATACTGAATGAGCAATGGTCATTCATGAATGGCCATGCTAAACACTAGATCTTTGTGCACCACTAAAACTTTTTGCCCCCCAAAGCGCATAGGCCACGCCTACATCATTAAACCCCACCCTCAATCCGACAGGCCCCGCTTTCAACCCGGACACCCGCTCTTAACCACCCACCCAAGACGCCTTAAACCCAGCCGCGGGGGCACAGGGCCACCTCGGACTGTGAAATAACGCATGTGCTGTTTTGCGGAGCTGCCCACGCCAAGTGTGTGCGTGCACGCGCGCCGTTAAGCGCTTGACCGGCGCGGCTAGAGGCTTTGCCGGCCGCTGTGGCAAGCGGGTAGAATTACTCGGGTCTCTCTTCATGACGAATAAGCCTTTCGCCTTTTACTAAAGACTTCCGTGGAGAGGGACGTTGATGAGTTATGGATATTTTTGGAAGGCCTTGCCCATTGGACAAGGCCAGCTCAGCTGTTGAAGAAAATGACATGGAGCACGGTGGTGCGCTCGGTTGTCTTGAGTGCAAATAGGTGTGAGCGCTTTAACTAATAGTATCGAAGGTTCTCAAAATGTGTCAAAGTCTTAATATCTGCCAGCTCACATACTGCCACTGTGTCTTGTGTGTGTGCTTAAAGGGGAATTTTAAGACTTGGTTGTTGGGTACCGCAAAGAGGCCATTGTTACGCCCACGTGGAGGGGACTAGTCGTTGACTGACCGGCAGGGCACTGGTGTGTGGATTGAGTGCTTTCCTCTATGGCCAGCATGTACAACTCATACTTACCTGGCAGGGTAGACACCATGATCATGAAGGTGGTTCATCCTCGGCGAGGCTCAGCCATTGCACCCCGTGCTTTGCTGACCCGGGCGAATTCCCCAAATGTGGGAATCTCGACTGCACAATTTCTGGTAGTGGGGGACTGCGTTCGCGCTCTCCCCTGATTAAGTGTTGAAAACATGCGGATAGTGCTGGAAAGGAGCCCTACCCTACCTGAAAAACACCCAATGTGGCGTTTTGCCTGGCTCTCCACGCGGCCCCGGGGAGCCTTGTCACCCAGGAGGGGGAGGGGGTGGCCTGGGCCAGCCTCTAACGTGACTTCCGGGGCACGAGTGTAAAATCTTCAAAGTGTGGACAGCAGAAAGTCGTTTTGCCCGGCCCTCCACTCGGACCCAGGAAGCCTTGGGCCCCCACCGGGGTGCCAGGCCCGAAGCCAGCTAAACCCACGACCCGGCTCTCCATCCGAACCCGGGTACCTTTTGCCCTGCTCTCCACTCGGACCCAGGGAGCCCTGGTCTCCCACCGGGGTGCCAGGCCCGAAGCCAGCTAAACCCACGACCCGGCTCTCCATCCGGACCCGGGTACCCACTCTTAAGCACCCCCCCGGAATCTTCACAATCTAACACCAGGTGCTGTAAGCTTTTCATTAACGCATTGGCTACTGCCATCTGCTGTATATGGGCCGTACCGGCCACCGCTGCCTTTGCTTACGGCCATACCACCCTGAACACGCCCGATCTCGTCCGATCTCGGAAGCTAAGCAGGGTCGGGCCTGGTTAGTACTTGGATGGGAGACCGCCTGGGAATACCAGGTGCTGTAAGCATTTTCATGTCGGCATACTGAATGAGCAATGGTCATTCATGAATGGCCATGCTAAACACTAGATCTTTGTGCACCACTAAAACTTTTTGCCCCCCAAAGCGCATAGGCCACGCCTACATCATTAAACCCCACCCTCAATCCGACAGGCCCCGCTTTCAACCCGGACACCCGCTCTTAACCACCCACCCAAGACGCCTTAAACCCAGCCGCGGGGGCACAGGGCCACCTCGGACTGTGAAATAACGCATGTGCTGTTTTGCGGAGCTGCCCACGCCAAGTGTGTGCGTGCACGCGCGCCGTTAAGCGCTTGACCGGCGCGGCTAGAGGCTTTGCCGGCCGCTGTGGCAAGCGGGTAGAATTACTCGGGTCTCTCTTCATGACGAATAAGCCTTTCGCCTTTTACTAAAGACTTCCGTGGAGAGGGACGTTGATGAGTTATGGATATTTTTGGAAGGCCTTGCCCATTGGACAAGGCCAGCTCAGCTGTTGAAGAAAATGACATGGAGCACGGTGGTGCGCTCGGTTGTCTTGAGTGCAAATAGGTGTGAGCGCTTTAACTAATAGTATCGAAGGTTCTCAAAATGTGTCAAAGTCTTAATATCTGCCAGCTCACATACTGCCACTGTGTCTTGTGTGTGTGCTTAAAGGGGAATTTTAAGACTTGGTTGTTGGGTACCGCAAAGAGGCCATTGTTACGCCCACGTGGAGGGGACTAGTCATTGACTGACCGGCAGGGCACTGGTGTGTGGATTGAGTGCTTTCCTCTATGGCCAGCATGTACAACTCATACTTACCTGGCAGGGTAGACACCATGATCATGAAGGTGGTTCATCCTCGGCGAGGCTCAGCCATTGCACCCCGTGCTTTGCTGACCCGGGCGAATTCCCCAAATGTGGGAATCTCGACTGCACAATTTCTGGTAGTGGGGGACTGCGTTCGCGCTCTCCCCTGATTAAGTGTTGAAAACATGCGGATAGTGCTGGAAAGGAGCCCTACCCTACCTGAAAAACACCCAATGTGGCGTTTTGCCTGGCTCTCCACGCGGCCCCGGGGAGCCTTGTCACCCAGGAGGGGGAGGGGGTGGCCTGGGCCAGCCTCTAACGTGACTTCCGGGGCACGAGTGTAAAATCTTCAAAGTGTGGACAGCAGAAAGTCGTTTTGCCCGGCCCTCCACTCGGACCCAGGAAGCCTTGGGCCCCCACCGGGGTGCCAGGCCCGAAGCCAGCTAAACCCACGACCCGGCTCTCCATCCGAACCCGGGTACCTTTTGCCCTGCTCTCCACTCGGACCCAGGGAGCCCTGGTCTCCCACCGGGGTGCCAGGCCCGAAGCCAGCTAAACCCACGACCCGGCTCTCCATCCGGACCCGGGTACCCACTCTTAAGCACCCCCCCGGAATCTTCACAATCTAACACCAGGTGCTGTAAGCTTTTCATTAACGCATTGGCTACTGCCATCTGCTGTATATGGGCCGTACCGGCCACCGCTGCCTTTGCTTACGGCCATACCACCCTGAACACGCCCGATCTCGTCCGATCTCGGAAGCTAAGCAGGGTCGGGCCTGGTTAGTACTTGGATGGGAGACCGCCTGGGAATACCAGGTGCTGTAAGCATTTTCATGTCGGCATACTGAATGAGCAATGGTCATTCATGAATGGCCATGCTAAACACTAGATCTTTGTGCACCACTAAAACTTTTTGCCCCCCAAAGCGCATAGGCCACGCCTACATCATTAAACCCCACCCTCAATCCGACAGGCCCCGCTTTCAACCCGGACACCCGCTCTTAACCACCCACCCAAGACGCCTTAAACCCAGCCGCGGGGGCACAGGGCCACCTCGGACTGTGAAATAACGCATGTGCTGTTTTGCGGAGCTGCCCACGCCAAGTGTGTGCGTGCACGCGCGCCGTTAAGCGCTTGACCGGCGCGGCTAGAGGCTTTGCCGGCCGCTGTGGCAAGCGGGTAGAATTACTCGGGTCTCTCTTCATGACGAATAAGCCTTTCGCCTTTTACTAAAGACTTCCGTGGAGAGGGACGTTGATGAGTTATGGATATTTTTGGAAGGCCTTGCCCATTGGACAAGGCCAGCTCAGCTGTTGAAGAAAATGACATGGAGCACGGTGGTGCGCTCGGTTGTCTTGAGTGCAAATAGGTGTGAGCGCTTTAACTAATAGTATCGAAGGTTCTCAAAATGTGTCAAAGTCTTAATATCTGCCAGCTCACATACTGCCACTGTGTCTTGTGTGTGTGCTTAAAGGGGAATTTTAAGACTTGGTTGTTGGGTACCGCAAAGAGGCCATTGTTACGCCCACGTGGAGGGGACTAGTCGTTGACTGACCGGCAGGGCACTGGTGTGTGGATTGAGTGCTTTCCTCTATGGCCAGCATGTACAACTCATACTTACCTGGCAGGGTAGACACCATGATCATGAAGGTGGTTCATCCTCGGCGAGGCTCAGCCATTGCACCCCGTGCTTTGCTGACCCGGGCGAATTCCCCAAATGTGGGAATCTCGACTGCACAATTTCTGGTAGTGGGGGACTGCGTTCGCGCTCTCCCCTGATTAAGTGTTGAAAACATGCGGATAGTGCTGGAAAGGAGCCCTACCCTACCTGAAAAACACCCAATGTGGCGTTTTGCCTGGCTCTCCACGCGGCCCCGGGGAGCCTTGTCACCCAGGAGGGGGAGGGGGTGGCCTGGGCCAGCCTCTAACGTGACTTCCGGGGCACGAGTGTAAAATCTTCAAAGTGTGGACAGCAGAAAGTCGTTTTGCCCGGCCCTCCACTCGGACCCAGGAAGCCTTGGGCCCCCACCGGGGTGCCAGGCCCGAAGCCAGCTAAACCCACGACCCGGCTCTCCATCCGAACCCGGGTACCTTTTGCCCTGCTCTCCACTCGGACCCAGGGAGCCCTGGTCTCCCACCGGGGTGCCAGGCCCGAAGCCAGCTAAACCCACGACCCGGCTCTCCATCCGGACCCGGGTACCCACTCTTAAGCACCCCCCCGGAATCTTCACAATCTAACACCAGGTGCTGTAAGCTTTTCATTAACGCATTGGCTACTGCCATCTGCTGTATATGGGCCGTACCGGCCACCGCTGCCTTTGCTTACGGCCATACCACCCTGAACACGCCCGATCTCGTCCGATCTCGGAAGCTAAGCAGGGTCGGGCCTGGTTAGTACTTGGATGGGAGACCGCCTGGGAATACCAGGTGCTGTAAGCATTTTCATGTCGGCATACTGAATGAGCAATGGTCATTCATGAATGGCCATGCTAAACACTAGATCTTTGTGCACCACTAAAACTTTTTGCCCCCCAAAGCGCATAGGCCACGCCTACATCATTAAACCCCACCCTCAATCCGACAGGCCCCGCTTTCAACCCGGACACCCGCTCTTAACCACCCACCCAAGACGCCTTAAACCCAGCCGCGGGGGCACAGGGCCACCTCGGACTGTGAAATAACGCATGTGCTGTTTTGCGGAGCTGCCCACGCCAAGTGTGTGCGTGCACGCGCGCCGTTAAGCGCTTGACCGGCGCGGCTAGAGGCTTTGCCGGCCGCTGTGGCAAGCGGGTAGAATTACTCGGGTCTCTCTTCATGACGAATAAGCCTTTCGCCTTTTACTAAAGACTTCCGTGGAGAGGGACGTTGATGAGTTATGGATATTTTTGGAAGGCCTTGCCCATTGGACAAGGCCAGCTCAGCTGTTGAAGAAAATGACATGGAGCACGGTGGTGCGCTCGGTTGTCTTGAGTGCAAATAGGTGTGAGCGCTTTAACTAATAGTATCGAAGGTTCTCAAAATGTGTCAAAGTCTTAATATCTGCCAGCTCACATACTGCCACTGTGTCTTGTGTGTGTGCTTAAAGGGGAATTTTAAGACTTGGTTGTTGGGTACCGCAAAGAGGCCATTGTTACGCCCACGTGGAGGGGACTAGTCGTTGACTGACCGGCAGGGCACTGGTGTGTGGATTGAGTGCTTTCCTCTATGGCCAGCATGTACAACTCATACTTACCTGGCAGGGTAGACACCATGATCATGAAGGTGGTTCATCCTCGGCGAGGCTCAGCCATTGCACCCCGTGCTTTGCTGACCCGGGCGAATTCCCCAAATGTGGGAATCTCGACTGCACAATTTCTGGTAGTGGGGGACTGCGTTCGCGCTCTCCCCTGATTAAGTGTTGAAAACATGCGGATAGTGCTGGAAAGGAGCCCTACCCTACCTGAAAAACACCCAATGTGGCGTTTTGCCTGGCTCTCCACGCGGCCCCGGGGAGCCTTGTCACCCAGGAGGGGGAGGGGGTGGCCTGGGCCAGCCTCTAACGTGACTTCCGGGGCACGAGTGTAAAATCTTCAAAGTGTGGACAGCAGAAAGTCGTTTTGCCCGGCCCTCCACTCGGACCCAGGAAGCCTTGGGCCCCCACCGGGGTGCCAGGCCCGAAGCCAGCTAAACCCACGACCCGGCTCTCCATCCGAACCCGGGTACCTTTTGCCCTGCTCTCCACTCGGACCCAGGGAGCCCTGGTCTCCCACCGGGGTGCCAGGCCCGAAGCCAGCTAAACCCACGACCCGGCTCTCCATCCGGACCCGGGTACCCACTATTAAGCACCCCCCCGGAATCTTCACAATCTAACACCAGGTGCTGTAAGCTTTTCATTAACGCATTGGCTACTGCCATCTGCTGTATATGTGCCGTACCGGCCACCGCTGCCTTTGCTTACGGCCATACCACCCTGAACACGCCCGATCTCGTCCGATCTCGGAAGCTAAGCAGGGTCGGGCCTGGTTAGTACTTGGATGGGAGACCGCCTGGGAATACCAGGTGCTGTAAGCATTTTCATGTCGGCATACTGAATGAGCAATGGTCATTCATGAATGGCCATGCTAAACACTAGATCTTTGTGCACCACTAAAACTTTTTGCCCCCCAAAGCGCATAGGCCACGCCTACATCATTAAACCCCACCCTCAATCCGACAGGCCCCGCTTTCAACCCGGACACCCGCTCTTAACCACCCACCCAAGACGCCTTAAACCCAGCCGCGGGGGCACAGGGCCACCTCGGACTGTGAAATAACGCATGTGCTGTTTTGCGGAGCTGCCCACGCCAAGTGTGTGCGTGCACGCGCGCCGTTAAGCGCTTGACCGGCGCGGCTAGAGGCTTTGCCGGCCGCTGTGGCAAGCGGGTAGAATTACTCGGGTCTCTCTTCATGACGAATAAGCTTTTCGCCTTTTACTAAAGACTTCCGTGGAGAGGGACGTTGATGAGTTATGGATATTGTTGGAAGGCCTTGCCCATTGGACAAGGCCAGCTCAGCTGTTGAAGAAAATGACATGGAGCACGGTGGTGCGCTCGGTTGTCTTGAGTGCAAATAGGTGTGAGCGCTTTAACTAATAGTATCGAAGGTTCTCAAAATGTGTCAAAGTCTTAATATCTGCCAGCTCACATACTGCCACTGTGTCTTGTGTGTGTGCTTAAAGGGGAATTTTAAGACTTGGTTGTTGGGTACCGCAAAGAGGCCATTGTTACGCCCACGTGGAGGGGACTAGTCGTTGACTGACCGGCAGGGCACTGGTGTGTGGATTGAGTGCTTTCCTCTATGGCCAGCATGTACAACTCATACTTACCTGGCAGGGTAGACACCATGATCATGAAGGTGGTTCATCCTCGGCGAGGCTCAGCCATTGCACCCCGTGCTTTGCTGACCCGGGCGAATTCCCCAAATGTGGGAATCTCGACTGCACAATTTCTGGTAGTGGGGGACTGCGTTCGCGCTCTCCCCTGATTAAGTGTTGAAAACATGCGGATAGTGCTGGAAAGGAGCCCTACCCTACCTGAAAAACACCCAATGTGGCGTTTTGCCTGGCTCTCCACGCGGCCCCGGGGAGCCTTGTCACCCAGGAGGGGGAGGGGGTGGCCTGGGCCAGCCTCTAACGTGACTTCCGGGGCACGAGTGTAAAATCTTCAAAGTGTGGACAGCAGAAAGTCGTTTTGCCCGGCCCTCCACTCGGACCCAGGAAGCCTTGGGCCCCCACCGGGGTGCCAGGCCCGAAGCCAGCTAAACCCACGACCCGGCTCTCCATCCGAACCCGGCTACCTTTTGCCCTGCTCTCCACTCGGACCCAGGGAGCCCTGGTCTCCCACCGGGGTGCCAGGCCCGAAGCCAGCTAAACCCACGACCCGGCTCTCCATCCGGACCCGGGTACCCACTCTTAAGCACCCCCCCGGAATCTTCACAATCTAACACCAGGTGCTGTAAGCTTTTCATTAACGCATTGGCTACTGCCATCTGCTGTATATGGGCCGTACCGGCCACCGCTGCCTTTGCTTACGGCCATACCACCCTGAACACGCCCGATCTCGTCCGATCTCGGAAGCTAAGCAGGGTCGGGCCTGGTTAGTACTTGGATGGGAGACCGCCTGGGAATACCAGGTGCTGTAAGCATTTTCATGTCGGCATACTGAATGAGCAATGGTCATTCATGAATGGCCATGCTAAACACTAGATCTTTGTGCACCACTAAAACTTTTTGCCCCCCAAAGCGCATAGGCCACGCCTACATCATTAAACCCCACCCTCAATCCGACAGGCCCCGCTTTCAACCCGGACACCCGCTCTTAACCACCCACCCAAGACGCCTTAAACCCAGCCGCGGGGGCACAGGGCCACCTCGGACTGTGAAATAACGCATGTGCTGTTTTGCGGAGCTGCCCACGCCAAGTGTGTGCGTGCACGCGCGCCGTTAAGCGCTTGACCGGCGCGGCTAGAGGCTTTGCCGGCCGCTGTGGCAAGCGGGTAGAATTACTCGGGTCTCTCTTCATGACGAATAAGCCTTTCGCCTTTTACTAAAGACTTCCGTGGAGAGGGACGTTGATGAGTTATGGATATTGTTGGAAGGCCTTGCCCATTGGACAAGGCCAGCTCAGCTGTTGAAGAAAATGACATGGAGCACGGTGGTGCGCTCGGTTGTCTTGAGTGCAAATAGGTGTGAGCGCTTTAACTAATAGTATCGAAGGTTCTCAAAATGTGTCAAAGTCTTAATATCTGCCAGCTCACATACTGCCACTGTGTCTTGTGTGTGTGCTTAAAGGGGAATTTTAAGACTTGGTTGTTGGGTACCGCAAAGAGGCCATTGTTACGCCCACGTGGAGGGGACTAGTCGTTGACTGACCGGCAGGGCACTGGTGTGTGGATTGAGTGCTTTCCTCTATGGCCAGCATGTACAACTCATACTTACCTGGCAGGGTAGACACCATGATCATGAAGGTGGTTCATCCTCGGCGAGGCTCAGCCATTGCACCCCGTGCTTTGCTGACCCGGGCGAATTCCCCAAATGTGGGAATCTCGACTGCACAATTTCTGGTAGTGGGGGACTGCGTTCGCGCTCTCCCCTGATTAAGTGTTGAAAACATGCGGATAGTGCTGGAAAGGAGCCCTACCCTACCTGAAAAACACCCAATGTGGCGTTTTGCCTGGCTCTCCACGCGGCCCCGGGGAGCCTTGTCACCCAGGAGGGGGAGGGGGTGGCCTGGGCCAGCCTCTAACGTGACTTCCGGGGCACGAGTGTAAAATCTTCAAAGTGTGGACAGCAGAAAGTCGTTTTGCCCGGCCCTCCACTCGGACCCAGGAAGCCTTGGGCCCCCACCGGGGTGCCAGGCCCGAAGCCAGCTAAACCCACGACCCGGCTCTCCATCCGAACCCGGGTACCTTTTGCCCTGCTCTCCACTCGGACCCAGGGAGCCCTGGTCTCCCACCGGGGTGCCAGGCCCGAAGCCAGCTAAACCCACGACCCGGCTCTCCATCCGGACCCGGGTACCCACTCTTAAGCACCCCCCCGGAATCTTCACAATCTAACACCAGGTGCTGTAAGCTTTTCATTAACGCATTGGCTACTGCCATCTGCTGTATATGTGCCGTACCGGCCACCGCTGCCTTTGCTTACGGCCATACCACCCTGAACACGCCCGATCTCGTCCGATCTCGGAAGCTAAGCAGGGTCGGGCCTGGTTAGTACTTGGATGGGAGACCGCCTGGGAATACCAGGTGCTGTAAGCATTTTCATGTCGGCATACTGAATGAGCAATGGTCATTCATGAATGGCCATGCTAAACACTAGATCTTTGTGCACCACTAAAACTTTTTGCCCCCCAAAGCGCATAGGCCACGCCTACATCATTAAACCCCACCCTCAATCCGACAGGCCCCGCTTTCAACCCGGACACCCGCTCTTAACCACCCACCCAAGACGCCTTAAACCCAGCCGCGGGGGCACAGGGCCACCTCGGACTGTGAAATAACGCATGTGCTGTTTTGCGGAGCTGCCCACGCCAAGTGTGTGCGTGCACGCGCGCCGTTAAGCGCTTGACCGGCGCGGCTAGAGGCTTTGCCGGCCGCTGTGGCAAGCGGGTAGAATTACTCGGGTCTCTCTTCATGACGAATAAGCCTTTCGCCTTTTACTAAAGACTTCCGTGGAGAGGGACGTTGATGAGTTATGGATATTTTTGGAAGGCCTTGCCCATTGGACAAGGCCAGCTCAGCTGTTGAAGAAAATGACATGGAGCACGGTGGTGCGCTCGGTTGTCTTGAGTGCAAATAGGTGTGAGCGCTTTAACTAATAGTATCGAAGGTTCTCAAAATGTGTCAAAGTCTTAATATCTGCCAGCTCACATACTGCCACTGTGTCTTGTGTGTGTGCTTAAAGGGGAATTTTAAGACTTGGTTGTTGGGTACCGCAAAGAGGCCATTGTTACGCCCACGTGGAGGGGACTAGTCGTTGACTGACCGGCAGGGCACTGGTGTGTGGATTGAGTGCTTTCCTCTATGGCCAGCATGTACAACTCATACTTACCTGGCAGGGTAGACACCATGATCATGAAGGTGGTTCATCCTCGGCGAGGCTCAGCCATTGCACCCCGTGCTTTGCTGACCCGGGCGAATTCCCCAAATGTGGGAATCTCGACTGCACAATTTCTGGTAGTGGGGGACTGCGTTCGCGCTCTCCCCTGATTAAGTGTTGAAAACATGCGGATAGTGCTGGAAAGGAGCCCTACCCTACCTGAAAAACACCCAATGTGGCGTTTTGCCTGGCTCTCCACGCGGCCCCGGGGAGCCTTGTCACCCAGGAGGGGGAGGGGGTGGCCTGGGCCAGCCTCTAACGTGACTTCCGGGGCACGAGTGTAAAATCTTCAAAGTGTGGACAGCAGAAAGTCGTTTTGCCCGGCCCTCCACTCGGACCCAGGAAGCCTTGGGCCCCCACCGGGGTGCCAGGCCCGAAGCCAGCTAAACCCACGACCCGGCTCTCCATCCGAACCCGGGTACCTTTTGCCCTGCTCTCCACTCGGACCCAGGGAGCCCTGGTCTCCCATCGGGGTGCCAGGCCCGAAGCCAGCTAAACCCACGACCCGGCTCACCATCCGAACCCGGGTACCCACTCTTAAGCACCCCCCCGGAATCTTCACAATCTAACACCAGGTGCTGTAAGCTTTTCATTAACGCATTGGCTACTGCCATCTGCTGTATATGGGCCGTACCGGCCACCGCTGCCTTTGCTTACGGCCATACCACCCTGAACACGCCCGATCTCGTCCGATCTCGGAAGCTAAGCAGGGTCGGGCCTGGTTAGTACTTGGATGGGAGACCGCCTGGGAATACCAGGTGCTGTAAGCATTTTCATGTCGGCATACTGAATGAGCAATGGTCATTCATGAATGGCCATGCTAAACACTAGATCTTTGTGCACCACTAAAACTTTTTGCCCCCCAAAGCGCATAGGCCACGCCTACATCATTAAACCCCACCCTCAATCCGACAGGCCCCGCTTTCAACCCGGACACCCGCTCTTAACCACCCACCCAAGACGCCTTAAACCCAGCCGCGGGGGCACAGGGCCACCTCGGACTGTGAAATAACGCATGTGCTGTTTTGCGGAGCTGCCCACGCCAAGTGTGTGCGTGCACGCGCGCCGTTAAGCGCTTGACCGGCGCGGCTAGAGGCTTTGCCGGCCGCTGTGGCAAGCGGGTAGAATTACTCGGGTCTCTCTTCATGACGAATAAGCCTTTCGCCTTTTACTAAAGACTTCCGTGGAGAGGGACGTTGATGAGTTATGGATATTTTTGGAAGGCCTTGCCCATTGGACAAGGCCAGCTCAGCTGTTGAAGAAAATGACATGGAGCACGGTGGTGCGCTCGGTTGTCTTGAGTGCAAATAGGTGTGAGCGCTTTAACTAATAGTATCGAAGGTTCTCAAAATGTGTCAAAGTCTTAATATCTGCCAGCTCACATACTGCCACTGTGTCTTGTGTGTGTGCTTAAAGGGGAATTTTAAGACTTGGTTGTTGGGTACCGCAAAGAGGCCATTGTTACGCCCACGTGGAGGGGACTAGTCGTTGACTGACCGGCAGGGCACTGGTGTGTGGATTGAGTGCTTTCCTCTATGGCCAGCATGTACAACTCATACTTACCTGGCAGGGTAGACACCATGATCATGAAGGTGGTTCATCCTCGGCGAGGCTCAGCCATTGCACCCCGTGCTTTGCTGACCCGGGCGAATTCCCCAAATGTGGGAATCTCGACTGCACAATTTCTGGTAGTGGGGGACTGCGTTCGCGCTCTCCCCTGATTAAGTGTTGAAAACATGCGGATAGTGCTGGAAAGGAGCCCTACCCTACCTGAAAAACACCCAATGTGGCGTTTTGCCTGGCTCTCCACGCGGCCCCGGGGAGCCTTGTCACACAGGAGGGGGAGGGGGTGGCCTGGGCCAGCCTCTAACGTGACTTCCGGGGCACGAGTGTAAAATCTTCAAAGTGTGGACAGCAGAAAGTCGTTTTGCCCGGCCCTCCACTCGGACCCAGGAAGCCTTGGGCCCCCACCGGGGTGCCAGGCCCGAAGCCAGCTAAACCCACGACCCGGCTCTCCATCCGAACCCGGGTACCTTTTGCCCTGCTCTCCACTCGGACCCAGGGAGCCCTGGTCTCCCACCGGGGTGCCAGGCCCGAAGCCAGCTAAACCCACGACCCGGCTCTCCATCCGAACCCGGGTACCCACTCTTAAGCACCCCCCCGGAATCTTCACAATCTAACACCAGGTGCTGTAAGCTTTTCATTAACGCATTGGCTACTGCCATCTGCTGTATATGGGCCGTACCGGCCACCGCTGCCTTTGCTTACGGCCATACCACCCTGAACACGCCCGATCTCGTCCGATCTCGGAAGCTAAGCAGGGTCGGGCCTGGTTAGTACTTGGATGGGAGACCGCCTGGGAATACCAGGTGCTGTAAGCATTTTCATGTCGGCATACTGAATGAGCAATGGTCATTCATGAATGGCCATGCTAAACACTAGATCTTTGTGCACCACTAAAACGTTTTGCCCCCCAAAGCGCATAGGCCACGCCTACATCATTAAACCCCACCCTCAATCCGACAGGCCCCGCTTTCAACCCGGACACCCGCTCTTAACCACCCACCCAAGACGCCTTAAACCCAGCCGCGGGGGCACAGGGCCACCTCGGACTGTGAAATAACGCATGTGCTGTTTTGCGGAGCTGCCCACGCCAAGTGTGTGCGTGCACGCGCGCCGTTAAGCGCTTGACCGGCGCGGCTAGAGGCTTTGCCGGCCGCTGTGGCAAGCGGGTAGAATTACTCGGGTCTCTCTTCATGACGAATAAGCCTTTCGCCTTTTACTAAAGACTTCCGTGGAGAGGGACGTTGATGAGTTATGGATATTTTTGGAAGGCCTTGCCCATTGGACAAGGCCAGCTCAGCTGTTGAAGAAAATGACATGGAGCACGGTGGTGCGCTCGGTTGTCTTGAGTGCAAATAGGTGTGAGCGCTTTAACTAATAGTATCGAAGGTTCTCAAAATGTGTCAAAGTCTTAATATCTGCCAGCTCACATACTGCCACTGTGTCTTGTGTGTGTGCTTAAAGGGGAATTTTAAGACTTGGTTGTTGGGTACCGCAAAGAGGCCATTGTTACGCCCACGTGGAGGGGACTAGTCGTTGACTGACCGGCAGGGCACTGGTGTGTGGATTGAGTGCTTTCCTCTATGGCCAGCATGTACAACTCATACTTACCTGGCAGGGTAGACACCATGATCATGAAGGTGGTTCATCCTCGGCGAGGCTCAGCCATTGCACCCCGTGCTTTGCTGACCCGGGCGAATTCCCCAAATGTGGGAATCTCGACTGCACAATTTCTGGTAGTGGGGGACTGCGTTCGCGCTCTCCCCTGATTAAGTGTTGAAAACATGCGGATAGTGCTGGAAAGGAGCCCTACCCTACCTGAAAAACACCCAATGTGGCGTTTTGCCTGGCTCTCCACGCGGCCCCGGGGAGCCTTGTCACACAGGAGGGGGAGGGGGTGGCCTGGGCCAGCCTCTAACGTGACTTCCGGGGCACGAGTGT
Source organism: Electrona antarctica (assembly GCF_951216825.1). Taxonomy (NCBI): domain Eukaryota; kingdom Metazoa; phylum Chordata; class Actinopteri; order Myctophiformes; family Myctophidae; genus Electrona; species Electrona antarctica. The sequence goes on along the minus strand of NC_136797.1, from coordinate 47,866,054 downwards.
AAAATCTTCAAAGTGTGGACAGCAGAAAGTCGTTTTGCCCGGCCCTCCACTCGGACCCAGGAAGCCTTGGGCCCCCACCGGGGTGCCAGGCCCGAAGCCAGCTAAACCCACGACCCGGCTCTCCATCCGAACCCGGGTACCTTTTGCCCTGCTCTCCACTCGGACCCAGGGAGCCCTGGTCTCCCACCGGGGTGCCAGGCCCGAAGCCAGCTAAACCCACGACCCGGCTCTCCATCCGAACCCGGGTACCCACTCTTAAGCACCCCCCCGGAATCTTCACAATCTAACACCAGGTGCTGTAAGCTTTTCATTAACGCATTGGCTACTGCCATCTGCTGTATATGGGCCGTACCGGCCACCGCTGCCTTTGCTTACGGCCATACCACCCTGAACACGCCCGATCTCGTCCGATCTCGGAAGCTAAGCAGGGTCGGGCCTGGTTAGTACTTGGATGGGAGACCGCCTGGGAATACCAGGTGCTGTAAGCATTTTCATGTCGGCATACTGAATGAGCAATGGTCATTCATGAATGGCCATGCTAAACACTAGATCTTTGTGCACCACTAAAACGTTTTGCCCCCCAAAGCGCATAGGCCACGCCTACATCATTAAACCCCACCCTCAATCCGACAGGCCCCGCTTTCAACCCGGACACCCGCTCTTAACCACCCACCCAAGACGCCTTAAACCCAGCCGCGGGGGCACAGGGCCACCTCGGACTGTGAAATAACGCATGTGCTGTTTTGCGGAGCTGCCCACGCCAAGTGTGTGCGTGCACGCGCGCCGTTAAGCGCTTGACCGGCGCGGCTAGAGGCTTTGCCGGCCGCTGTGGCAAGCGGGTAGAATTACTCGGGTCTCTCTTCATGACGAATAAGCCTTTCGCCTTTTACTAAAGACTTCCGTGGAGAGGGACGTTGATGAGTTATGGATATTTTTGGAAGGCCTTGCCCATTGGACAAGGCCAGCTCAGCTGTTGAAGAAAATGACATGGAGCACGGTGGTGCGCTCGGTTGTCTTGAGTGCAAATAGGTGTGAGCGCTTTAACTAATAGTATCGAAGGTTCTCAAAATGTGTCAAAGTCTTAATATCTGCCAGCTCACATACTGCCACTGTGTCTTGTGTGTGTGCTTAAAGGGGAATTTTAAGACTTGGTTGTTGGGTACCGCAAAGAGGCCATTGTTACGCCCACGTGGAGGGGACTAGTCGTTGACTGACCGGCAGGGCACTGGTGTGTGGATTGAGTGCTTTCCTCTATGGCCAGCATGTAAAACTCATACTTACCTGGCAGGGTAGACACCATGATCATGAAGGTGGTTCATCCTCGGCGAGGCTCAGCCATTGCACCCCGTGCTTTGCTGACCCGGGCGAATTCCCCAAATGTGGGAATCTCGACTGCACAATTTCTGGTAGTGGGGGACTGCGTTCGCGCTCTCCCCTGATTAAGTGTTGAAAACATGCGGATAGTGCTGGAAAGGAGCCCTACCCTACCTGAAAAACACCCAATGTGGCGTTTTGCCTGGCTCTCCACGCGGCCCCGGGGAGCCTTGTCACCCAGGAGGGGGAGGGGGTGGCCTGGGCCAGCCTCTAACGTGACTTCCGGGGCACGAGTGTAAAATCTTCAAAGTGTGGACAGCAGAAAGTCGTTTTGCCCGGCCCTCCACTCGGACCCAGGAAGCCTTGGGCCCCCACCGGGGTGCCAGGCCCGAAGCCAGCTAAACCCACGACCCGGCTCTCCATCCGAACCCGGGTACCTTTTGCCCTGCTCTCCACTCGGACCCAGGGAGCCCTGGTCTCCCACCGGGGTGCCAGGCCCGAAGCCAGCTAAACCCACGACCCGGCTCTCCATCCGAACCCGGGTACCCACTCTTAAGCACCCCCCCGGAATCTTCACAATCTAACACCAGGTGCTGTAAGCTTTTCATTAACGCATTGGCTACTGCCATCTGCTGTATATGGGCCGTACCGGCCACCGCTGCCTTTGCTTACGGCCATACCACCCTGAACACGCCCGATCTCGTCCGATCTCGGAAGCTAAGCAGGGTCGGGCCTGGTTAGTACTTGGATGGGAGACCGCCTGGGAATACCAGGTGCTGTAAGCATTTTCATGTCGGCATACTGAATGAGCAATGGTCATTCATGAATGGCCATGCTAAACACTAGATCTTTGTGCACCACTAAAACTTTTTGCCCCCCAAAGCGCATAGGCCACGCCTACATCATTAAACCCCACCCTCAATCCGACAGGCCCCGCTTTCAACCCGGACACCCGCTCTTAACCACCCACCCAAGACGCCTTAAACCCAGCCGCGGGGGCACAGGGCCACCTCGGACTGTGAAATAACGCATGTGCTGTTTTGCGGAGCTGCCCACGCCAAGTGTGTGCGTGCACGCGCGCCGTTAAGCGCTTGACCGGCGCGGCTAGAGGCTTTGCCGGCCGCTGTGGCAAGCGGGTAGAATTACTCGGGTCTCTCTTCATGACGAATAAGCCTTTCGCCTTTTACTAAAGACTTCCGTGGAGAGGGACGTTGATGAGTTATGGATATTTTTGGAAGGCCTTGCCCATTGGACAAGGCCAGCTCAGCTGTTGAAGAAAATGACATGGAGCACGGTGGTGCGCTCGGTTGTCTTGAGTGCAAATAGGTGTGAGCGCTTTAACTAATAGTATCGAAGGTTCTCAAAATGTGTCAAAGTCTTAATATCTGCCAGCTCACATACTGCCACTGTGTCTTGTGTGTGTGCTTAAAGGGGAATTTTAAGACTTGGTTGTTGGGTACCGCAAAGAGGCCATTGTTACGCCCACGTGGAGGGGACTAGTCGTTGACTGACCGGCAGGGCACTGGTGTGTGGATTGAGTGCTTTCCTCTATGGCCAGCATGTACAACTCATACTTACCTGGCAGGGTAGACACCATGATCATGAAGGTGGTTCAATGATTTTAATGAGTTGTTGGAGATTGATCTAACAATAAATGAACTGACTAAGGCTGTGAAGAGCATGCAGGACAATAAGGCACCGGGAGCTGATGGCCTGCCTAAGGAGTTTTACACTACCTTTTGGGAAGAAATAAAGGGCCCCCTTTTGGAAGTGTATAATGAGAGCCTCCACATGGGTAAACTCCCACCATCCCTGAGGGAAGGCATAATTTCATTGTTATTTAAAAAGGGTGAGAAGAATAATCTAAAAAATTGGAGACCACTGACATTGTTGGGGGTAGATCGTAAAATTCTGGCAAAGGCCCTCTTTTTCAGGCTGCAGGAGGTGGCAGGACAAGTGGTGGGAGAGGAGCAGACTTGTGTGATACCGGGGAGGTCCATGGGTGATAGCCTTGCCTTGGTTAGAGACTCCTTTCTTTATCCAGTTGATCGTAGGGTCCCCCTCTGTATAGCCGGTCTTGACCTAGAAAAGGCTTTTGACCGGATCAACCATGCATATCTAAAGGAGGTGATGGTGGCTTTTGGTTTTGGACCTAAAATAAGGGCCTGGATAGACCTATTGTACAATGAGTGCATTAGTAGAGTGGTAATAAATGGTAATAGCACAAACACCTTCAAGGTACAGTCAGGGGTCAGACAAGGGTGCCCACTGTCCGTGGTCCTTTTCATCTTGGCCATCGAGCCTCTGGCTTGTGCCATACGCCAAGATCACTCCATCCGAGGTCTTCTGGTTCCAGGCAGCAGGGGCAGGGAGGCCAAGCTGACCCTGTACATGGATGACATGAATATCATATGTAAAGATAACAGCTCAGTGATCAAGGCCCTTGGGTGGAGTGACTGTTTTTCCAGAGCATCAGGGGCCAAGCTCAATAGAGCTAAAAGTGAATGCTTGTACATAAATTGGCATGAGAACAAGTTAGATTTGGGCCTAAAAGAGCAAACAGAAAGAATCAAAGTTTTGGGAATTGAGATTGGAAAGGATATGACAAAGGTAAATTGGGAGTCTAGACTCCCAATTATAAAAGGAAAATTGTTAAGATGGGAAGATAGAGAGCTCACCATGACAGGCAAAGTCCTGGTGATCAAAGCTGAAATCTATGCCTCCCTAACATATCTGGCTGCCACCCTACCGGTGCCCAGGGAATTCCTTACAGCACTAAGAAGGGCAGTGTTCCAATTTGTATGGGGTTCTCAGCAGGAGAGAGTCAAAAGGGAAATCATGTACCGACCCAACGAAAAGGGGGGGAAAGCAGTGCCAGAGCTTGGTACAAAGCTAGAAGCCTTGTTTTTAACCCCTATTATGAACTCTGTTTTAATGGACAGTAATACAAGTCTATGGTCTTATTTTGCAAAGTTTTGGGTGGGGCAAACAATTTCGAGCAGATTAGGGAAAAGATTACCACTAGACACACCGCATGCAGAAACTAGACCACAAGTTTATGAGAAGGCAATTACACTGTTTAAGTCTGGTTTTTGGGGTGGAAATTCAATAGGCAAGGTGAACAGGGGTATGGTGGAAATGAGACTGTCACCACAAACAACCAGACTTGTGCCAGTTGGCATCTTAATTGGAACGGAATGTGTACAAGTCTGGAAAAATGTTAATTCAAAATACCTGTTGAATGTGCAAAAGGATGTGGCCTGGAGTGCAGTGCATAACTGCCTGCCCACCAGAGCCTTTCTGCATGCGAGAAGGTGCTCTAGAAGCAGTAAATGCCCCAGAGTGAACTGTAATGTTGATGAGAATGTACGTCATTTGTTTTGGTTCTGCCAGCATTCTCAGAGGGTGTGGGGAGTCCTGAGGCCCTGGTTGAAGGACCTCTATAGGGACCCCACTGTTAACGATGTCATGTATGGCGAACTACATTGTAAAGACAGTGCAAAATGGTTAAGATGGTGGGCAGTTATTAACAGTACAAAGGAAGCCATATGGAAATGCAGGAATGTACTTGTTTTTAAGAAGTTCAGTATGCCACCAGAGACAGTAGCAAAACTTGCAGTGACTATAGCACGAGATTACATTCTCAAAGATAAAACAGAATTTGAAAGCAGGGAACTAACAGAATTGTGGAAAGTGGGAAATGGGTTTGTACTCGACATTTTGAAAGATGCATTGTGAACATGAAATGTAAACATTTATGTGATTTTATTATTGACATGCTACTTGGGATGATATTATGAACAATTGAACATGTTTTGTTTTTGAAATGCCTGTAAATTTGTGACTGAATCAAATAAAGAGTCTAAAAGTGAAAAGTGAAAAGTGGTTCATCCTCGGCGAGGCTCAGCCATTGCACCCCGTGCTTTGCTGACCCGGGCGAATTCCCCAAATGTGGGAATCTCGACTGCACAATTTCTGGTAGTGGGGGACTGCGTTCGCGCTCTCCCCTGATTAAGTGTTGAAAACATGCGGATAGTGCTGGAAAGGAGCCCTACCCTACCTGAAAAACACCCAATGTGGCGTTTTGCCTGGCTCTCCACGCGGCCCCGGGGAGCCTTGTCACCCAGGAGGGGGAGGGGGTGGCCTGGGCCAGCCTCTAACGTGACTTCCGGGGCACGAGTGTAAAATCTTCAAAGTGTGGACAGCAGAAAGTCGTTTTGCCCGGCCCTCCACTCGGACCCAGGAAGCCTTGGGCCCCCACCGGGGTGCCAGGCCCGAAGCCAGCTAAACCCACGACCCGGCTCTCCATCCGAACCCGGGTACCTTTTGCCCTGCTCTCCACTCGGACCCAGGGAGCCCTGGTCTCCCACCGGGGTGCCAGGCCCGAAGCCAGCTAAACCCACGACCCGGCTCTCCATCCGGACCCGGGTACCCACTCTTAAGCACCCCCCCGGAATCTTCACAATCTAACACCAGGTGCTGTAAGCTTTTCATTAACGCATTGGCTACTGCCATCTGCTGTATATGGGCCGTACCGGCCACCGCTGCCTTTGCTTACGGCCATACCACCCTGAACACGCCCGATCTCGTCCGATCTCGGGAGCTAAGCAGGGTCGGGCCTGGTTAGTACTTGGATGGGAGACCGCCTGGGAATACCAGGTGCTGTAAGCATTTTCATGTCGGCATACTGAATGAGCAATGGTCATTCATGAATGGCCATGCTAAACACTAGATCTTTGTGCACCACTAAAACTTTTTGCCCCCCAAAGCGCATAGGCCACGCCTACATCATTAAACCCCACCCTCAATCCGACAGGCCCCGCTTTCAACCCGGACACCCGCTCTTAACCACCCACCCAAGACGCCTTAAACCCAGCCGCGGGGGCACAGGGCCACCTCGGACTGTGAAATAACGCATGTGCTGTTTTGCGGAGCTGCCCACGCCAAGTGTGTGCGTGCACGCGCGCCGTTAAGCGCTTGACCGGCGCGGCTAGAGGCTTTGCCGGCCGCTGTGGCAAGCGGGTAGAATTACTCGGGTCTCTCTTCATGACGAATAAGCCTTTCGCCTTTTACTAAAGACTTCCGTGGAGAGGGACGTTGATGAGTTATGGATATTTTTGGAAGGCCTTGCCCATTGGACAAGGCCAGCTCAGCTGTTGAAGAAAATGACATGGAGCACGGTGGTGCGCTCGGTTGTCTTGAGTGCAAATAGGTGTGAGCGCTTTAACTAATAGTATCGAAGGTTCTCAAAATGTGTCAAAGTCTTAATATCTGCCAGCTCACATACTGCCACTGTGTCTTGTGTGTGTGCTTAAAGGGGAATTTTAAGACTTGGTTGTTGGGTACCGCAAAGAGGCCATTGTTACGCCCACGTGGAGGGGACTAGTCGTTGACTGACCGGCAGGGCACTGGTGTGTGGATTGAGTGCTTTCCTCTATGGCCAGCATGTACAACTCATACTTACCTGGCAGGGTAGACACCATGATCATGAAGGTGGTTCTGTTAAAGGTTAACTGGGAGTCAAGACTTCCAAAGCTTAAAAGTAAGTTTTTAAGATGGGAGGGAAGAGACTTGTCCATTACAGGAAAGGTTTTAATTATAAAAGCAGAAATCTATGCCTCGCTAACGTATCTGGCTGCCACCTTGCCTGTGCCTAGAACCTTCCTCAATCCTCTGAGAAGATCTGTCTTTCAGTTTTTATGGAGTTCTCAGCAGGAGAGAGTAAAAAGGGAAATAATGTATAGACCTTTGGATAAGGGAGGGAAAGCAGTACCAGATTTGGGCATCAAATTAGAAGCCTTGTTTCTAACTCCAATTGTAAAATCTGTTCTGAATGTCAATAACACATGTTTATGGTCCTTTTTTGCTAAGTTTTGGGTGGGTCAAAATATAGCGCAGCGTTTTGGGAAGAGGCTCCCATTAGACACCCCACATGCTGAAACAAGGCCTACAATATATGATAAGGCAATGATATTGTTTCAGTCCGCTAACTTGAAGGGAACGTCAGTAGACAAGATCAGTAGGGAGATTGTTGAAAAGGGCCTGTCGCCCCAGACAACTAGGACGGTGCCGGTCAGTACCTTAATTTCAAAAGAATGTTTACAGGTCTGGAAGAATGTAAACTCTCCTTTCTTGCAAAATGTCCATAAAGACGTGGCCTGGAGCACAGTACAAAACTGTCTCCCTACCAGGGCATTTTTGCATGGAAGGAGATGCTCCAGAACTAGCAAATGCCCAAGAGTAACATGTGACTCAGATGAATACGTCAAACATCTATTCTGGTTTTGTCCACATGCTCACAAGGTCTGGGGCTTCCTGAGGCCCTGGCTGATAGACCTTCATAGGGACCCCACAGAAAATGACATTATGTATGGGGAACTAAATGGTAACAACTGTGAAAATTGGTTAAGATGGTGGGCAGTGATCAACTGCACTAAAGACGCTATCTGGAAATGCCGAAATATTCTGGTTTTCAAAAGATTTTGTATGCCCACGGAGTCAGTGGCCAAATTAGCAGTGACGATAGCCAGGGACTACATCCTCAGGGACAAGACCAAATGTAACACAAGGGTAATAAAGGAAATGTGGAAAGTGGGAGAATCTGGTTTGGTATATGACCTTTTAAAAGATGTGCTATAAAAAAAAAAAATAATAATAATCTGTACCTTGTTAAAGATGTGATCAGTAATGTATGTATTAATGTATGTATTTATGCCATGAACAGTGTGTGACTATTGTTGTATTGATGAATTGCCTGTAAACTATTGACAAAATCAAATAAAATGTCTAAAAAGTGAAAGTGAAGTGGTTCATCCTCGGCGAGGCTCAGCCATTGCACCCCGTGCTTTGCTGACCCGGGCGAATTCCCCAAATGTGGGAATCTCGACTGCACAATTTCTGGTAGTGGGGGACTGCGTTCGCGCTCTCCCCTGATTAAGTGTTGAAAACATGCGGATAGTGCTGGAAAGGAGCCCTACCCTACCTGAAAAACACCCAATGTGGCGTTTTGCCTGGCTCTCCACGCGGCCCCGGGGAGCCTTGTCACCCAGGAGGGGGAGGGGGTGGCCTGGGCCAGCCTCTAACGTGACTTCCGGGGCACGAGTGTAAAATCTTCAAAGTGTGGACAGCAGAAAGTCGTTTTGCCCGGCCCTCCACTCGGACCCAGGAAGCCTTGGGCCCCCACCGGGGTGCCAGGCCCGAAGCCAGCTAAACCCACGACCCGGCTCTCCATCCGAACCCGGGTACCTTTTGCCCTGCTCTCCACTCGGACCCAGGGAGCCCTGGTCTCCCACCGGGGTGCCAGGCCCGAAGCCAGCTAAACCCACGACCCGGCTCTCCATCCGAACCCGGGTACCCACTCTTAAGCACCCCCCCGGAATCTTCACAATCTAACACCAGGTGCTGTAAGCTTTTCATTAACGCATTGGCTACTGCCATCTGCTGTATATGGGCCGTACCGGCCACCGCTGCCTTTGCTTACGGCCATACCACCCTGAACACGCCCGATCTCGTCCGATCTCGGAAGCTAAGCAGGGTCGGGCCTGGTTAGTACTTGGATGGGAGACCGCCTGGGAATACCAGGTGCTGTAAGCATTTTCATGTCGGCATACTGAATGAGCAATGGTCATTCATGAATGGCCATGCTAAACACTAGATCTTTGTGCACCACTAAAACTTTTTGCCCCCCAAAGCGCATAGGCCACGCCTACATCATTAAACCCCACCCTCAATCCGACAGGCCCCGCTTTCAACCCGGACACCCGCTCTTAACCACCCACCCAAGACGCCTTAAACCCAGCCGCGGGGGCACAGGGCCACCTCGGACTGTGAAATAACGCAAGTGCTGTTTTGCGGAGCTGCCCACGCCAAGTGTGTGCGTGCACGCGCGCCGTTAAGCGCTTGACCGGCGCGGCTAGAGGCTTTGCCGGCCGCTGTGGCAAGCGGGTAGAATTACTCGGGTCTCTCTTCATGACGAATAAGCCTTTCGCCTTTTACTAAAGACTTCCGTGGAGAGGGACGTTGATGAGTTATGGATATTTTTGGAAGGCCTTGCCCATTGGACAAGGCCAGCTCAGCTGTTGAAGAAAATGACATGGAGCACGGTGGTGCGCTCGGTTGTCTTGAGTGCAAATAGGTGTGAGCGCTTTAACTAATAGTATCGAAGGTTCTCAAAATGTGTCAAAGTCTTAATATCTGCCAGCTCACATACTGCCACTGTGTCTTGTGTGTGTGCTTAAAGGGGAATTTTAAGACTTGGTTGTTGGGTACCGCAAAGAGGCCATTGTTACGCCCACGTGGAGGGGACTAGTCGTTGACTGACCGGCAGGGCACTGGTGTGTGGATTGAGTGCTTTCCTCTATGGCCAGCATGTACAACTCATACTTACCTGGCAGGGTAGACACCATGATCATGAAGGTGGTTCATCCTCGGCGAGGCTCAGCCATTGCACCCCGTGCTTTGCTGACCCGGGCGAATTCCCCAAATGTGGGAATCTCGACTGCACAATTTCTGGTAGTGGGGGACTGCGTTCGCGCTCTCCCCTGATTAAGTGTTGAAAACATGCGGATAGTGCTGGAAAGGAGCCCTACCCTACCTGAAAAACACCCAATGTGGCGTTTTGCCTGGCTCTCCACGCGGCCCCGGGGAGCCTTGTCACCCAGGAGGGGGAGGGGGTGGCCTGGGCCAGCCTCTAACGTGACTTCCGGGGCACGAGTGTAAAATCTTCAAAGTGTGGACAGCAGAAAGTCGTTTTGCCCGGCCCTCCACTCGGACCCAGGAAGCCTTGGGCCCCCACCGGGGTGCCAGGCCCGAAGCCAGCTAAACCCACGACCCGGCTCTCCATCCGAACCCGGGTACCTTTTGCCCTGCTCTCCACTCGGACCCAGGGAGCCCTGGTCTCCCACCGGGGTGCCAGGCCCGAAGCCAGCTAAACCCACGACCCGGCTCTCCATCCGGACCCGGGTACCCACTCTTAAGCACCCCCCCGGAATCTTCACAATCTAACACCAGGTGCTGTAAGCTTTTCATTAACGCATTGGCTACTGCCATCTGCTGTATATGGGCCGTACCGGCCACCGCTGCCTTTGCTTACGGCCATACCACCCTGAACACGCCCGATCTCGTCCGATCTCGGAAGCTAAGCAGGGTCGGGCCTGGTTAGTACTTGGATGGGAGACCGCCTGGGAATACCAGGTGCTGTAAGCATTTTCATGTCGGCATACTGAATGAGCAATGGTCATTCATGAATGGCCATGCTAAACACTAGATCTTTGTGCACCACTAAAACTTTTTGCCCCCCAAAGCGCATAGGCCACGCCTACATCATTAAACCCCACCCTCAATCCGACAGGCCCCGCTTTCAACCCGGACACCCGCTCTTAACCACCCACCCAAGACGCCTTAAACCCAGCCGCGGGGGCACAGGGCCACCTCGGACTGTGAAATAACGCATGTGCTGTTTTGCGGAGCTGCCCACGCCAAGTGTGTGCGTGCACGCGCGCCGTTAAGCGCTTGACCGGCGCGGCTAGAGGCTTTGCCGGCCGCTGTGGCAAGCGGGTAGAATTACTCGGGTCTCTCTTCATGACGAATAAGCCTTTCGCCTTTTACTAAAGACTTCCGAGGAGAGGGACGTTGATGAGTTATGGATATTTTTGGAAGGCCTTGCCCATTGGACAAGGCCAGCTCAGCTGTTGAAGAAAATGACATGGAGCACGGTGGTGCGCTCGGTTGTCTTGAGTGCAAATAGGTGTGAGCGCTTTAACTAATAGTATCGAAGGTTCTCAAAATGTGTCAAAGTCTTAATATCTGCCAGCTCACATACTGCCACTGTGTCTTGTGTGTGTGCTTAAAGGGGAATTTTAAGACTTGGTTGTTGGGTACCGCAAAGAGGCCATTGTTACGCCCACGTGGAGGGGACTAGTCGTTGACTGACCGGCAGGGCACTGGTGTGTGGATTGAGTGCTTTCCTCTATGGCCAGCATGTACAACTCATACTTACCTGGCAGGGTAGACACCATGATCATGAAGGTGGTTCATCCTCGGCGAGGCTCAGCCATTGCACCCCGTGCTTTGCTGACCCGGGCGAATTCCCCAAATGTGGGAATCTCGACTGCACAATTTCTGGTAGTGGGGGACTGCGTTCGCGCTCTCCCCTGATTAAGTGTTGAAAACATGCGGATAGTGCTGGAAAGGAGCCCTACCCTACCTGAAAAACACCCAATGTGGCGTTTTGCCTGGCTCTCCACGCGGCCCCGGGGAGCCTTGTCACCCAGGAGGGGGAGGGGGTGGCCTGGGCCAGCCTCTAACGTGACTTCCGGGGCACGAGTGTAAAATCTTCAAAGTGTGGACAGCAGAAAGTCGTTTTGCCCGGCCCTCCACTCGGACCCAGGAAGCCTTGGGCCCCCACCGGGGTGCCAGGCCCGAAGCCAGCTAAACCCACGACCCGGCTCTCCATCCGAACCCGGGTACCTTTTGCCCTGCTCTCCACTCGGACCCAGGGAGCCCTGGTCTCCCACCGGGGTGCCAGGCCCGAAGCCAGCTAAACCCACGACCCGGCTCTCCATCCGAACCCGGGTACCCACTCTTAAGCACCCCCCCGGAATCTTCACAATCTAACACCAGGTGCTGTAAGCTTTTCATTAACGCATTGGCTACTGCCATCTGCTGTATATGGGCCGTACCGGCCACCGCTGCCTTTGCTTACGGCCATACCACCCTGAACACGCCCGATCTCGTCCGATCTCGGAAGCTAAGCAGGGTCGGGCCTGGTTAGTACTTGGATGGGAGACCGCCTGGGAATACCAGGTGCTGTAAGCATTTTCATGTCGGCATACTGAATGAGCAATGGTCATTCATGAATGGCCATGCTAAACACTAGATCTTTGTGCACCACTAAAACTTTTTGCCCCCCAAAGCGCATAGGCCACGCCTACATCATTAAACCCCACCCTCAATCCGACAGGCCCCGCTTTCAACCCGGACACCCGCTCTTAACCACCCACCCAAGACGCCTTAAACCCAGCCGCGGGGGCACAGGGCCACCTCGGACTGTGAAATAACGCATGTGCTGTTTTGCGGAGCTGCCCACGCCAAGTGTGTGCGTGCACGCGCGCCGTTAAGCGCTTGACCGGCGCGGCTAGAGGCTTTGCCGGCCGCTGTGGCAAGCGGGTAGAATTACTCGGGTCTCTCTTCATGACGAATAAGCCTTTCGCCTTTTACTAAAGACTTCCGTGGAGAGGGACGTTGATGAGTTATGGATATTTTTGGAAGGCCTTGCCCATTGGACAAGGCCAGCTCAGCTGTTGAAGAAAATGACATGGAGCACGGTGGTGCGCTCGGTTGTCTTGAGTGCAAATAGGTGTGAGCGCTTTAACTAATAGTATCGAAGGTTCTCAAAATGTGTCAAAGTCTTAATATCTGCCAGCTCACATACTGCCACTGTGTCTTGTGTGTGTGCTTAAAGGGGAATTTTAAGACTTGGTTGTTGGGTACCGCAAAGAGGCCATTGTTACGCCCACGTGGAGGGGACTAGTCGTTGACTGACCGGCAGGGCACTGGTGTGTGGATTGAGTGCTTTCCTCTATGGCCAGCATGTACAACTCATACTTACCTGGCAGGGTAGACACCATGATCATGAAGGTGGTTCATCCTCGGCGAGGCTCAGCCATTGCACCCCGTGCTTTGCTGACCCGGGCGAATTCCCCAAATGTGGGAATCTCGACTGCACAATTTCTGGTAGTGGGGGACTGCGTTCGCGCTCTCCCCTGATTAAGTGTTGAAAACATGCGGATAGTGCTGGAAAGGAGCCCTACCCTACCTGAAAAACACCCAATGTGGCGTTTTGCCTGGCTCTCCACGCGGCCCCGGGGAGCCTTGTCACCCAGGAGGGGGAGGGGGTGGCCTGGGCCAGCCTCTAACGTGACTTCCGGGGCACGAGTGTAAAATCTTCAAAGTGTGGACAGCAGAAAGTCGTTTTGCCCGGCCCTCCACTCGGACCCAGGAAGCCTTGGGCCCCCACCGGGGTGCCAGGCCCGAAGCCAGCTAAACCCACGACCCGGCTCTCCATCCGAACCCGGGTACCTTTTGCCCTGCTCTCCACTCGGACCCAGGGAGCCCTGGTCTCCCACCGGGGTGCCAGGCCCGAAGCCAGCTAAACCCACGACCCGGCTCTCCATCCGGACCCGGGTACCCACTCTTAAGCACCCCCCCGGAATCTTCACAATCTAACACCAGGTGCTGTAAGCTTTTCATTAACGCATTGGCTACTGCCATCTGCTGTATATGGGCCGTACCGGCCACCGCTGCCTTTGCTTACGGCCATACCACCCTGAACACGCCCGATCTCGTCCGATCTCGGAAGCTAAGCAGGGTCGGGCCTGGTTAGTACTTGGATGGGAGACCGCCTGGGAATACCAGGTGCTGTAAGCATTTTCATGTCGGCATACTGAATGAGCAATGGTCATTCATGAATGGCCATGCTAAACACTAGATCTTTGTGCACCACTAAAACTTTTTGCCCCCCAAAGCGCATAGGCCACGCCTACATCATTAAACCCCACCCTCAATCCGACAGGCCCCGCTTTCAACCCGGACACCCGCTCTTAACCACCCACCCAAGACGCCTTAAACCCAGCCGCGGGGGCACAGGGCCACCTCGGACTGTGAAATAACGCATGTGCTGTTTTGCGGAGCTGCCCACGCCAAGTGTGTGCGTGCACGCGCGCCGTTAAGCGCTTGACCGGCGCGGCTAGAGGCTTTGCCGGCCGCTGTGGCAAGCGGGTAGAATTACTCGGGTCTCTCTTCATGACGAATAAGCCTTTCGCCTTTTACTAAAGACTTCCGTGGAGAGGGACGTTGATGAGTTATGGATATTTTTGGAAGGCCTTGCCCATTGGACAAGGCCAGCTCAGCTGTTGAAGAAAATGACATGGAGCACGGTGGTGCGCTCGGTTGTCTTGAGTGCAAATAGGTGTGAGCGCTTTAACTAATAGTATCGAAGGTTCTCAAAATGTGTCAAAGTCTTAATATCTGCCAGCTCACATACTGCCACTGTGTCTTGTGTGTGTGCTTAAAGGGGAATTTTAAGACTTGGTTGTTGGGTACCGCAAAGAGGCCATTGTTACGCCCACGTGGAGGGGACTAGTCATTGACTGACCGGCAGGGCACTGGTGTGTGGATTGAGTGCTTTCCTCTATGGCCAGCATGTACAACTCATACTTACCTGGCAGGGTAGACACCATGATCATGAAGGTGGTTCATCCTCGGCGAGGCTCAGCCATTGCACCCCGTGCTTTGCTGACCCGGGCGAATTCCCCAAATGTGGGAATCTCGACTGCACAATTTCTGGTAGTGGGGGACTGCGTTCGCGCTCTCCCCTGATTAAGTGTTGAAAACATGCGGATAGTGCTGGAAAGGAGCCCTACCCTACCTGAAAAACACCCAATGTGGCGTTTTGCCTGGCTCTCCACGCGGCCCCGGGGAGCCTTGTCACCCAGGAGGGGGAGGGGGTGGCCTGGGCCAGCCTCTAACGTGACTTCCGGGGCACGAGTGTAAAATCTTCAAAGTGTGGACAGCAGAAAGTCGTTTTGCCCGGCCCTCCACTCGGACCCAGGAAGCCTTGGGCCCCCACCGGGGTGCCAGGCCCGAAGCCAGCTAAACCCACGACCCGGCTCTCCATCCGAACCCGGGTACCTTTTGCCCTGCTCTCCACTCGGACCCAGGGAGCCCTGGTCTCCCACCGGGGTGCCAGGCCCGAAGCCAGCTAAACCCACGACCCGGCTCTCCATCCGGACCCGGGTACCCACTCTTAAGCACCCCCCCGGAATCTTCACAATCTAACACCAGGTGCTGTAAGCTTTTCATTAACGCATTGGCTACTGCCATCTGCTGTATATGGGCCGTACCGGCCACCGCTGCCTTTGCTTACGGCCATACCACCCTGAACACGCCCGATCTCGTCCGATCTCGGGAGCTAAGCAGGGTCGGGCCTGGTTAGTACTTGGATGGGAGACCGCCTGGGAATACCAGGTGCTGTAAGCATTTTCATGTCGGCATACTGAATGAGCAATGGTCATTCATGAATGGCCATGCTAAACACTAGATCTTTGTGCACCACTAAAACTTTTTGCCCCCCAAAGCGCATAGGCCACGCCTACATCATTAAACCCCACCCTCAATCCGACAGGCCCCGCTTTCAACCCGGACACCCGCTCTTAACCACCCACCCAAGACGCCTTAAACCCAGCCGCGGGGGCACAGGGCCACCTCGGACTGTGAAATAACGCATGTGCTGTTTTGCGGAGCTGCCCACGCCAAGTGTGTGCGTGCACGCGCGCCGTTAAGCGCTTGACCGGCGCGGCTAGAGGCTTTGCCGGCCGCTGTGGCAAGCGGGTAGAATTACTCGGGTCTCTCTTCATGACGAATAAGCCTTTCGCCTTTTACTAAAGACTTCCGTGGAGAGGGACGTTGATGAGTTATGGATATTTTTGGAAGGCCTTGCCCATTGGACAAGGCCAGCTCAGCTGTTGAAGAAAATGACATGGAGCACGGTGGTGCGCTCGGTTGTCTTGAGTGCAAATAGGTGTGAGCGCTTTAACTAATAGTATCGAAGGTTCTCAAAATGTGTCAAAGTCTTAATATCTGCCAGCTCACATACTGCCACTGTGTCTTGTGTGTGTGCTTAAAGGGGAATTTTAAGACTTGGTTGTTGGGTACCGCAAAGAGGCCATTGTTACGCCCACGTGGAGGGGACTAGTCGTTGACTGACCGGCAGGGCACTGGTGTGTGGATTGAGTGCTTTCCTCTATGGCCAGCATGTACAACTCATACTTACCTGGCAGGGTAGACACCATGATCATGAAGGTGGTTCATCCTCGGCGAGGCTCAGCCATTGCACCCCGTGCTTTGCTGACCCGGGCGAATTCCCCAAATGTGGGAATCTCGACTGCACAATTTCTGGTAGTGGGGGACTGCGTTCGCGCTCTCCCCTGATTAAGTGTTGAAAACATGCGGATAGTGCTGGAAAGGAGCCCTACCCTACCTGAAAAACACCCAATGTGGCGTTTTGCCTGGCTCTCCACGCGGCCCCGGGGAGCCTTGTCACCCAGGAGGGGGAGGGGGTGGCCTGGGCCAGCCTCTAACGTGACTTCCGGGGCACGAGTGTAAAATCTTCAAAGTGTGGACAGCAGAAAGTCGTTTTGCCCGGCCCTCCACTCGGACCCAGGAAGCCTTGGGCCCCCACCGGGGTGCCAGGCCCGAAGCCAGCTAAACCCACGACCCGGCTCTCCATCCGAACCCGGGTACCTTTTGCCCTGCTCTCCACTCGGACCCAGGGAGCCCTGGTCTCCCACCGGGGTGCCAGGCCCGAAGCCAGCTAAACCCACGACCCGGCTCTCCATCCGGACCCGGGTACCCACTCTTAAGCACCCCCCCGGAATCTTCACAATCTAACACCAGGTGCTGTAAGCTTTTCATTAACGCATTGGCTACTGCCATCTGCTGTATATGTGCCGTACCGGCCACCGCTGCCTTTGCTTACGGCCATACCACCCTGAACACGCCCGATCTCGTCCGATCTCGGAAGCTAAGCAGGGTCGGGCCTGGTTAGTACTTGGATGGGAGACCGCCTGGGAATACCAGGTGCTGTAAGCATTTTCATGTCGGCATACTGAATGAGCAATGGTCATTCATGAATGGCCATGCTAAACACTAGATCTTTGTGCACCACTAAAACTTTTTGCCCCCCAAAGCGCATAGGCCACGCCTACATCATTAAACCCCACCCTCAATCCGACAGGCCCCGCTTTCAACCCGGACACCCGCTCTTAACCACCCACCCAAGACGCCTTAAACCCAGCCGCGGGGGCACAGGGCCACCTCGGACTGTGAAATAACGCATGTGCTGTTTTGCGGAGCTGCCCACGCCAAGTGTGTGCGTGCACGCGCGCCGTTAAGCGCTTGACCGGCGCGGCTAGAGGCTTTGCCGGCCGCTGTGGCAAGCGGGTAGAATTACTCGGGTCTCTCTTCATGACGAATAAGCTTTTCGCCTTTTACTAAAGACTTCCGTGGAGAGGGACGTTGATGAGTTATGGATATTGTTGGAAGGCCTTGCCCATTGGACAAGGCCAGCTCAGCTGTTGAAGAAAATGACATGGAGCACGGTGGTGCGCTCGGTTGTCTTGAGTGCAAATAGGTGTGAGCGCTTTAACTAATAGTATCGAAGGTTCTCAAAATGTGTCAAAGTCTTAATATCTGCCAGCTCACATACTGCCACTGTGTCTTGTGTGTGTGCTTAAAGGGGAATTTTAAGACTTGGTTGTTGGGTACCGCAAAGAGGCCATTGTTACGCCCACGTGGAGGGGACTAGTCGTTGACTGACCGGCAGGGCACTGGTGTGTGGATTGAGTGCTTTCCTCTATGGCCAGCATGTACAACTCATACTTACCTGGCAGGGTAGACACCATGATCATGAAGGTGGTTCATCCTCGGCGAGGCTCAGCCATTGCACCCCGTGCTTTGCTGACCCGGGCGAATTCCCCAAATGTGGGAATCTCGACTGCACAATTTCTGGTAGTGGGGGACTGCGTTCGCGCTCTCCCCTGATTAAGTGTTGAAAACATGCGGATAGTGCTGGAAAGGAGCCCTACCCTACCTGAAAAACACCCAATGTGGCGTTTTGCCTGGCTCTCCACGCGGCCCCGGGGAGCCTTGTCACCCAGGAGGGGGAGGGGGTGGCCTGGGCCAGCCTCTAACGTGACTTCCGGGGCACGAGTGTAAAATCTTCAAAGTGTGGACAGCAGAAAGTCGTTTTGCCCGGCCCTCCACTCGGACCCAGGAAGCCTTGGGCCCCCACCGGGGTGCCAGGCCCGAAGCCAGCTAAACCCACGACCCGGCTCTCCATCCGAACCCGGGTACCTTTTGCCCTGCTCTCCACTCGGACCCAGGGAGCCCTGGTCTCCCACCGGGGTGCCAGGCCCGAAGCCAGCTAAACCCACGACCCGGCTCTCCATCCGGACCCGGGTACCCACTCTTAAGCACCCCCCCGGAATCTTCACAATCTAACACCAGGTGCTGTAAGCTTTTCATTAACGCATTGGCTACTGCCATCTGCTGTATATGGGCCGTACCGGCCACCGCTGCCTTTGCTTACGGCCATACCACCCTGAACACGCCCGATCTCGTCCGATCTCGGAAGCTAAGCAGGGTCGGGCCTGGTTAGTACTTGGATGGGAGACCGCCTGGGAATACCAGGTGCTGTAAGCATTTTCATGTCGGCATACTGAATGAGCAATGGTCATTCATGAATGGCCATGCTAAACACTAGATCTTTGTGCACCACTAAAACTTTTTGCCCCCCAAAGCGCATAGGCCACGCCTACATCATTAAACCCCACCCTCAATCCGACAGGCCCCGCTTTCAACCCGGACACCCGCTCTTAACCACCCACCCAAGACGCCTTAAACCCAGCCGCGGGGGCACAGGGCCACCTCGGACTGTGAAATAACGCATGTGCTGTTTTGCGGAGCTGCCCACGCCAAGTGTGTGCGTGCACGCGCGCCGTTAAGCGCTTGACCGGCGCGGCTAGAGGCTTTGCCGGCCGCTGTGGCAAGCGGGTAGAATTACTCGGGTCTCTCTTCATGACGAATAAGCCTTTCGCCTTTTACTAAAGACTTCCGTGGAGAGGGACGTTGATGAGTTATGGATATTGTTGGAAGGCCTTGCCCATTGGACAAGGCCAGCTCAGCTGTTGAAGAAAATGACATGGAGCACGGTGGTGCGCTCGGTTGTCTTGAGTGCAAATAGGTGTGAGCGCTTTAACTAATAGTATCGAAGGTTCTCAAAATGTGTCAAAGTCTTAATATCTGCCAGCTCACATACTGCCACTGTGTCTTGTGTGTGTGCTTAAAGGGGAATTTTAAGACTTGGTTGTTGGGTACCGCAAAGAGGCCATTGTTACGCCCACGTGGAGGGGACTAGTCGTTGACTGACCGGCAGGGCACTGGTGTGTGGATTGAGTGCTTTCCTCTATGGCCAGCATGTACAACTCATACTTACCTGGCAGGGTAGACACCATGATCATGAAGGTGGTTCATCCTCGGCGAGGCTCAGCCATTGCACCCCGTGCTTTGCTGACCCGGGCGAATTCCCCAAATGTGGGAATCTCGACTGCACAATTTCTGGTAGTGGGGGACTGCGTTCGCGCTCTCCCCTGATTAAGTGTTGAAAACATGCGGATAGTGCTGGAAAGGAGCCCTACCCTACCTGAAAAACACCCAATGTGGCGTTTTGCCTGGCTCTCCACGCGGCCCCGGGGAGCCTTGTCACCCAGGAGGGGGAGGGGGTGGCCTGGGCCAGCCTCTAACGTGACTTCCGGGGCACGAGTGTAAAATCTTCAAAGTGTGGACAGCAGAAAGTCGTTTTGCCCGGCCCTCCACTCGGACCCAGGAAGCCTTGGGCCCCCACCGGGGTGCCAGGCCCGAAGCCAGCTAAACCCACGACCCGGCTCTCCATCCGAACCCGGGTACCTTTTGCCCTGCTCTCCACTCGGACCCAGGGAGCCCTGGTCTCCCACCGGGGTGCCAGGCCCGAAGCCAGCTAAACCCACGACCCGGCTCTCCATCCGGACCCGGGTACCCACTCTTAAGCACCCCCCCGTAATCTTCACAATCTAACACCAGGTGCTGTAAGCTTTTCATTAACGCATTGGCTACTGCCATCTGCTGTATATGTGCCGTACCGGCCACCGCTGCCTTTGCTTACGGCCATACCACCCTGAACACGCCCGATCTCGTCCGATCTCGGAAGCTAAGCAGGGTCGGGCCTGGTTAGTACTTGGATGGGAGACCGCCTGGGAATACCAGGTGCTGTAAGCATTTTCATGTCGGCATACTGAATGAGCAATGGTCATTCATGAATGGCCATGCTAAACACTAGATCTTTGTGCACCACTAAAACTTTTTGCCCCCCAAAGCGCATAGGCCACGCCTACATCATTAAACCCCACCCTCAATCCGACAGGCCCCGCTTTCAACCCGGACACCCGCTCTTAACCACCCACCCAAGACGCCTTAAACCCAGCCGCGGGGGCACAGGGCCACCTCGGACTGTGAAATAACGCATGTGCTGTTTTGCGGAGCTGCCCACGCCAAGTGTGTGCGTGCACGCGCGCCGTTAAGCGCTTGACCGGCGCGGCTAGAGGCTTTGCCGGCCGCTGTGGCAAGCGGGTAGAATTACTCGGGTCTCTCTTCATGACGAATAAGCCTTTCGCCTTTTACTAAAGACTTCCGTGGAGAGGGACGTTGATGAGTTATGGATATTTTTGGAAGGCCTTGCCCATTGGACAAGGCCAGCTCAGCTGTTGAAGAAAATGACATGGAGCACGGTGGTGCGCTCGGTTGTCTTGAGTGCAAATAGGTGTGAGCGCTTTAACTAATAGTATCGAAGGTTCTCAAAATGTGTCAAAGTCTTAATATCTGCCAGCTCACATACTGCCACTGTGTCTTGTGTGTGTGCTTAAAGGGGAATTTTAAGACTTGGTTGTTGGGTACCGCAAAGAGGCCATTGTTACGCCCACGTGGAGGGGACTAGTCGTTGACTGACCGGCAGGGCACTGGTGTGTGGATTGAGTGCTTTCCTCTATGGCCAGCATGTACAACTCATACTTACCTGGCAGGGTAGACACCATGATCATGAAGGTGGTTCATCCTCGGCGAGGCTCAGCCATTGCACCCCGTGCTTTGCTGACCCGGGCGAATTCCCCAAATGTGGGAATCTCGACTGCACAATTTCTGGTAGTGGGGGACTGCGTTCGCGCTCTCCCCTGATTAAGTGTTGAAAACATGCGGATAGTGCTGGAAAGGAGCCCTACCCTACCTGAAAAACACCCAATGTGGCGTTTTGCCTGGCTCTCCACGCGGCCCCGGGGAGCCTTGTCACCCAGGAGGGGGAGGGGGTGGCCTGGGCCAGCCTCTAACGTGACTTCCGGGGCACGAGTGTAAAATCTTCAAAGTGTGGACAGCAGAAAGTCGTTTTGCCAGGCCCTCCACTCGGACCCAGGAAGCCTTGGGCCCCCACCGGGGTGCCAGGCCCGAAGCCAGCTAAACCCACGACCCGGCTCTCCATCCGAACCCGGGTACCTTTTGCCCTGCTCTCCACTCGGACCCAGGGAGCCCTGGTCTCCCACCGGGGTGCCAGGCCCGAAGCCAGCTAAACCCACGACCCGGCTCTCCATCCGAACCCGGGTACCCACTCTTAAGCACCCCCCCGGAATCTTCACAATCTAACACCAGGTGCTGTAAGCTTTTCATTAACGCATTGGCTACTGCCATCTGCTGTATATGGGCCGTACCGGCCACCGCTGCCTTTGCTTACGGCCATACCACCCTGAACACGCCCGATCTCGTCCGATCTCGGAAGCTAAGCAGGGTCGGGCCTGGTTAGTACTTGGATGGGAGACCGCCTGGGAATACCAGGTGCTGTAAGCATTTTCATGTCGGCATACTGAATGAGCAATGGTCATTCATGAATGGCCATGCTAAACACTAGATCTTTGTGCACCACTAAAACTTTTTGCCCCCCAAAGCGCATAGGCCACGCCTACATCATTAAACCCCACCCTCAATCCGACAGGCCCCGCTTTCAACCCGGACACCCGCTCTTAACCACCCACCCAAGACGCCTTAAACCCAGCCGCGGGGGCACAGGGCCACCTCGGACTGTGAAATAACGCATGTGCTGTTTTGCGGAGCTGCCCACGCCAAGTGTGTGCGTGCACGCGCGCCGTTAAGCGCTTGACCGGCGCGGCTAGAGGCTTTGCCGGCCGCTGTGGCAAGCGGGTAGAATTACTCGGGTCTCTCTTCATGACGAATAAGCCTTTCGCCTTTTACTAAAGACTTCCGTGGAGAGGGACGTTGATGAGTTATGGATATTTTTGGAAGGCCTTGCCCATTGGACAAGGCCAGCTCAGCTGTTGAAGAAAATGACATGGAGCACGGTGGTGCGCTCGGTTGTCTTGAGTGCAAATAGGTGTGAGCGCTTTAACTAATAGTATCGAAGGTTCTCAAAATGTGTCAAAGTCTTAATATCTGCCAGCTCACATACTGCCACTGTGTCTTGTGTGTGTGCTTAAAGGGGAATTTTAAGACTTGGTTGTTGGGTACCGCAAAGAGGCCATTGTTACGCCCACGTGGAGGGGACTAGTCGTTGACTGACCGGCAGGGCACTGGTGTGTGGATTGAGTGCTTTCCTCTATGGCCAGCATGTACAACTCATACTTACCTGGCAGGGTAGACACCATGATCATGAAGGTGGTTCATCCTCGGCGAGGCTCAGCCATTGCACCCCGTGCTTTGCTGACCCGGGCGAATTCCCCAAATGTGGGAATCTCGACTGCACAATTTCTGGTAGTGGGGGACTGCGTTCGCGCTCTCCCCTGATTAAGTGTTGAAAACATGCGGATAGTGCTTGAAAGGAGCCCTACCCTACCTGAAAAACACCCAATGTGGCGTTTTGCCTGGCTCTCCACGCGGCCCCGGGGAGCCTTGTCACCCAGGAGGGGGAGGGGGTGGCCTGGGCCAGCCTCTAACGTGACTTCCGGGGCACGAGTGTAAAATCTTCAAAGTGTGGACAGCAGAAAGTCGTTTTGCCCGGCCCTCCACTCGGACCCAGGAAGCCTTGGGCCCCCACCGGGGTGCCAGGCCCGAAGCCAGCTAAACCCACGACCCGGCTCTCCATCCGAACCCGGGTACCTTTTGCCCTGCTCTCCACTCGGACCCAGGGAGCCCTGGTCTCCCACCGGGGTGCCAGGCCCGAAGCCAGCTAAACCCACGACCCGGCTCTCCATCCGAACCCGGGTACCCACTCTTAAGCACCCCCCCGGAATCTTCACAATCTAACACCAGGTGCTGTAAGCTTTTCATTAACGCATTGGCTACTGCCATCTGCTGTATATGGGCCGTACCGGCCACCGCTGCCTTTGCTTACGGCCATACCACCCTGAACACGCCCGATCTCGTCCGATCTCGGAAGCTAAGCAGGGTCGGGCCTGGTTAGTACTTGGATGGGAGACCGCCTGGGAATACCAGGTGCTGTAAGCATTTTCATGTCGGCATACTGAATGAGCAATGGTCATTCATGAATGGCCATGCTAAACACTAGATCTTTGTGCACCACTAAAACGTTTTGCCCCCCAAAGCGCATAGGCCACGCCTACATCATTAAACCCCACCCTCAATCCGACAGGCCCCGCTTTCAACCCGGACACCCGCTCTTAACCACCCACCCAAGACGCCTTAAACCCAGCCGCGGGGGCACAGGGCCACCTCGGACTGTGAAATAACGCATGTGCTGTTTTGCGGAGCTGCCCACGCCAAGTGTGTGCGTGCACGCGCGCCGTTAAGCGCTTGACCGGCGCGGCTAGAGGCTTTGCCGGCCGCTGTGGCAAGCGGGTAGAATTACTCGGGTCTCTCTTCATGACGAATAAGCCTTTCGCCTTTTACTAAAGACTTCCGTGGAGAGGGACGTTGATGAGTTATGGATATTTTTGGAAGGCCTTGCCCATTGGACAAGGCCAGCTCAGCTGTTGAAGAAAATGACATGGAGCACGGTGGTGCGCTCGGTTGTCTTGAGTGCAAATAGGTGTGAGCGCTTTAACTAATAGTATCGAAGGTTCTCAAAATGTGTCAAAGTCTTAATATCTGCCAGCTCACATACTGCCACTGTGTCTTGTGTGTGTGCTTAAAGGGGAATTTTAAGACTTGGTTGTTGGGTACCGCAAAGAGGCCATTGTTACGCCCACGTGGAGGGGACTAGTCGTTGACTGACCGGCAGGGCACTGGTGTGTGGATTGAGTGCTTTCCTCTATGGCCAGCATGTACAACTCATACTTACCTGGCAGGGTAGACACCATGATCATGAAGGTGGTTCATCCTCGGCGAGGCTCAGCCATTGCACCCCGTGCTTTGCTGACCCGGGCGAATTCCCCAAATGTGGGAATCTCGACTGCACAATTTCTGGTAGTGGGGGACTGCGTTCGCGCTCTCCCCTGATTAAGTGTTGAAAACATGCGGATAGTGCTGGAAAGGAGCCCTACCCTACCTGAAAAACACCCAATGTGGCGTTTTGCCTGGCTCTCCACGCGGCCCCGGGGAGCCTTGTCACCCAGGAGGGGGAGGGGGTGGCCTGGGCCAGCCTCTAACGTGACTTCCGGGGCACGAGTGTAAAATCTTCAAAGTGTGGACAGCAGAAAGTCGTTTTGCCCGGCCCTCCACTCGGACCCAGGAAGCCTTGGGCCCCCACCGGGGTGCCAGGCCCGAAGCCAGCTAAACCCACGACCCGGCTCTCCATCCGAACCCGGGTACCTTTTGCCCTGCTCTCCACTCGGACCCAGGGAGCCCTGGTCTCCCACCGGGGTGCCAGGCCCGAAGCCAGCTAAACCCACGACCCGGCTCTCCATCCGGACCCGGGTACCCACTCTTAAGCACCCCCCCGGAATCTTCACAATCTAACACCAGGTGCTGTAAGCTTTTCATTAACGCATTGGCTACTGCCATCTGCTGTATATGTGCCGTACCGGCCACCGCTGCCTTTGCTTACGGCCATACCACCCTGAACACGCCCGATCTCGTCCGATCTCGGAAGCTAAGCAGGGTCGGGCCTGGTTAGTACTTGGATGGGAGACCGCCTGGGAATACCAGGTGCTGTAAGCATTTTCATGTCGGCATACTGAATGAGCAATGGTCATTCATGAATGGCCATGCTAAACACTAGGGCCCTCATTTATCAACCGTGCGTACGCCAAAATATGGGTGTACGCCGAAATTACCGCAATTTTCGGCATTTACCATTTGCGCCAACGTTTGATTTTGAACTTGAGCCAGGACAAAACTCACGTCTGGTCGGGAGCTGTCGTACGCTTTGTCCTCACCTGTTTTTCTGTCGTAGAACAGCGGAGCAGCATTGTCTGAACTGCTGACACGCTGTCACAGGCATCTAAACATATGTTTTCACTCCTAAAATGTTAATATAAAACTGTATGTATATACATGTAAAAAGAAAAAGAAAAAGAGAGATTTCCAACTTTACAAGTAATTAAAATCGCGCAATTAAAAACAATATAACATGTTTACAATGTATTAGTTTGTGCTTAATCAAACAGTGCTTTACTGGCCTTGTTATGCGAGCGCACTTGTGAGATGATTTGGGAGCGCATCGCATGCGGCATGAGTGTGACATCAGATGCCTATAGAATCACTGTGATATTATTTTAAAAAAAGGCACATGGACTGCACGCCTTTATTTCCAAGTGACAATGACAATCATACAGCTTGCCTATTTGCAATTGTAGCAGGCTATAGGCGTAAGGGGCTTAATCATTCACCATTTAAATAAGCGCTTTGACAGTTCAGATAAAAGCGAGATCATTTTCGGGGGTCGGGAGGCGTGCGTCGCCAGCCCAGGCCAGCACATACCGGCACACATGCAAACCTTCATCCATATGTTTATGATTCGTTCATCAATGATCAAATCACTCCATAAACGTTGATTATGACTGCCTTGACGACATGGTAGCCTATCTCTCATGCAGGCATCACTGACTCACCCACAGGACTTATCACAGCAGTGCGCAGTCTCACTGATCGCCTTCGCCGTGCACTGCGCACGAATGGGTAAAATTATTATAGGCCTACAAACGTATTCCATTCATGGCGATGCGATGTGTCATGTAGCCTTGAGGTGCGTGCGTGCGTGCGTGGACATGACAGAAAGGCAAGCGAGGTGAGAGGGAAACAGGTGAGAGGGAATTATTTAATTCATGCAGGTGTTCGTTCTTTATTTATTTAAGATACAACACACCAGTTAGTTGGGCTTGCAAGTTGTGTGTGTGTGTGTGTGTGTGTGTGTGTGTGTGTGTGTGTGTGTGTGTGTGTGTGTGTGTGTGTGTGTGTGTGTGTATGAGAGAGGGGGGTGAGGCGGGCAGTACGTTTTTCCTGTATCCATGGTTTCCAGGTCGTATTGCAGTTGTTCATGTCGCAAAAACGAGGGCGAGGCTTGATTTCATAGGGCGTGCCAGATAGATTTCAGCCGTCACATTTATAAACGTCCGAACGAAATTAAGGAAGAAACAGCTGTCTGCGATCACTTTGTAAATGCCGACCCGACGTGGGTGTACTACGAATCCTACACTCGAATTTGGGGCAGATTTTACACTCGATTGATAAATGAGGGCCTAGATCTTTGTTCACCACTAAAACTTTTTGCCCCCCAAAGCGCATAGGCCACGCCTACATCATTAAACCCCACCCTCAATCCGACAGGCCCCGCTTTCAACCCGGACACCCGCTCTTAACCACCCACCCAAGACGCCTTAAACCCAGCCGCGGGGGCACAGGGCCACCTCGGACTGTGAAATAACGCATGTGCTGTTTTGCGGAGCTGCCCACGCCAAGTGTGTGCGTGCACGCGCGCCGTTAAGCGCTTGACCGGCGCGGCTAGAGGCTTTGCCGGCCGCTGTGGCAAGCGGGTAGAATTACTCGGGTCTCTCTTCATGACGAATAAGCCTTTCGCCTTTTACTAAAGACTTCCGTGGAGAGGGACGTTGATGAGTTATGGATATTGTTGGAAGGCCTTGCCCATTGGACAAGGCCAGCTCAGCTGTTGAAGAAAATGACATGGAGCACGGTGGTGCGCTCGGTTGTCTTGAGTGCAAATAGGTGTGAGCGCTTTAACTAATAGTATCGAAGGTTCTCAAAATGTGTCAAAGTCTTAATATCTGCCAGCTCACATACTGCCACTGTGTCTTGTGTGTGTGCTTAAAGGGGAATTTTAAGACTTGGTTGTTGGGTACCGCAAAGAGGCCATTGTTACGCCCACGTGGAGGGGACTAGTCGTTGACTGACCGGCAGGGCACTGGTGTGTGGATTGAGTGCTTTCCTCTATGGCCAGCATGTACAACTCATACTTACCTGGCAGGGTAGACACCATGATCATGAAGGTGGTTCATCCTCGGCGAGGCTCAGCCATTGCACCCCGTGCTTTGCTGACCCGGGCGAATTCCCCAAATGTGGGAATCTCGACTGCACAATTTCTGGTAGTGGGGGACTGCGTTCGCGCTCTCCCCTGATTAAGTGTTGAAAACATGCGGATAGTGCTGGAAAGGAGCCCTACCCTACCTGAAAAACACCCAATGTGGCGTTTTGCCTGGCTCTCCACGCGGCCCCGGGGAGCCTTGTCACCCAGGAGGGGGAGGGGGTGGCCTGGGCCAGCCTCTAACGTGACTTCCGGGGCACGAGTGTAAAATCTTCAAAGTGTGGACAGCAGAAAGTCGTTTTGCCCGGCCCTCCACTCGGACCCAGGAAGCCTTGGGCCCCCACCGGGGTGCCAGGCCCGAAGCCAGCTAAACCCACGACCCGGCTCTCCATCCGAACCCGGGTACCTTTTGCCCTGCTCTCCACTCGGACCCAGGGAGCCCTGGTCTCCCACCGGGGTGCCAGGCCCGAAGCCAGCTAAACCCACGACCCGGCTCTCCATCCGGACCCGGGTACCCACTCTTAAGCACCCCCCCGGAATCTTCACAATCTAACACCAGGTGCTGTAAGCTTTTCATTAACGCATTGGCTACTGCCATCTGCTGTATATGGGCCGTACCGGCCACCGCTGCCTTTGCTTACGTCCATACCACCCTGAACACGCCCGATCTCGTCCGATCTCGGAAGCTAAGCAGGGTCGGGCCTGGTTAGTACTTGGATGGGAGACCGCCTGGGAATACCAGGTGCTGTAAGCATTTTCATGTCGGCATACTGAATGAGCAATGGTCATTCATGAATGGCCATGCTAAACACTAGATCTTTGTGCACCACTAAAACGTTTTGCCCCCCAAAGCGCATAGGCCACGCCTACATCATTAAACCCCACCCTCAATCCGACAGGCCCCGCTTTCAACCCGGACACCCGCTCTTAACCACCCACCCAAGACGCCTTAAACCCAGCCGCGGGGGCACAGGGCCACCTCGGACTGTGAAATAACGCATGTGCTGTTTTGCGGAGCTGCCCACGCCAAGTGTGTGCGTGCACGCGCGCCGTTAAGCGCTTGACCGGCGCGGCTAGAGGCTTTGCCGGCCGCTGTGGCAAGCGGGTAGAATTACTCGGGTCTCTCTTCATGACGAATAAGCCTTTCGCCTTTTACTAAAGACTTCCGTGGAGAGGGACGTTGATGAGTTATGGATATTTTTGGAAGGCCTTGCCCATTGGACAAGGCCAGCTCAGCTGTTGAAGAAAATGACATGGAGCACGGTGGTGCGCTCGGTTGTCTTGAGTGCAAATAGGTGTGAGCGCTTTAACTAATAGTATCGAAGGTTCTCAAAATGTGTCAAAGTCTTAATATCTGCCAGCTCACATACTGCCACTGTGTCTTGTGTGTGTGCTTAAAGGGGAATTTTAAGACTTGGTTGTTGGGTACCGCAAAGAGGCCATTGTTACGCCCACGTGGAGGGGACTAGTCGTTGACTGACCGGCAGGGCACTGGTGTGTGGATTGAGTGCTTTCCTCTATGGCCAGCATGTACAACTCATACTTACCTGGCAGGGTAGACACCATGATCATGAAGGTGGTTCATCCTCGGCGAGGCTCAGCCATTGCACCCCGTGCTTTGCTGACCCGGGCGAATTCCCCAAATGTGGGAATCTCGACTGCACAATTTCTGGTAGTGGGGGACTGCGTTCGCGCTCTCCCCTGATTAAGTGTTGAAAACATGCGGATAGTGCTGGAAAGGAGCCCTACCCTACCTGAAAAACACCCAATGTGGCGTTTTGCCTGGCTCTCCACGCGGCCCCGGGGAGCCTTGTCACCCAGGAGGGGGAGGGGGTGGCCTGGGCCAGCCTCTAACGTGACTTCCGGGGCACGAGTGTAAAATCTTCAAAGTGTGGACAGCAGAAAGTCGTTTTGCCCGGCCCTCCACTCGGACCCAGGAAGCCTTGGGCCCCCACCGGGGTGCCAGGCCCGAAGCCAGCTAAACCCACGACCCGGCTCTCCATCCGAACCCGGGTACCTTTTGCCCTGCTCTCCACTCGGACCCAGGGAGCCCTGGTCTCCCACCGGGGTGCCAGGCCCGAAGCCAGCTAAACCCACGACCCGGCTCTCCATCCGAACCCGGGTACCCACTCTTAAGCACCCCCCCGGAATCTTCACAATCTAACACCAGGTGCTGTAAGCTTTTCATTAACGCATTGGCTACTGCCATCTGCTGTATATGGGCCGTACCGGCCACCGCTGCCTTTGCTTACGGCCATACCACCCTGAACACGCCCGATCTCGTCCGATCTCGGAAGCTAAGCAGGGTCGGGCCTGGTTAGTACTTGGATGGGAGACCGCCTGGGAATACCAGGTGCTGTAAGCATTTTCATGTCGGCATACTGAATGAGCAATGGTCATTCATGAATGGCCATGCTAAACACTAGATCTTTGTGCACCACTAAAACTTTTTGCCCCCCAAAGCGCATAGGCCACGCCTACATCATTAAACCCCACCCTCAATCCGACAGGCCCCGCTTTCAACCCGGACACCCGCTCTTAACCACCCACCCAAGACGCCTTAAACCCAGCCGCGGGGGCACAGGGCCACCTCGGACTGTGAAATAACGCATGTGCTGTTTTGCGGAGCTGCCCACGCCAAGTGTGTGCGTGCACGCGCGCCGTTAAGCGCTTGACCGGCGCGGCTAGAGGCTTTGCCGGCCGCTGTGGCAAGCGGGTAGAATTACTCGGGTCTCTCTTCATGACGAATAAGCCTTTCGCCTTTTACTAAAGACTTCCGTGGAGAGGGACGTTGATGAGTTATGGATATTTTTGGAAGGCCTTGCCCATTGGACAAGGCCAGCTCAGCTGTTGAAGAAAATGACATGGAGCACGGTGGTGCGCTCGGTTGTCTTGAGTGCAAATAGGTGTGAGCGCTTTAACTAATAGTATCGAAGGTTCTCAAAATGTGTCAAAGTCTTAATATCTGCCAGCTCACATACTGCCACTGTGTCTTGTGTGTGTGCTTAAAGGGGAATTTTAAGACTTGGTTGTTGGGTACCGCAAAGAGGCCATTGTTACGCCCATGTGGAGGGGACTAGTCGTTGACTGACCGGCAGGGCACTGGTGTGTGGATTGAGTGCTTTCCTCTATGGCCAGCATGTACAACTCATACTTACCTGGCAGGGTAGACACCATGATCATGAAGGTGGTTCATCCTCGGCGAGGCTCAGCCATTGCACCCCGTGCTTTGCTGACCCGGGCGAATTCCCCAAATGTGGGAATCTCGACTGCACAATTTCTGGTAGTGGGGGACTGCGTTCGCGCTCTCCCCTGATTAAGTGTTGAAAACATGCGGATAGTGCTGGAAAGGAGCCCTACCCTACCTGAAAAACACCCAATGTGGCGTTTTGCCTGGCTCTCCACGCGGCCCCGGGGAGCCTTGTCACCCAGGAGGGGGAGGGGGTGGCCTGGGCCAGCCTCTAACGTGACTTCCGGGGCACGAGTGTAAAATCTTCAATGTGTGGACAGCAGAAAGTCGTTTTGCCCGGCCCTCCACTCGGACCCAGGAAGCCTTGGGCCCCCACCGGGGTGCCAGGCCCGAAGCCAGCTAAACCCACGACCCGGCTCTCCATCCGAACCCGGGTACCTTTTGCCCTGCTCTCCACTCGGACCCAGGGAGCCCTGGTCTCCCACCGGGGTGCCAGGCCCGAAGCCAGCTAAACCCACGACCCGGCTCTCCATCCGAACCCGGGTACCCACTCTTAAGCACCCCCCCGGAATCTTCACAATCTAACACCAGGTGCTGTAAGCTTTTCATTAACGCATTGGCTACTGCCATCTGCTGTATATGGGCCGTACCGGCCACCGCTGCCTTTGCTTACGGCCATACCACCCTGAACACGCCCGATCTCGTCCGATCTCGGAAGCTAAGCAGGGTCGGGCCTGGTTAGTACTTGGATGGGAGACCGCCTGGGAATACCAGGTGCTGTAAGCATTTTCATGTCGGCATACTGAATGAGCAATGGTCATTCATGAATGGCCATGCTAAACACTAGATCTTTGTGCACCACTAAAACTTTTTGCCCCCCAAAGCGCATAGGCCACGCCTACATCATTAAACCCCACCCTCAATCCGACAGGCCCCGCTTTCAACCCGGACACCCGCTCTTAACCACCCACCCAAGACGCCTTAAACCCAGCCGCGGGGGCACAGGGCCACCTCGGACTGTGAAATAACGCATGTGCTGTTTTGCGGAGCTGCCCACGCCAAGTGTGTGCGTGCACGCGCGCCGTTAAGCGCTTGACCGGCGCGGCTAGAGGCTTTGCCGGCCGCTGTGGCAAGCGGGTAGAATTACTCGGGTCTCTCTTCATGACGAATAAGCCTTTCGCCTTTTACTAAAGACTTCCGTGGAGAGGGACGTTGATGAGTTATGGATATTTTTGGAAGGCCTTGCCCATTGGACAAGGCCAGCTCAGCTGTTGAAGAAAATGACATGGAGCACGGTGGTGCGCTCGGTTGTCTTGAGTGCAAATAGGTGTGAGCGCTTTAACTAATAGTATCGAAGGTTCTCAAAATGTGTCAAAGTCTTAATATCTGCCAGATCACATACTGCCACTGTGTCTTGTGTGTGTGCTTAAAGGGGAATTTTAAGACTTGGTTGTTGGGTACCGCAAAGAGGCCATTGTTACGCCCACGTGGAGGGGACTAGTCGTTGACTGACCGGCAGGGCACTGGTGTGTGGATTGAGTGCTTTCCTCTATGGCCAGCATGTACAACTCATACTTACCTGGCAGGGTAGACACCATGATCATGAAGGTGGTTCATCCTCGGCGAGGCTCAGCCATTGCACCCCGTGCTTTGCTGACCCGGGCGAATTCCCCAAATGTGGGAATCTCGACTGCACAATTTCTGGTAGTGGGGGACTGCGTTCGCGCTCTCCCCTGATTAAGTGTTGAAAACATGCGGATAGTGCTGGAAAGGAGCCCTACCCTACCTGAAAAACACCCAATGTGGCGTTTTGCCTGGCTCTCCACGCGGCCCCGGGGAGCCTTGTCACCCAGGAGGGGGAGGGGGTGGCCTGGGCCAGCCTCTAACGTGACTTCCGGGGCACGAGTGTAAAATCTTCAAAGTGTGGACAGCAGAAAGTCGTTTTGCCCGGCCCTCCACTCGGACCCAGGAAGCCTTGGGCCCCCACCGGGGTGCCAGGCCCGAAGCCAGCTAAACCCACGACCCGGCTCTCCATCCGAACCCGGGTACCTTTTGCCCTGCTCTCCACTCGGACCCAGGGAGCCCTGGTCTCCCACCGGGGTGCCAGGCCCGAAGCCAGCTAAACCCACGACCCGGCTCTCCATCCGAACCCGGGTACCCACTCTTAAGCACCCCCCCGGAATCTTCACAATCTAACACCAGGTGCTGTAAGCTTTTCATTAACGCATTGGCTACTGCCATCTGCTGTATATGGGGCGTACCGGCCACCGCTGCCTTTGCTTACGGCCATACCACCCTGAACACGCCCGATCTCGTCCGATCTCGGAAGCTAAGCAGGGTCGGGCCTGGTTAGTACTTGGATGGGAGACCGCCTGGGAATACCAGGTGCTGTAAGCATTTTCATGTCGGCATACTGAATGAGCAATGGTCATTCATGAATGGCCATGCTAAACACTAGATCTTTGTGCACCACTAAAACTTTTTGCCCCCCAAAGCGCATAGGCCACGCCTACATCATTAAACCCCACCCTCAATCCGACAGGCCCCGCTTTCAACCCGGACACCCGCTCTTAACCACCCACCCAAGACGCCTTAAACCCAGCCGCGGGGGCACAGGGCCACCTCGGACTGTGAAATAACGCATGTGCTGTTTTGCGGAGCTGCCCACGCCAAGTGTGTGCGTGCACGCGCGCCGTTAAGCGCTTGACCGGCGCGGCTAGAGGCTTTGCCGGCCGCTGTGGCAAGCGGGTAGAATTACTCGGGTCTCTCTTCATGACGAATAAGCCTTTCGCCTTTTACTAAAGACTTCCGTGGAGAGGGACGTTGATGAGTTATGGATATTTTTGGAAGGCCTTGCCCATTGGACAAGGCCAGCTCAGCTGTTGAAGAAAATGACATGGAGCACGGTGGTGCGCTCGGTTGTCTTGAGTGCAAATAGGTGTGAGCGCTTTAACTAATAGTATCGAAGGTTCTCAAAATGTGTCAAAGTCTTAATATCTGCCAGCTCACATACTGCCACTGTGTCTTGTGTGTGTGCTTAAAGGGGAATTTTAAGACTTGGTTGTTGGGTACCGCAAAGAGGCCATTGTTACGCCCACGTGGAGGGGACTAGTCGTTGACTGACCGGCAGGGCACTGGTGTGTGGATTGAGTGCTTTCCTCTATGGCCAGCATGTACAACTCATACTTACCTGGCAGGGTAGACACCATGATCATGAAGGTGGTTCATCCTCGGCGAGGCTCAGCCATTGCACCCCGTGCTTTGCTGACCCGGGCGAATTCCCCAAATGTGGGAATCTCGACTGCACAATTTCTGGTAGTGGGGGACTGCGTTCGCGCTCTCCCCTGATTAAGTGTTGAAAACATGCGGATAGTGCTGGAAAGGAGCCCTACCCTACCTGAAAAACACCCAATGTGGCGTTTTGCCTGGCTCTCCACGCGGCCCCGGGGAGCCTTGTCACCCAGGAGGGGGAGGGGGTGGCCTGGGCCAGCCTCTAACGTGACTTCCGGGGCACGAGTGTAAAATCTTCAAAGTGTGGACAGCAGAAAGTCGTTTTGCCCGGCCCTCCACTCGGACCCAGGAAGCCTTGGGCCCCCACCGGGGTGCCAGGCCCGAAGCCAGCTAAACCCACGACCCGGCTCTCCATCCGAACCCGGGTACCTTTTGCCCTGCTCTCCACTCGGACCCAGGGAGCCCTGGTCTCCCACCGGGGTGCCAGGCCCGAAGCCAGCTAAACCCACGACCCGGCTCTCCATCCGAACCCGGGTACCCACTCTTAAGCACCCCCCCGGAATCTTCACAATCTAACACCAGGTGCTGTAAGCTTTTCATTAACGCATTGGCTACTGCCATCTGCTGTATATGGGCCGTACCGGCCACCGCTGCCTTTGCTTACGGCCATACCACCCTGAACACGCCCGATCTCGTCCGATCTCGGAAGCTAAGCAGGGTCGGGCCTGGTTAGTACTTGGATGGGAGACCGCCTGGGAATACCAGGTGCTGTAAGCATTTTCATGTCGGCATACTGAATGAGCAATGGTCATTCATGAATGGCCATGCTAAACACTAGATCTTTGTGCACCACTAAAACTTTTTGCCCCCCAAAGCGCATAGGCCACGCCTACATCATTAAACCCCACCCTCAATCCGACAGGCCCCGCTTTCAACCCGGACACCCGCTCTTAACCACCCACCCAAGACGCCTTAAACCCAGCCGCGGGGGCACAGGGCCACCTCGGACTGTGAAATAACGCATGTGCTGTTTTGCGGAGCTGCCCACGCCAAGTGTGTGCGTGCACGCGCGCCGTTAAGCGCTTGACCGGCGCGGCTAGAGGCTTTGCCGGCCGCTGTGGCAAGCGGGTAGAATTACTCGGGTCTCTCTTCATGACGAATAAGCCTTTCGCCTTTTACTAAAGACTTCCGTGGAGAGGGACGTTGATGAGTTATGGATATTTTTGGAAGGCCTTGCCCATTGGACAAGGCCAGCTCAGCTGTTGAAGAAAATGACATGGAGCACGGTGGTGCGCTCGGTTGTCTTGAGTGCAAATAGGTGTGAGCGCTTTAACTAATAGTATCGAAGGTTCTCAAAATGTGTCAAAGTCTTAATATCTGCCAGCTCACATACTGCCACTGTGTCTTGTGTGTGTGCTTAAAGGGGAATTTTAAGACTTGGTTGTTGGGTACCGCAAAGAGGCCATTGTTACGCCCACGTGGAGGGGACTAGTCGTTGACTGACCGGCAGGGCACTGGTGTGTGGATTGAGTGCTTTCCTCTATGGCCAGCATGTACAACTCATACTTACCTGGCAGGGTAGACACCATGATCATGAAGGTGGTTCATCCTCGGCGAGGCTCAGCCATTGCACCCCGTGCTTTGCTGACCCGGGCGAATTCCCCAAATGTGGGAATCTCGACTGCACAATTTCTGGTAGTGGGGGACTGCGTTCGCGCTCTCCCCTGATTAAGTGTTGAAAACATGCGGATAGTGCTGGAAAGGAGCCCTACCCTACCTGAAAAACACCCAATGTGGCGTTTTGCCTGGCTCTCCATGCGGCCCCGGGGAGCCTTGTCACCCAGGAGGGGGAGGGGGTGGCCTGGGCCAGCCTCTAACGTGACTTCCGGGGCACGAGTGTAAAATCTTCAAAGTGTGGACAGCAGAAAGTCGTTTTGCCCGGCCCTCCACTCGGACCCAGGAAGCCTTGGGCCCCCACCGGGGTGCCAGGCCCGAAGCCAGCTAAACCCACGACCCGGCTCTCCATCCGAACCCGGGTACCTTTTGCCCTGCTCTCCACTCGGACCCAGGGAGCCCTGGTCTCCCACCGGGGTGCCAGGCCCGAAGCCAGCTAAACCCACGACCCGGCTCTCCATCCGAACCCGGGTACCCACTCTTAAGCACCCCCCCGGAATCTTCACAATCTAACACCAGGTGCTGTAAGCTTTTCATTAACGCATTGGCTACTGCCATCTGCTGTATATGGGCCGTACCGGCCACCGCTGCCTTTGCTTACGGCCATACCACCCTGAACACGCCCGATCTCGTCCGATCTCGGAAGCTAAGCAGGGTCGGGCCTGGTTAGTACTTGGATGGGAGACCGCCTGGGAATACCAGGTGCTGTAAGCATTTTCATGTCGGCATACTGAATGAGCAATGGTCATTCATGAATGGCCATGCTAAACACTAGATCTTTGTGCACCACTAAAACTTTTTGCCCCCCAAAGCGCATAGGCCACGCCTACATCATTAAACCCCACCCTCAATCCGACAGGCCCCGCTTTCAACCCGGACACCCGCTCTTAACCACCCACCCAAGACGCCTTAAACCCAGCCGCGGGGGCACAGGGCCACCTCGGACTGTGAAATAACGCATGTGCTGTTTTGCGGAGCTGCCCACGCCAAGTGTGTGCGTGCACGCGCGCCGTTAAGCGCTTGACCGGCGCGGCTAGAGGCTTTGCCGGCCGCTGTGGCAAGCGGGTAGAATTACTCGGGTCTCTCTTCATGACGAATAAGCCTTTCGCCTTTTACTAAAGACTTCCGTGGAGAGGGACGTTGATGAGTTATGGATATTTTTGGAAGGCCTTGCCCATTGGACAAGGCCAGCTCAGCTGTTGAAGAAAATGACATGGAGCACGGTGGTGCGCTCGGTTGTCTTGAGTGCAAATAGGTGTGAGCGCTTTAACTAATAGTATCGAAGGTTCTCAAAATGTGTCAAAGTCTTAATATCTGCCAGCTCACATACTGCCACTGTGTCTTGTGTGTGTGCTTAAAGGGGAATTTTAAGACTTGGTTGTTGGGTACCGCAAAGAGGCCATTGTTACGCCCACGTGGAGGGGACTAGTCGTTGACTGACCGGCAGGGCACTGGTGTGTGGATTGAGTGCTTTCCTCTATGGCCAGCATGTACAACTCATACTTACCTGTCAGGGTAGACACCATGATCATGAAGGTGGTTCATCCTCGGCGAGGCTCAGCCATTGCACCCCGTGCTTTGCTGACCCGGGCGAATTCCCCAAATGTGGGAATCTCGACTGCACAATTTCTGGTAGTGGGGGACTGCGTTCGCGCTCTCCCCTGATTAAGTGTTGAAAACATGCGGATAGTGCTGGAAAGGAGCCCTACCCTACCTGAAAAACACCCAATGTGGCGTTTTGCCTGGCTCTCCACGCGGCCCCGGGGAGCCTTGTCACCCAGGAGGGGGAGGGGGTGGCCTGGGCCAGCCTCTAACGTGACTTCCGGGGCACGAGTGTAAAATCTTCAAAGTGTGGACAGCAGAAAGTCGTTTTCCCCGGCCCTCCACTCGGACCCAGGAAGCCTTGGGCCCCCACCGGGGTGCCAGGCCCGAAGCCAGCTAAACCCACGACCCGGCTCTCCATCCGAACCCGGGTACCTTTTGCCCTGCTCTCCACTCGGACCCAGGGAGCCCTGGTCTCCCACCGGGGTGCCAGGCCCGAAGCCAGCTAAACCCACGACCCGGCTCTCCATCCGAACCCGGGTACCCACTCTTAAGCACCCCCCCGGAATCTTCACAATCTAACACCAGGTGCTGTAAGCTTTTCATTAACGCATTGGCTACTGCCATCTGCTGTATATGGGCCGTACCGGCCACCGCTGCCTTTGCTTACGGCCATACCACCCTGAACACGCCCGATCTCGTCCGATCTCGGAAGCTAAGCAGGGTCGGGCCTGGTTAGTACTTGGATGGGAGACCGCCTGGGAATACCAGGTGCTGTAAGCATTTTCATGTCGGCATACTGAATGAGCAATGGTCATTCATGAATGGCCATGCTAAACACTAGATCTTTGTGCACCACTAAAACTTTTTGCCCCCCAAAGCGCATAGGCCACGCCTACATCATTAAACCCCACCCTCAATCCGACAGGCCCCGCTTTCAACCCGGACACCCGCTCTTAACCACCCACCCAAGACGCCTTAAACCCAGCCGCGGGGGCACAGGGCCACCTCGGACTGTGAAATAACGCATGTGCTGTTTTGCGGAGCTGCCCACGCCAAGTGTGTGCGTGCACGCGCGCCGTTAAGCGCTTGACCGGCGCGGCTAGAGGCTTTGCCGGCCGCTGTGGCAAGCGGGTAGAATTACTCGGGTCTCTCTTCATGACGAATAAGCCTTTCGCCTTTTACTAAAGACTTCCGTGGAGAGGGACGTTGATGAGTTATGGATATTTTTGGAAGGCCTTGCCCATTGGACAAGGCCAGCTCAGCTGTTGAAGAAAATGACATGGAGCACGGTGGTGCGCTCGGTTGTCTTGAGTGCAAATAGGTGTGAGCGCTTTAACTAATAGTATCGAAGGTTCTCAAAATGTGTCAAAGTCTTAATATCTGCCAGCTCACATACTGCCACTGTGTCTTGTGTGTGTGCTTAAAGGGGAATTTTAAGACTTGGTTGTTGGGTACCGCAAAGAGGCCATTGTTACGCCCACGTGGAGGGGACTAGTCGTTGACTGACCGGCAGGGCACTGGTGTGTGGATTGAGTGCTTTCCTCTATGGCCAGCATGTACAACTCATACTTACCTGGCAGGGTAGACACCATGATCATGAAGGTGGTTCATCCTCGGCGAGGCTCAGCCATTGCACCCCGTGCTTTGCTGACCCGGGCGAATTCCCCAAATGTGGGAATCTCGACTGCACAATTTCTGGTAGTGGGGGACTGCGTTCGCGCTCTCCCCTGATTAAGTGTTGAAAACATGCGGATAGTGCTGGAAAGGAGCCCTACCCTACCTGAAAAACACCCAATGTGGCGTTTTGCCTGGCTCTCCACGCGGCCCCGGGGAGCCTTGTCACCCAGGAGGGGGAGGGGGTGGCCTGGGCCAGCCTCTAACGTGACTTCCGGGGCACGAGTGTAAAATCTTCAAAGTGTGGACAGCAGAAAGTCGTTTTGCCCGGCCCTCCACTCGGACCCAGGAAGCCTTGGGCCCCCACCGGGGTGCCAGGCCCGAAGCCAGCTAAACCCACGACCCGGCTCTCCATCCGAACCCGGGTACCTTTTGCCCTGCTCTCCACTCGGACCCAGGGAGCCCTGGTCTCCCACCGGGGTGCCAGGCCCGAAGCCAGCTAAACCCACGACCCGGCTCTCCATCCGAACCCGGGTACCCACTCTTAAGCACCCCCCCGGAATCTTCACAATCTAACACCAGGTGCTGTAAGCTTTTCATTAACGCATTGGCTACTGCCATCTGCTGTATATGGGCCGTACCGGCCACCGCTGCCTTTGCTTACGGCCATACCACCCTGAACACGCCCGATCTCGTCCGATCTCGGAAGCTAAGCAGGGTCGGGCCTGGTTAGTACTTGGATGGGAGACCGCCTGGGAATACCAGGTGCTGTAAGCATTTTCATGTCGGCATACTGAATGAGCAATGGTCATTCATGAATGGCCATGCTAAACACTAGATCTTTGTGCACCACTAAAACTTTTTGCCCCCCAAAGCGCATAGGCCACGCCTACATCATTAAACCCCACCCTCAATCCGACAGGCCCCGCTTTCAACCCGGACACCCGCTCTTAACCACCCACCCAAGACGCCTTAAACCCAGCCGCGGGGGCACAGGGCCACCTCGGACTGTGAAATAACGCATGTGCTGTTTTGCGGAGCTGCCCACGCCAAGTGTGTGCGTGCACGCGCGCCGTTAAGCGCTTGACCGGCGCGGCTAGAGGCTTTGCCGGCCGCTGTGGCAAGCGGGTAGAATTACTCGGGTCTCTCTTCATGACGAATAAGCCTTTCGCCTTTTACTAAAGACTTCCGTGGAGAGGGACGTTGATGAGTTATGGATATTTTTGGAAGGCCTTGCCCATTGGACAAGGCCAGCTCAGCTGTTGAAGAAAATGACATGGAGCACGGTGGTGCGCTCGGTTGTCTTGAGTGCAAATAGGTGTGAGCGCTTTAACTAATAGTATCGAAGGTTCTCAAAATGTGTCAAAGTCTTAATATCTGCCAGCTCACATACTGCCACTGTGTCTTGTGTGTGTGCTTAAAGGGGAATTTTAAGACTTGGTTGTTGGGTACCGCAAAGAGGCCATTGTTACGCCCACGTGGAGGGGACTAGTCGTTGACTGACCGGCAGGGCACTGGTGTGTGGATTGAGTGCTTTCCTCTATGGCCAGCATGTACAACTCATACTTACCTGGCAGGGTAGACACCATGATCATGAAGGTGGTTCATCCTCGGCGAGGCTCAGCCATTGCACCCCGTGCTTTGCTGACCCGGGCGAATTCCCCAAATGTGGGAATCTCGACTGCACAATTTCTGGTAGTGGGGGACTGCGTTCGCGCTCTCCCCTGATTAAGTGTTGAAAACATGCGGATAGTGCTGGAAAGGAGCCCTACCCTACCTGAAAAACACCCAATGTGGCGTTTTGCCTGGCTCTCCACGCGGCCCCGGGGAGCCTTGTCACCCAGGAGGGGGAGGGGGTGGCCTGGGCCAGCCTCTAACGTGACTTCCGGGGCACGAGTGTAAAATCTTCAAAGTGTGGACAGCAGAAAGTCCTTTTGCCCGGCCCTCCACTCGGACCCAGGAAGCCTTGGGCCCCCACCGGGGTGCCAGGCCCGAAGCCAGCTAAACCCACGACCCGGCTCTCCATCCGAACCCGGGTACCTTTTGCCCTGCTCTCCACTCGGACCCAGGGAGCCCTGGTCTCCCACCGGGGTGCCAGGCCCGAAGCCAGCTAAACCCACGACCCGGCTCTCCATCCGAACCCGGGTACCCACTCTTAAGCACCCCCCCGGAATCTTCACAATCTAACACCAGGTGCTGTAAGCTTTTCATTAACGCATTGGCTACTGCCATCTGCTGTATATGGGCCGTACCGGCCACCGCTGCCTTTGCTTACGGCCATACCACCCTGAACACGCCCGATCTCGTCCGATCTCGGAAGCTAAGCAGGGTCGGGCCTGGTTAGTACTTGGATGGGAGACCGCCTGGGAATACCAGGTGCTGTAAGCATTTTCATGTCGGCATACTGAATGAGCAATGGTCATTCATGAATGGCCATGCTAAACACTAGATCTTTGTGCACCACTAAAACGTTTTGCCCCCCAAAGCGCATAGGCCACGCCTACATCATTAAACCCCACCCTCAATCCGACAGGCCCCGCTTTCAACCCGGACACCCGCTCTTAACCACCCACCCAAGACGCCTTAAACCCAGCCGCGGGGGCACAGGGCCACCTCGGACTGTGAAATAACGCATGTGCTGTTTTGCGGAGCTGCCCACGCCAAGTGTGTGCGTGCACGCGCGCCGTTAAGCGCTTGACCGGCGCGGCTAGAGGCTTTGCCGGCCGCTGTGGCAAGCGGGTAGAATTACTCGGGTCTCTCTTCATGACGAATAAGCCTTTCGCCTTTTACTAAAGACTTCCGTGGAGAGGGACGTTGATGAGTTATGGATATTTTTGGAAGGCCTTGCCCATTGGACAAGGCCAGCTCAGCTGTTGAAGAAAATGACATGGAGCACGGTGGTGCGCTCGGTTGTCTTGAGGGCAAATAGGTGTGAGCGCTTTAACTAATAGTATCGAAGGTTCTCAAAATGTGTCAAAGTCTTAATATCTGCCAGCTCACATACTGCCACTGTGTCTTGTGTGTGTGCTTAAAGGGGAATTTTAAGACTTGGTTGTTGGGTACCGCAAAGAGGCCATTGTTACGCCCACGTGGAGGGGACTAGTCGTTGACTGACCGGCAGGGCACTGGTGTGTGGATTGAGTGCTTTCCTCTATGGCCAGCATGTACAACTCATACTTACCTGGCAGGGTAGACACCATGATCATGAAGGTGGTTCATCCTCGGCGAGGCTCAGCCATTGCACCCCGTGCTTTGCTGACCCGGGCGAATTCCCCAAATGTGGGAATCTCGACTGCACAATTTCTGGTAGTGGGGGACTGCGTTCGCGCTCTCCCCTGATTAAGTGTTGAAAACATGCGGATAGTGCTGGAAAGGAGCCCTACCCTACCTGAAAAACACCCAATGTGGCGTTTTGCCTGGCTCTCCACGCGGCCCCGGGGAGCCTTGTCACCCAGGAGGGGGAGGGGGTGGCCTGGGCCAGCCTCTAACGTGACTTCCGGGGCACGAGTGTAAAATCTTCAAAGTGTGGACAGCAGAAAGTCGTTTTGCCCGGCCCTCCACTCGGACCCAGGAAGCCTTGGGCCCCCACCGGGGTGCCAGGCCCGAAGCCAGCTAAACCCACGACCCGGCTCTCCATCCGAACCCGGGTACCTTTTGCCCTGCTCTCCACTCGGACCCAGGGAGCCCTGGTCTCCCACCGGGGTGCCAGGCCCGAAGCCAGCTAAACCCACGACCCGGCTCTCCATCCGAACCCGGGTACCCACTCTTAAGCACCCCCCCGGAATCTTCACAATCTAACACCAGGTGCTGTAAGCTTTTCATTAACGCATTGGCTACTGCCATCTGCTGTATATGGGCCGTACCGGCCACCGCTGCCTTTGCTTACGGCCATACCACCCTGAACACGCCCGATCTCGTCCGATCTCGGAAGCTAAGCAGGGTCGGGCCTGGTTAGTACTTGGATGGGAGACCGCCTGGGAATACCAGGTGCTGTAAGCATTTTCATGTCGGCATACTGAATGAGCAATGGTCATTCATGAATGGCCATGCTAAACACTAGATCTTTGTGCACCACTAAAACTTTTTGCCCCCCAAAGCGCATAGGCCACGCCTACATCATTAAACCCCACCCTCAATCCGACAGGCCCCGCTTTCAACCCGGACACCCGCTCTTAACCACCCACCCAAGACGCCTTAAACCCAGCCGCGGGGGCACAGGGCCACCTCGGACTGTGAAATAACGCATGTGCTGTTTTGCGGAGCTGCCCACGCCAAGTGTGTGCGTGCACGCGCGCCGTTAAGCGCTTGACCGGCGCGGCTAGAGGCTTTGCCGGCCGCTGTGGCAAGCGGGTAGAATTACTCGGGTCTCTCTTCATGACGAATAAGCCTTTCGCCTTTTACTAAAGACTTCCGTGGAGAGGGACGTTGATGAGTTATGGATATTTTTGGAAGGCCTTGCCCATTGGACAAGGCCAGCTCAGCTGTTGAAGAAAATGACATGGAGCACGGTGGTGCGCTCGCTTGTCTTGAGTGCAAATAGGTG
The DNA here is from genome assembly GCF_951216825.1 of Electrona antarctica. Lineage (NCBI taxonomy): Eukaryota > Metazoa > Chordata > Actinopteri > Myctophiformes > Myctophidae > Electrona > Electrona antarctica. The sequence continues at coordinate 47,822,920 of NC_136797.1, read as the reverse complement.
TGAGCGCTTTAACTAATAGTATCGAAGGTTCTCAAAATGTGTCAAAGTCTTAATATCTGCCAGCTCACATACTGCCACTGTGTCTTGTGTGTGTGCTTAAAGGGGAATTTTAAGACTTGGTTGTTGGGTACCGCAAAGAGGCCATTGTTACGCCCACGTGGAGGGGACTAGTCGTTGACTGACCGGCAGGGCACTGGTGTGTGGATTGAGTGCTTTCCTCTATGGCCAGCATGTACAACTCATACTTACCTGGCAGGGTAGACACCATGATCATGAAGGTGGTTCATCCTCGGCGAGGCTCAGCCATTGCACCCCGTGCTTTGCTGACCCGGGCGAATTCCCCAAATGTGGGAATCTCGACTGCACAATTTCTGGTAGTGGGGGACTGCGTTCGCGCTCTCCCCTGATTAAGTGTTGAAAACATGCGGATAGTGCTGGAAAGGAGCCCTACCCTACCTGAAAAACACCCAATGTGGCGTTTTGCCTGGCTCTCCACGCGGCCCCGGGGAGCCTTGTCACCCAGGAGGGGGAGGGGGTGGCCTGGGCCAGCCTCTAACGTGACTTCCGGGGCACGAGTGTAAAATCTTCAAAGTGTGGACAGCAGAAAGTCGTTTTGCCCGGCCCTCCACTCGGACCCAGGAAGCCTTGGGCCCCCACCGGGGTGCCAGGCCCGAAGCCAGCTAAACCCACGACCCGGCTCTCCATCCGAACCCGGGTACCTTTTGCCCTGCTCTCCACTCGGACCCAGGGAGCCCTGGTCTCCCACCGGGGTGCCAGGCCCGAAGCCAGCTAAACCCACGACCCGGCTCTCCATCCGAACCCGGGTACCTTTTGCCCTGCTCTCCACTCGGACCCAGGGAGCCCTGGTCTCCCACCGGGGTGCCAGGCCCGAAGCCAGCTAAACCCACGACCCGGCTCTCCATCCGAACCCGGGTACCCACTCTTAAGCACCCCCCCGGAATCTTCACAATCTAACACCAGGTGCTGTAAGCTTTTCATTAACGCATTGGCTACTGCCATCTGCTGTATATGGGCCGTACCGGCCACCGCTGCCTTTGCTTACGGCCATACCACCCTGAACACGCCCGATCTCGTCCGATCTCGGAAGCTAAGCAGGGTCGGGCCTGGTTAGTACTTGGATGGGAGACCGCCTGGGAATACCAGTTGCTGTAAGCATTTTCATGTCGGCATACTGAATGAGCAATGGTCATTCATGAATGGCCATGCTAAACACTAGATCTTTGTGCACCACTAAAACTTTTTGCCCCCCAAAGCGCATAGGCCACGCCTACATCATTAAACCCCACCCTCAATCCGACAGGCCCCGCTTTCAACCCGGACACCCGCTCTTAACCACCCACCCAAGACGCCTTAAACCCAGCCGCGGGGGCACAGGGCCACCTCGGACTGTGAAATAACGCATGTGCTGTTTTGCGGAGCTGCCCACGCCAAGTGTGTGCGTGCACGCGCGCCGTTAAGCGCTTGACCGGCGCGGCTAGAGGCTTTGCCGGCCGCTGTGGCAAGCGGGTAGAATTACTCGGGTCTCTCTTCATGACGAATAAGCCTTTCGCCTTTTACTAAAGACTTCCGTGGAGAGGGACGTTGATGAGTTATGGATATTTTTGGAAGGCCTTGCCCATTGGACAAGGCCAGCTCAGCTGTTGAAGAAAATGACATGGAGCACGGTGGTGCGCTCGGTTGTCTTGAGTGCAAATAGGTGTGAGCGCTTTAACTAATAGTATCGAAGGTTCTCAAAATGTGTCAAAGTCTTAATATCTGCCAGCTCACATACTGCCACTGTGTCTTGTGTGTGTGCTTAAAGGGGAATTTTAAGACTTGGTTGTTGGGTACCGCAAAGAGGCCATTGTTACGCCCACGTGGAGGGGACTAGTCGTTGACTGACCGGCAGGGCACTGGTGTGTGGATTGAGTGCTTTCCTCTATGGCCAGCATGTACAACTCATACTTACCTGGCAGGGTAGACACCATGATCATGAAGGTGGTTCATCCTCGGCGAGGCTCAGCCATTGCACCCCGTGCTTTGCTGACCCGGGCGAATTCCCCAAATGTGGGAATCTCGACTGCACAATTTCTGGTAGTGGGGGACTGCGTTCGCGCTCTCCCCTGATTAAGTGTTGAAAACATGCGGATAGTGCTGGAAAGGAGCCCTACCCTACCTGAAAAACACCCAATGTGGCGTTTTGCCTGGCTCTCCACGCGGCCCCGGGGAGCCTTGTCACCCAGGAGGGGGAGGGGGTGGCCTGGGCCAGCCTCTAACGTGACTTCCGGGGCACGAGTGTAAAATCTTCAAAGTGTGGACAGCAGAAAGTCGTTTTGCCCGGCCCTCCACTCGGACCCAGGAAGCCTTGGGCCCCCACCGGGGTGCCAGGCCCGAAGCCAGCTAAACCCACGACCCGGCTCTCCATCCGAACCCGGGTACCTTTTGCCCTGCTCTCCACTCGGACCCAGGGAGCCCTGGTCTCCCACCGGGGTGCCAGGCCCGAAGCCAGCTAAACCCACGACCCGGCTCTCCATCCGAACCCGGGTACCCACTCTTAAGCACCCCCCCGGAATCTTCACAATCTAACACCAGGTGCTGTAAGCTTTTCATTAACGCATTGGCTACTGCCATCTGCTGTATATGGGCCGTACCGGCCACCGCTGCCTTTGCTTACGGCCATACCACCCTGAACACGCCCGATCTCGTCCGATCTCGGAAGCTAAGCAGGGTCGGGCCTGGTTAGTACTTGGATGGGAGACCGCCTGGGAATACCAGGTGCTGTAAGCATTTTCATGTCGGCATACTGAATGAGCAATGGTCATTCATGAATGGCCATGCTAAACACTAGATCTTTGTGCACCACTAAAACTTTTTGCCCCCCAAAGCGCATAGGCCACGCCTACATCATTAAACCCCACCCTCAATCCGACAGGCCCCGCTTTCAACCCGGACACCCGCTCTTAACCACCCACCCAAGACGCCTTAAACCCAGCCGCGGGGGCACAGGGCCACCTCGGACTGTGAAATAACGCATGTGCTGTTTTGCGGAGCTGCCCACGCCAAGTGTGTGCGTGCACGCGCGCCGTTAAGCGCTTGACCGGCGCGGCTAGAGGCTTTGCCGGCCGCTGTGGCAAGCGGGTAGAATTACTCGGGTCTCTCTTCATGACGAATAAGCCTTTCGCCTTTTACTAAAGACTTCCGTGGAGAGGGACGTTGATGAGTTATGGATATTTTTGGAAGGCCTTGCCCATTGGACAAGGCCAGCTCAGCTGTTGAAGAAAATGACATGGAGCACGGTGGTGCGCTCGCTTGTCTTGAGTGCAAATAGGTGTGAGCGCTTTAACTAATAGTATCGAAGGTTCTCAAAATGTGTCAAAGTCTTAATATCTGCCAGCTCACATACTGCCACTGTGTCTTGTGTGTGTGCTTAAAGGGGAATTTTAAGACTTGGTTGTTGGGTACCGCAAAGAGGCCATTGTTACGCCCACGTGGAGGGGACTAGTCGTTGACTGACCGGCAGGGCACTGGTGTGTGGATTGAGTGCTTTCCTCTATGGCCAGCATGTACAACTCATACTTACCTGGCAGGGTAGACACCATGATCATGAAGGTGGTTCATCCTCGGCGAGGCTCAGCCATTGCACCCCGTGCTTTGCTGACCCGGGCGAATTCCCCAAATGTGGGAATCTCGACTGCACAATTTCTGGTAGTGGGGGACTGCGTTCGCGCTCTCCCCTGATTAAGTGTTGAAAACATGCGGATAGTGCTGGAAAGGAGCCCTACCCTACCTGAAAAACACCCAATGTGGCGTTTTGCCTGGCTCTCCACGCGGCCCCGGGGAGCCTTGTCACCCAGGAGGGGGAGGGGGTGGCCTGGGCCAGCCTCTAACGTGACTTCCGGGGCACGAGTGTAAAATCTTCAAAGTGTGGACAGCAGAAAGTCGTTTTGCCCGGCCCTCCACTCGGACCCAGGAAGCCTTGGGCCCCCACCGGGGTGCCAGGCCCGAAGCCAGCTAAACCCACGACCCGGCTCTCCATCCGAACCCGGGTACCTTTTGCCCTGCTCTCCACTCGGACCCAGGGAGCCCTGGTCTCCCACCGGGGTGCCAGGCCCGAAGCCAGCTAAACCCACGACCCGGCTCTCCATCCGAACCCGGGTACCTTTTGCCCTGCTCTCCACTCGGACCCAGGGAGCCCTGGTCTCCCACCGGGGTGCCAGGCCCGAAGCCAGCTAAACCCACGACCCGGCTCTCCATCCGAACCCGGGTACCCACTCTTAAGCACCCCCCCGGAATCTTCACAATCTAACACCAGGTGCTGTAAGCTTTTCATTAACGCATTGGCTACTGCCATCTGCTGTATATGGGCCGTACCGGCCACCGCTGCCTTTGCTTACGGCCATACCACCCTGAACACGCCCGATCTCGTCCGATCTCGGAAGCTAAGCAGGGTCGGGCCTGGTTAGTACTTGGATGGGAGACCGCCTGGGAATACCAGTTGCTGTAAGCATTTTCATGTCGGCATACTGAATGAGCAATGGTCATTCATGAATGGCCATGCTAAACACTAGATCTTTGTGCACCACTAAAACTTTTTGCCCCCCAAAGCGCATAGGCCACGCCTACATCATTAAACCCCACCCTCAATCCGACAGGCCCCGCTTTCAACCCGGACACCCGCTCTTAACCACCCACCCAAGACGCCTTAAACCCAGCCGCGGGGGCACAGGGCCACCTCGGACTGTGAAATAACGCATGTGCTGTTTTGCGGAGCTGCCCACGCCAAGTGTGTGCGTGCACGCGCGCCGTTAAGCGCTTGACCGGCGCGGCTAGAGGCTTTGCCGGCCGCTGTGGCAAGCGGGTAGAATTACTCGGGTCTCTCTTCATGACGAATAAGCCTTTCGCCTTTTACTAAAGACTTCCGTGGAGAGGGACGTTGATGAGTTATGGATATTTTTGGAAGGCCTTGCCCATTGGACAAGGCCAGCTCAGCTGTTGAAGAAAATGACATGGAGCACGGTGGTGCGCTCGGTTGTCTTGAGTGCAAATAGGTGTGAGCGCTTTAACTAATAGTATCGAAGGTTCTCAAAATGTGTCAAAGTCTTAATATCTGCCAGCTCACATACTGCCACTGTGTCTTGTGTGTGTGCTTAAAGGGGAATTTTAAGACTTGGTTGTTGGGTACCGCAAAGAGGCCATTGTTACGCCCACGTGGAGGGGACTAGTCGTTGACTGACCGGCAGGGCACTGGTGTGTGGATTGAGTGCTTTCCTCTATGGCCAGCATGTACAACTCATACTTACCTGGCAGGGTAGACACCATGATCATGAAGGTGGTTCATCCTCGGCGAGGCTCAGCCATTGCACCCCGTGCTTTGCTGACCCGGGCGAATTCCCCAAATGTGGGAATCTCGACTGCACAATTTCTGGTAGTGGGGGACTGCGTTCGCGCTCTCCCCTGATTAAGTGTTGAAAACATGCGGATAGTGCTGGAAAGGAGCCCTACCCTACCTGAAAAACACCCAATGTGGCGTTTTGCCTGGCTCTCCACGCGGCCCCGGGGAGCCTTGTCACCCAGGAGGGGGAGGGGGTGGCCTGGGCCAGCCTCTAACGTGACTTCCGGGGCACGAGTGTAAAATCTTCAAAGTGTGGACAGCAGAAAGTCGTTTTGCCCGGCCCTCCACTCGGACCCAGGAAGCCTTGGGCCCCCACCGGGGTGCCAGGCCCGAAGCCAGCTAAACCCACGACCCGGCTCTCCATCCGAACCCGGGTACCTTTTGCCCTGCTCTCCACTCGGACCCAGGGAGCCCTGGTCTCCCACCGGGGTGCCAGGCCCGAAGCCAGCTAAACCCACGACCCGGCTCTCCATCCGAACCCGGGTACCCACTCTTAAGCACCCCCCCGGAATCTTCACAATCTAACACCAGGTGCTGTAAGCTTTTCATTAACGCATTGGCTACTGCCATCTGCTGTATATGGGCCGTACCGGCCACCGCTGCCTTTGCTTACGGCCATACCACCCTGAACACGCCCGATCTCGTCCGATCTCGGAAGCTAAGCAGGGTCGGGCCTGGTTAGTACTTGGATGGGAGACCGCCTGGGAATACCAGGTGCTGTAAGCATTTTCATGTCGGCATACTGAATGAGCAATGGTCATTCATGAATGGCCATGCTAAACACTAGATCTTTGTGCACCACTAAAACGTTTTGCCCCCCAAAGCGCATAGGCCACGCCTACATCATTAAACCCCACCCTCAATCCGACAGGCCCCGCTTTCAACCCGGACACCCGCTCTTAACCACCCACCCAAGACGCCTTAAACCCAGCCGCGGGGGCACAGGGCCACCTCGGACTGTGAAATAACGCATGTGCTGTTTTGCGGAGCTGCCCACGCCAAGTGTGTGCGTGCACGCGCGCCGTTAAGCGCTTGACCGGCGCGGCTAGAGGCTTTGCCGGCCGCTGTGGCAAGCGGGTAGAATTACTCGGGTCTCTCTTCATGACGAATAAGCCTTTCGCCTTTTACTAAAGACTTCCGTGGAGAGGGACGTTGATGAGTTATGGATATTTTTGGAAGGCCTTGCCCATTGGACAAGGCCAGCTCAGCTGTTGAAGAAAATGACATGGAGCACGGTGGTGCGCTCGGTTGTCTTGAGGGCAAATAGGTGTGAGCGCTTTAACTAATAGTATCGAAGGTTCTCAAAATGTGTCAAAGTCTTAATATCTGCCAGCTCACATACTGCCACTGTGTCTTGTGTGTGTGCTTAAAGGGGAATTTTAAGACTTGGTTGTTGGGTACCGCAAAGAGGCCATTGTTACGCCCACGTGGAGGGGACTAGTCGTTGACTGACCGGCAGGGCACTGGTGTGTGGATTGAGTGCTTTCCTCTATGGCCAGCATGTACAACTCATACTTACCTGGCAGGGTAGACACCATGATCATGAAGGTGGTTCATCCTCGGCGAGGCTCAGCCATTGCACCCCGTGCTTTGCTGACCCGGGCGAATTCCCCAAATGTGGGAATCTCGACTGCACAATTTCTGGTAGTGGGGGACTGCGTTCGCGCTCTCCCCTGATTAAGTGTTGAAAACATGCGGATAGTGCTGGAAAGGAGCCCTACCCTACCTGAAAAACACCCAATGTGGCGTTTTGCCTGGCTCTCCACGCGGCCCCGGGGAGCCTTGTCACCCAGGAGGGGGAGGGGGTGGCCTGGGCCAGCCTCTAACGTGACTTCCGGGGCACGAGTGTAAAATCTTCAAAGTGTGGACAGCAGAAAGTCGTTTTGCCCGGCCCTCCACTCGGACCCAGGAAGCCTTGGGCCCCCACCGGGGTGCCAGGCCCGAAGCCAGCTAAACCCACGACCCGGCTCTCCATCCGAACCCGGGTACCTTTTGCCCTGCTCTCCACTCGGACCCAGGGAGCCCTGGTCTCCCACCGGGGTGCCAGGCCCGAAGCCAGCTAAACCCACGACCCGGCTCTCCATCCGAACCCGGGTACCCACTCTTAAGCACCCCCCCGGAATCTTCACAATCTAACACCAGGTGCTGTAAGCTTTTCATTAACGCATTGGCTACTGCCATCTGCTGTATATGGGCCGTACCGGCCACCGCTGCCTTTGCTTACGGCCATACCACCCTGAACACGCCCGATCTCGTCCGATCTCGGAAGCTAAGCAGGGTCGGGCCTGGTTAGTACTTGGATGGGAGACCGCCTGGGAATACCAGGTGCTGTAAGCATTTTCATGTCGGCATACTGAATGAGCAATGGTCATTCATGAATGGCCATGCTAAACACTAGATCTTTGTGCACCACTAAAACTTTTTGCCCCCCAAAGCGCATAGGCCACGCCTACATCATTAAACCCCACCCTCAATCCGACAGGCCCCGCTTTCAACCCGGACACCCGCTCTTAACCACCCACCCAAGACGCCTTAAACCCAGCCGCGGGGGCACAGGGCCACCTCGGACTGTGAAATAACGCATGTGCTGTTTTGCGGAGCTGCCCACGCCAAGTGTGTGCGTGCACGCGCGCCGTTAAGCGCTTGACCGGCGCGGCTAGAGGCTTTGCCGGCCGCTGTGGCAAGCGGGTAGAATTACTCGGGTCTCTCTTCATGACGAATAAGCCTTTCGCCTTTTACTAAAGACTTCCGTGGAGAGGGACGTTGATGAGTTATGGATATTTTTGGAAGGCCTTGCCCATTGGACAAGGCCAGCTCAGCTGTTGAAGAAAATGACATGGAGCACGGTGGTGCGCTCGGTTGTCTTGAGTGCAAATAGGTGTGAGCGCTTTAACTAATAGTATCGAAGGTTCTCAAAATGTGTCAAAGTCTTAATATCTGCCAGCTCACATACTGCCACTGTGTCTTGTGTGTGTGCTTAAAGGGGAATTTTAAGACTTGGTTGTTGGGTACCGCAAAGAGGCCATTGTTACGCCCACGTGGAGGGGACTAGTCGTTGACTGACCGGCAGGGCACTGGTGTGTGGATTGAGTGCTTTCCTCTATGGCCAGCATGTACAACTCATACTTACCTGGCAGGGTAGACACCATGATCATGAAGGTGGTTCATCCTCGGCGAGGCTCAGCCATTGCACCCCGTGCTTTGCTGACCCGGGCGAATTCCCCAAATGTGGGAATCTCGACTGCACAATTTCTGGTAGTGGGGGACTGCGTTCGCGCTCTCCCCTGATTAAGTGTTGAAAACATGCGGATAGTGCTGGAAAGGAGCCCTACCCTACCTGAAAAACACCCAATGTGGCGTTTTGCCTGGCTCTCCACGCGGCCCCGGGGAGCCTTGTCACCCAGGAGGGGGAGGGGGTGGCCTGGGCCAGCCTCTAACGTGACTTCCGGGGCACGAGTGTAAAATCTTCAAAGTGTGGACAGCAGAAAGTCGTTTTGCCCGGCCCTCCACTCGGACCCAGGAAGCCTTGGGCCCCCACCGGGGTGCCAGGCCCGAAGCCAGCTAAACCCACGACCCGGCTCTCCATCCGAACCCGGGTACCTTTTGCCCTGCTCTCCACTCGGACCCAGGGAGCCCTGGTCTCCCACCGGGGTGCCAGGCCCGAAGCCAGCTAAACCCACGACCCGGCTCTCCATCCGAACCCGGGTACCCACTCTTAAGCACCCCCCCGGAATCTTCACAATCTAACACCAGGTGCTGTAAGCTTTTCATTAACGCATTGGCTACTGCCATCTGCTGTATATGGGCCGTACCGGCCACCGCTGCCTTTGCTTACGGCCATACCACCCTGAACACGCCCGATCTCGTCCGATCTCGGAAGCTAAGCAGGGTCGGGCCTGGTTAGTACTTGGATGGGAGACCGCCTGGGAATACCAGGTGCTGTAAGCATTTTCATGTCGGCATACTGAATGAGCAATGGTCATTCATGAATGGCCATGCTAAACACTAGATCTTTGTGCACCACTAAAACGTTTTGCCCCCCAAAGCGCATAGGCCACGCCTACATCATTAAACCCCACCCTCAATCCGACAGGCCCCGCTTTCAACCCGGACACCCGCTCTTAACCACCCACCCAAGACGCCTTAAACCCAGCCGCGGGGGCACAGGGCCACCTCGGACTGTGAAATAACGCATGCGCTGTTTTGCGGAGCTGCCCATGCCAAGTGTGTGCGTGCACGCGCGCCGTTAAGCGCTTGACCGGCGCGGCTAGAGGCTTTGCCGGCCGCTGTGGCAAGCGGGTAGAATTACTCGGGTCTCTCTTCATGACGAATAAGCCTTTCGCCTTTTACTAAAGACTTCCGTGGAGAGGGACGTTGATGAGTTATGAATATTTTTGGAAGGCCTTGCCCATTGGACAAGGCCAGCTCAGCTGTTGAAGAAAATGACATGGAGCACGGTGGTGCGCTCGGTTGTCTTGAGGGCAAATAGGTGTGAGCGCTTTAACTAATAGTATCGAAGGTTCTCAAAATGTGTCAAAGTCTTAATATCTGCCAGCTCACATACTGCCACTGTGTCTTGTGTGTGTGCTTAAAGGGGAATTTTAAGACTTGGTTGTTGGGTACCGCAAAGAGGCCATTGTTACGCCCACGTGGAGGGGACTAGTCGTTGACTGACCGGCAGGGCACTGGTGTGTGGATTGAGTGCTTTCCTCTATGGCCAGCATGTACAACTCATACTTACCTGGCAGGGTAGACACCATGATCATGAAGGTGGTTCATCCTCGGCGAGGCTCAGCCATTGCACCCCGTGCTTTGCTGACCCGGGCGAATTCCCCAAATGTGGGAATCTCGACTGCACAATTTCTGGTAGTGGGGGACTGCGTTCGCGCTCTCCCCTGATTAAGTGTTGAAAACATGCGGATAGTGCTGGAAAGGAGCCCTACCCTACCTGAAAAACACCCAATGTGGCGTTTTGCCTGGCTCTCCACGCGGCCCCGGGGAGCCTTGTCACCCAGGAGGGGGAGGGGGTGGCCTGGGCCAGCCTCTAACGTGACTTCCGGGGCACGAGTGTAAAATCTTCAAAGTGTGGACAGCAGAAAGTCGTTTTGCCCGGCCCTCCACTCGGACCCAGGAAGCCTTGGGCCCCCACCGGGGTGCCAGGCCCGAAGCCAGCTAAACCCACGACCCGGCTCTCCATCCGAACCCGGGTACCTTTTGCCCTGCTCTCCACTCGGACCCAGGGAGCCCTGGTCTCCCACCGGGGTGCCAGGCCCGAAGCCAGCTAAACCCACGACCCGGCTCTCCATCCGAACCCGGGTACCCACTCTTAAGCACCCCCCCGGAATCTTCACAATCTAACACCAGGTGCTGTAAGCTTTTCATTAACGCATTGGCTACTGCCATCTGCTGTATATGGGCCGTACCGGCCACCGCTGCCTTTGCTTACGGCCATACCACCCTGAACACGCCCGATCTCGTCCGATCTCGGAAGCTAAGCAGGGTCGGGCCTGGTTAGTACTTGGATGGGAGACCGCCTGGGAATACCAGGTGCTGTAAGCATTTTCATGTCGGCATACTGAATGAGCAATGGTCATTCATGAATGGCCATGCTAAACACTAGATCTTTGTGCACCACTAAAACTTTTTGCCCCCCAAAGCGCATAGGCCACGCCTACATCATTAAACCCCACCCTCAATCCGACAGGCCCCGCTTTCAACCCGGACACCCGCTCTTAACCACCCACCCAAGACGCCTTAAACCCAGCCGCGGGGGCACAGGGCCACCTCGGACTGTGAAATAACGCATGTGCTGTTTTGCGGAGCTGCCCACGCCAAGTGTGTGCGTGCACGCGCGCCGTTAAGCGCTTGACCGGCGCGGCTAGAGGCTTTGCCGGCCGCTGTGGCAAGCGGGTAGAATTACTCGGGTCTCTCTTCATGACGAATAAGCCTTTCGCCTTTTACTAAAGACTTCCGTGGAGAGGGACGTTGATGAGTTATGGATATTTTTGGAAGGCCTTGCCCATTGGACAAGGCCAGCTCAGCTGTTGAAGAAAATGACATGGAGCACGGTGGTGCGCTCGGTTGTCTTGAGTGCAAATAGGTGTGAGCGCTTTAACTAATAGTATCGAAGGTTCTCAAAATGTGTCAAAGTCTTAATATCTGCCAGCTCACATACTGCCACTGTGTCTTGTGTGTGTGCTTAAAGGGGAATTTTAAGACTTGGTTGTTGGGTACCGCAAAGAGGCCATTGTTACGCCCACGTGGAGGGGACTAGTCGTTGACTGACCGGCAGGGCACTGGTGTGTGGATTGAGTGCTTTCCTCTATGGCCAGCATGTACAACTCATACTTACCTGGCAGGGTAGACACCATGATCATGAAGGTGGTTCATCCTCGGCGAGGCTCAGCCATTGCACCCCGTGCTTTGCTGACCCGGGCGAATTCCCCAAATGTGGGAATCTCGACTGCACAATTTCTGGTAGTGGGGGACTGCGTTCGCGCTCTCCCCTGATTAAGTGTTGAAAACATGCGGATAGTGCTGGAAAGGAGCCCTACCCTACCTGAAAAACACCCAATGTGGCGTTTTGCCTGGCTCTCCACGCGGCCCCGGGGAGCCTTGTCACCCAGGAGGGGGAGGGGGTGGCCTGGGCCAGCCTCTAACGTGACTTCCGGGGCACGAGTGTAAAATCTTCAAAGTGTGGACAGCAGAAAGTCGTTTTGCCCGGCCCTCCACTCGGACCCAGGAAGCCTTGGGCCCCCACCGGGGTGCCAGGCCCGAAGCCAGCTAAACCCACGACCCGGCTCTCCATCCGAACCCGGGTACCTTTTGCCCTGCTCTCCACTCGGACCCAGGGAGCCCTGGTCTCCCACCGGGGTGCCAGGCCCGAAGCCAGCTAAACCCACGACCCGGCTCTCCATCCGAACCCGGGTACCCACTCTTAAGCACCCCCCCGGAATCTTCACAATCTAACACCAGGTGCTGTAAGCTTTTCATTAACGCATTGGCTACTGCCATCTGCTGTATATGGGCCGTACCGGCCACCGCTGCCTTTGCTTACGGCCATACCACCCTGAACACGCCCGATCTCGTCCGATCTCGGAAGCTAAGCAGGGTCGGGCCTGGTTAGTACTTGGATGGGAGACCGCCTGGGAATACCAGGTGCTGTAAGCATTTTCATGTCGGCATACTGAATGAGCAATGGTCATTCATGAATGGCCATGCTAAACACTAGATCTTTGTGCACCACTAAAACTTTTTGCCCCCCAAAGCGCATAGGCCACGCCTACATCATTAAACCCCACCCTCAATCCGACAGGCCCCGCTTTCAACCCGGACACCCGCTCTTAACCACCCACCCAAGACGCCTTAAACCCAGCCGCGGGGGCACAGGGCCACCTCGGACTGTGAAATAACGCATGTGCTGTTTTGCGGAGCTGCCCACGCCAAGTGTGTGCGTGCACGCGCGCCGTTAAGCGCTTGACCGGCGCGGCTAGAGGCTTTGCCGGCCGCTGTGGCAAGCGGGTAGAATTACTCGGGTCTCTCTTCATGACGAATAAGCCTTTCGCCTTTTACTAAAGACTTCCGTGGAGAGGGACGTTGATGAGTTATGGATATTTTTGGAAGGCCTTGCCCATTGGACAAGGCCAGCTCAGCTGTTGAAGAAAATGACATGGAGCACGGTGGTGCGCTCGGTTGTCTTGAGTGCAAATAGGTGTGAGCGCTTTAACTAATAGTATCGAAGGTTCTCAAAATGTGTCAAAGTCTTAATATCTGCCAGCTCACATACTGCCACTGTGTCTTGTGTGTGTGCTTAAAGGGGAATTTTAAGACTTGGTTGTTGGGTACCGCAAAGAGGCCATTGTTACGCCCACGTGGAGGGGACTAGTCGTTGACTGACCGGCAGGGCACTGGTGTGTGGATTGAGTGCTTTCCTCTATGGCCAGCATGTACAACTCATACTTACCTGGCAGGGTAGACACCATGATCATGAAGGTGGTTCATCCTCGGCGAGGCTCAGCCATTGCACCCCGTGCTTTGCTGACCCGGGCGAATTCCCCAAATGTGGGAATCTCGACTGCACAATTTCTGGTAGTGGGGGACTGCGTTCGCGCTCTCCCCTGATTAAGTGTTGAAAACATGCGGATAGTGCTGGAAAGGAGCCCTACCCTACCTGAAAAACACCCAATGTGGCGTTTTGCCTGGCTCTCCACGCGGCCCCGGGGAGCCTTGTCACCCAGGAGGGGGAGGGGGTGGCCTGGGCCAGCCTCTAACGTGACTTCCGGGGCACGAGTGTAAAATCTTCAAAGTGTGGACAGCAGAAAGTCGTTTTGCCCGGCCCTCCACTCGGACCCAGGAAGCCTTGGGCCCCCACCGGGGTGCCAGGCCCGAAGCCAGCTAAACCCACGACCCGGCTCTCCATCCGAACCCGGGTACCTTTTGCCCTGCTCTCCACTCGGACCCAGGGAGCCCTGGTCTCCCACCGGGGTGCCAGGCCCGAAGCCAGCTAAACCCACGACCCGGCTCTCCATCCGAACCCGGGTACCCACTCTTAAGCACCCCCCCGGAATCTTCACAATCTAACACCAGGTGCTGTAAGCTTTTCATTAACGCATTGGCTACTGCCATCTGCTGTATATGGGCCGTACCGGCCACCGCTGCCTTTGCTTACGGCCATACCACCCTGAACACGCCCAATCTCGTCCGATCTCGGAAGCTAAGCAGGGTCGGGCCTGGTTAGTACTTGGATGGGAGACCGCCTGGGAATACCAGGTGCTGTAAGCATTTTCATGTCGGCATACTGAATGAGCAATGGTCATTCATGAATGGCCATGCTAAACACTAGATCTTTGTGCACCACTAAAACTTTTTGCCCCCCAAAGCGCATAGGCCACGCCTACATCATTAAACCCCACCCTCAATCCGACAGGCCCCGCTTTCAACCCGGACACCCGCTCTTAACCACCCACCCAAGACGCCTTAAACCCAGCCGCGGGGGCACAGGGCCACCTCGGACTGTGAAATAACGCATGTGCTGTTTTGCGGAGCTGCCCACGCCAAGTGTGTGCGTGCACGCGCGCCGTTAAGCGCTTGACCGGCGCGGCTAGAGGCTTTGCCGGCCGCTGTGGCAAGCGGGTAGAATTACTCGGGTCTCTCTTCATGACGAATAAGCCTTTCGCCTTTTACTAAAGACTTCCGTGGAGAGGGACGTTGATGAGTTATGGATATTTTTGGAAGGCCTTGCCCATTGGACAAGGCCAGCTCAGCTGTTGAAGAAAATGACATGGAGCACGGTGGTGCGCTCGCTTGTCTTGAGTGCAAATAGGTGTGAGCGCTTTAACTAATAGTATCGAAGGTTCTCAAAATGTGTCAAAGTCTTAATATCTGCCAGCTCACATACTGCCACTGTGTCTTGTGTGTGTGCTTAAAGGGGAATTTTAAGACTTGGTTGTTGGGTACCGCAAAGAGGCCATTGTTACGCCCACGTGGAGGGGACTAGTCGTTGACTGACCGGCAGGGCACTGGTGTGTGGATTGAGTGCTTTCCTCTATGGCCAGCATGTACAACTCATACTTACCTGGCAGGATAGACACCATGATCATGAAGGTGGTTCATCCTCGGCGAGGCTCAGCCATTGCACCCCGTGCTTTGCTGACCCGGGCGAATTCCCCAAATGTGGGAATCTCGACTGCACAATTTCTGGTAGTGGGGGACTGCGTTCGCGCTCTCCCCTGATTAAGTGTTGAAAACATGCGGATAGTGCTGGAAAGGAGCCCTACCCTACCTGAAAAACACCCAATGTGGCGTTTTGCCTGGCTCTCCACGCGGCCCCGGGGAGCCTTGTCACCCAGGAGGGGGAGGGGGTGGCCTGGGCCAGCCTCTAACGTGACTTCCGGGGCACGAGTGTAAAATCTTCAAAGTGTGGACAGCAGAAAGTCGTTTTGCCCGGCCCTCCACTCGGACCCAGGAAGCCTTGGGCCCCCACCGGGGTGCCAGGCCCGAAGCCAGCTAAACCCACGACCCGGCTCTCCATCCGAACCCGGGTACCTTTTGCCCTGCTCTCCACTCGGACCCAGGGAGCCCTGGTCTCCCACCGGGGTGCCAGGCCCGAAGCCAGCTAAACCCACGACCCGGCTCTCCATCCGAACCCGGGTACCCACTCTTAAGCACCCCCCCGGAATCTTCACAATCTAACACCAGGTGCTGTAAGCTTTTCATTAACGCATTGGCTACTGCCATCTGCTGTATATGGGCCGTACCGGCCACCGCTGCCTTTGCTTACGGCCATACCACCCTGAACACGCCCGATCTCGTCCGATCTCGGAAGCTAAGCAGGGTCGGGCCTGGTTAGTACTTGGATGGGAGACCGCCTGGGAATACCAGGTGCTGTAAGCATTTTCATGTCGGCATACTGAATGAGCAATGGTCATTCATGAATGGCCATGCTAAACACTAGATCTTTGTGCACCACTAAAACTTTTTGCCCCCCAAAGCGCATAGGCCACGCCTACATCATTAAACCCCACCCTCAATCCGACAGGCCCCGCTTTCAACCCGGACACCCGCTCTTAACCACCCACCCAAGACGCCTTAAACCCAGCCGCGGGGGCACAGGGCCACCTCGGACTGTGAAATAACGCATGTGCTGTTTTGCGGAGCTGCCCACGCCAAGTGTGTGCGTGCACGCGCGCCGTTAAGCGCTTGACCGGCGCGGCTAGAGGCTTTGCCGGCCGCTGTGGCAAGCGGGTAGAATTACTCGGGTCTCTCTTCATGACGAATAAGCCTTTCGCCTTTTACTAAAGACTTCCGTGGAGAGGGACGTTGATGAGTTATGGATATTTTTGGAAGGCCTTGCCCATTGGACAAGGCCAGCTCAGCTGTTGAAGAAAATGACATGGAGCACGGTGGTGCGCTCGGTTGTCTTGAGGGCAAATAGGTGTGAGCGCTTTAACTAATAGTATCGAAGGTTCTCAAAATGTGTCAAAGTCTTAATATCTGCCAGCTCACATACTGCCACTGTGTCTTGTGTGTGTGCTTAAAGGGGAATTTTAAGACTTGGTTGTTGGGTACCGCAAAGAGGCCATTGTTACGCCCACGTGGAGGGGACTAGTCGTTGACTGACCGGCAGGGCACTGGTGTGTGGATTGAGTGCTTTCCTCTATGGCCAGCATGTACAACTCATACTTACCTGGCAGGGTAGACACCATGATCATGAAGGTGGTTCATCCTCGGCGAGGCTCAGCCATTGCACCCCGTGCTTTGCTGACCCGGGCGAATTCCCCAAATGTGGGAATCTCGACTGCACAATTTCTGGTAGTGGGGGACTGCGTTCGCGCTCTCCCCTGATTAAGTGTTGAAAACATGCGGATAGTGCTGGAAAGGAGCCCTACCCTACCTGAAAAACACCCAATGTGGCGTTTTGCCTGGCTCTCCACGCGGCCCCGGGGAGCCTTGTCACCCAGGAGGGGGAGGGGGTGGCCTGGGCCAGCCTCTAACGTGACTTCCGGGGCACGAGTGTAAAATCTTCAAAGTGTGGACAGCAGAAAGTCGTTTTGCCCGGCCCTCCACTCGGACCCAGGAAGCCTTGGGCCCCCACCGGGGTGCCAGGCCCGAAGCCAGCTAAACCCACGACCCGGCTCTCCATCCGAACCCGGGTACCTTTTGCCCTGCTCTCCACTCGGACCCAGGGAGCCCTGGTCTCCCACCGGGGTGCCAGGCCCGAAGCCAGCTAAACCCACGACCCGGCTCTCCATCCGAACCCGGGTACCCACTCTTAAGCACCCCCCCGGAATCTTCACAATCTAACACCAGGTGCTGTAAGCTTTTCATTAACGCATTGGCTACTGCCATCTGCTGTATATGGGCCGTACCGGCCACCGCTGCCTTTGCTTACGGCCATACCACCCTGAACACGCCCGATCTCGTCCGATCTCGGAAGCTAAGCAGGGTCGGGCCTGGTTAGTACTTGGATGGGAGACCGCCTGGGAATACCAGGTGCTGTAAGCATTTTCATGTCGGCATACTGAATGAGCAATGGTCATTCATGAATGGCCATGCTAAACACTAGATCTTTGTGCACCACTAAAACTTTTTGCCCCCCAAAGCGCATAGGCCACGCCTACATCATTAAACCCCACCCTCAATCCGACAGGCCCCGCTTTCAACCCGGACACCCGCTCTTAACCACCCACCCAAGACGCCTTAAACCCAGCCGCGGGGGCACAGGGCCACCTCGGACTGTGAAATAACGCATGTGCTGTTTTGCGGAGCTGCCCACGCCAAGTGTGTGCGTGCACGCGCGCCGTTAAGCGCTTGACCGGCGCGGCTAGAGGCTTTGCCGGCCGCTGTGGCAAGCGGGTAGAATTACTCGGGTCTCTCTTCATGACGAATAAGCCTTTCGCCTTTTACTAAAGACTTCCGTGGAGAGGGACGTTGATGAGTTATGGATATTTTTGGAAGGCCTTGCCCATTGGACAAGGCCAGCTCAGCTGTTGAAGAAAATGACATGGAGCACGGTGGTGCGCTCGCTTGTCTTGAGTGCAAATAGGTGTGAGCGCTTTAACTAATAGTATCGAAGGTTCTCAAAATGTGTCAAAGTCTTAATATCTGCCAGCTCACATACTGCCACTGTGTCTTGTGTGTGTGCTTAAAGGGGAATTTTAAGACTTGGTTGTTGGGTACCGCAAAGAGGCCATTGTTACGCCCACGTGGAGGGGACTAGTCGTTGACTGACCGGCAGGGCACTGGTGTGTGGATTGAGTGCTTTCCTCTATGGCCAGCATGTACAACTCATACTTACCTGGCAGGATAGACACCATGATCATGAAGGTGGTTCATCCTCGGCGAGGCTCAGCCATTGCACCCCGTGCTTTGCTGACCCGGGCGAATTCCCCAAATGTGGGAATCTCGACTGCACAATTTCTGGTAGTGGGGGACTGCGTTCGCGCTCTCCCCTGATTAAGTGTTGAAAACATGCGGATAGTGCTGGAAAGGAGCCCTACCCTACCTGAAAAACACCCAATGTGGCGTTTTGCCTGGCTCTCCACGCGGCCCCGGGGAGCCTTGTCACCCAGGAGGGGGAGGGGGTGGCCTGGGCCAGCCTCTAACGTGACTTCCGGGGCACGAGTGTAAAATCTTCAAAGTGTGGACAGCAGAAAGTCGTTTTGCCCGGCCCTCCACTCGGACCCAGGAAGCCTTGGGCCCCCACCGGGGTGCCAGGCCCGAAGCCAGCTAAACCCACGACCCGGCTCTCCATCCGAACCCGGGTACCTTTTGCCCTGCTCTCCACTCGGACCCAGGGAGCCCTGGTCTCCCACCGGGGTGCCAGGCCCGAAGCCAGCTAAACCCACGACCCGGCTCTCCATCCGAACCCGGGTACCCACTCTTAAGCACCCCCCCGGAATCTTCACAATCTAACACCAGGTGCTGTAAGCTTTTCATTAACGCATTGGCTACTGCCATCTGCTGTATATGGGCCGTACCGGCCACCGCTGCCTTTGCTTACGGCCATACCACCCTGAACACGCCCGATCTCGTCCGATCTCGGAAGCTAAGCAGGGTCGGGCCTGGTTAGTACTTGGATGGGAGACCGCCTGGGAATACCAGGTGCTGTAAGCATTTTCATGTCGGCATACTGAATGAGCAATGGTCATTCATGAATGGCCATGCTAAACACTAGATCTTTGTGCACCACTAAAACTTTTTGCCCCCCAAAGCGCATAGGCCACGCCTACATCATTAAACCCCACCCTCAATCCGACAGGCCCCGCTTTCAACCCGGACACCCGCTCTTAACCACCCACCCAAGACGCCTTAAACCCAGCCGCGGGGGCACAGGGCCACCTCGGACTGTGAAATAACGCATGTGCTGTTTTGCGGAGCTGCCCACGCCAAGTGTGTGCGTGCACGCGCGCCGTTAAGCGCTTGACCGGCGCGGCTAGAGGCTTTGCCGGCCGCTGTGGCAAGCGGGTAGAATTACTCGGGTCTCTCTTCATGACGAATAAGCCTTTCGCCTTTTACTAAAGACTTCCGTGGAGAGGGACGTTGATGAGTTATGGATATTTTTGGAAGGCCTTGCCCATTGGACAAGGCCAGCTCAGCTGTTGAAGAAAATGACATGGAGCACGGTGGTGCGCTCGGTTGTCTTGAGGGCAAATAGGTGTGAGCGCTTTAACTAATAGTATCGAAGGTTCTCAAAATGTGTCAAAGTCTTAATATCTGCCAGCTCACATACTGCCACTGTGTCTTGTGTGTGTGCCTAAAGGGGAATTTTAAGACTTGGTTGTTGGGTACCGCAAAGAGGCCATTGTTACGCCCACGTGGAGGGGACTAGTCGTTGACTGACCGGCAGGGCACTGGTGTGTGGATTGAGTGCTTTCCTCTATGGCCAGCATGTACAACTCATACTTACCTGGCAGGGTAGACACCATGATCATGAAGGTGGTTCATCCTCGGCGAGGCTCAGCCATTGCACCCCGTGCTTTGCTGACCCGGGCGAATTCCCCAAATGTGGGAATCTCGACTGCACAATTTCTGGTAGTGGGGGACTGCGTTCGCGCTCTCCCCTGATTAAGTGTTGAAAACATGCGGATAGTGCTGGAAAGGAGCCCTACCCTACCTGAAAAACACCCAATGTGGCGTTTTGCCTGGCTCTCCACGCGGCCCCGGGGAGCCTTGTCACCCAGGAGGGGGAGGGGGTGGCCTGGGCCAGCCTCTAACGTGACTTCCGGGGCACGAGTGTAAAATCTTCAAAGTGTGGACAGCAGAAAGTCGTTTTGCCCGGCCCTCCACTCGGACCCAGGAAGCCTTGGGCCCCCACCGGGGTGCCAGGCCCGAAGCCAGCTAAACCCACGACCCGGCTCTCCATCCGAACCCGGGTACCTTTTGCCCTGCTCTCCACTCGGACCCAGGGAGCCCTGGTCTCCCACCGGGGTGCCAGGCCCGAAGCCAGCTAAACCCACGACCCGGCTCTCCATCCGAACCCGGGTACCCACTCTTAAGCACCCCCCCGGAATCTTCACAATCTAACACCAGGTGCTGTAAGCTTTTCATTAACGCATTGGCTACTGCCATCTGCTGTATATGGGCCGTACCGGCCACCGCTGCCTTTGCTTACGGCCATACCACCCTGAACACGCCCGATCTCGTCCGATCTCGGAAGCTAAGCAGGGTCGGGCCTGGTTAGTACTTGGATGGGAGACCGCCTGGGAATACCAGGTGCTGTAAGCATTTTCATGTCGGCATACTGAATGAGCAATGGTCATTCATGAATGGCCATGCTAAACACTAGATCTTTGTGCACCACTAAAACTTTTTGCCCCCCAAAGCGCATAGGCCACGCCTACATCATTAAACCCCACCCTCAATCCGACAGGCCCCGCTTTCAACCCGGACACCCGCTCTTAACCACCCACCCAAGACGCCTTAAACCCAGCCGCGGGGGCACAGGGCCACCTCGGACTGTGAAATAACGCATGTGCTGTTTTGCGGAGCTGCCCACGCCAAGTGTGTGCGTGCACGCGCGCCGTTAAGCGCTTGACCGGCGCGGCTAGAGGCTTTGCCGGCCGCTGTGGCAAGCGGGTAGAATTACTCGGGTCTCTCTTCATGACGAATAAGCCTTTCGCCTTTTACTAAAGACTTCCGTGGAGAGGGACGTTGATGAGTTATGGATATTTTTGGAAGGCCTTGCCCATTGGACAAGGCCAGCTCAGCTGTTGAAGAAAATGACATGGAGCACGGTGGTGCGCTCGGTTGTCTTGAGTGCAAATAGGTGTGAGCGCTTTAACTAATAGTATCGAAGGTTCTCAAAATGTGTCAAAGTCTTAATATCTGCCAGCTCACATACTGCCACTGTGTCTTGTGTGTGTGCTTAAAGGGGAATTTTAAGACTTGGTTGTTGGGTACCGCAAAGAGGCCATTGTTACGCCCACGTGGAGGGGACTAGTCGTTGACTGACCGGCAGGGCACTGGTGTGTGGATTGAGTGCTTTCCTCTATGGCCAGCATGTACAACTCATACTTACCTGGCAGGGTAGACACCATGATCATGAAGGTGGTTCATCCTCGGCGAGGCTCAGCCATTGCACCCCGTGCTTTGCTGACCCGGGCGAATTCCCCAAATGTGGGAATCTCGACTGCACAATTTCTGGTAGTGGGGGACTGCGTTCGCGCTCTCCCCTGATTAAGTGTTGAAAACATGCGGATAGTGCTGGAAAGGAGCCCTACCCTACCTGAAAAACACCCAATGTGGCGTTTTGCCTGGCTCTCCACGCGGCCCCGGGGAGCCTTGTCACCCAGGAGGGGGAGGGGGTGGCCTGGGCCAGCCTCTAACGTGACTTCCGGGGCACGAGTGTAAAATCTTCAAAGTGTGGACAGCAGAAAGTCGTTTTGCCCGGCCCTCCACTCGGACCCAGGAAGCCTTGGGCCCCCACCGGGGTGCCAGGCCCGAAGCCAGCTAAACCCACGACCCGGCTCTCCATCCGAACCCGGGTACCTTTTGCCCTGCTCTCCACTCGGACCCAGGGAGCCCTGGTCTCCCACCGGGGTGCCAGGCCCGAAGCCAGCTAAACCCACGACCCGGCTCTCCATCCGAACCCGGGTACCCACTCTTAAGCACCCCCCCGGAATCTTCACAATCTAACACCAGGTGCTGTAAGCTTTTCATTAACGCATTGGCTACTGCCATCTGCTGTATATGGGCCGTACCGGCCACCGCTGCCTTTGCTTACGGCCATACCACCCTGAACACGCCCGATCTCGTCCGATCTCGGAAGCTAAGCAGGGTCGGGCCTGGTTAGTACTTGGATGGGAGACCGCCTGGGAATACCAGGTGCTGTAAGCATTTTCATGTCGGCATACTGAATGAGCAATGGTCATTCATGAATGGCCATGCTAAACACTAGATCTTTGTGCACCACTAAAACTTTTTGCCCCCCAAAGCGCATAGGCCACGCCTACATCATTAAACCCCACCCTCAATCCGACAGGCCCCGCTTTCAACCCGGACACCCGCTCTTAACCACCCACCCAAGACGCCTTAAACCCAGCCGCGGGGGCACAGGGCCACCTCGGACTGTGAAATAACGCATGTGCTGTTTTGCGGAGCTGCCCACGCCAAGTGTGTGCGTGCACGCGCGCCGTTAAGCGCTTGACCGGCGCGGCTAGAGGCTTTGCCGGCCGCTGTGGCAAGCGGGTAGAATTACTCGGGTCTCTCTTCATGACGAATAAGCCTTTCGCCTTTTACTAAAGACTTCCGTGGAGAGGGACGTTGATGAGTTATGGATATTTTTGGAAGGCCTTGCCCATTGGACAAGGCCAGCTCAGCTGTTGAAGAAAATGACATGGAGCACGGTGGTGCGCTCGGTTGTCTTGAGGGCAAATAGGTGTGAGCGCTTTAACTAATAGTATCGAAGGTTCTCAAAATGTGTCAAAGTCTTAATATCTGCCAGCTCACATACTGCCACTGTGTCTTGTGTGTGTGCTTAAAGGGGAATTTTAAGACTTGGTTGTTGGGTACCGCAAAGAGGCCATTGTTACGCCCACGTGGAGGGGACTAGTCGTTGACTGACCGGCAGGGCACTGGTGTGTGGATTGAGTGCTTTCCTCTATGGCCAGCATGTACAACTCATACTTACCTGGCAGGGTAGACACCATGATCATGAAGGTGGTTCATCCTCGGCGAGGCTCAGCCATTGCACCCCGTGCTTTGCTGACCCGGGCGAATTCCCCAAATGTGGGAATCTCGACTGCACAATTTCTGGTAGTGGGGGACTGCGTTCGCGCTCTCCCCTGATTAAGTGTTGAAAACATGCGGATAGTGCTGGAAAGGAGCCCTACCCTACCTGAAAAACACCCAATGTGGCGTTTTGCCTGGCTCTCCACGCGGCCCCGGGGAGCCTTGTCACCCAGGAGGGGGAGGGGGTGGCCTGGGCCAGCCTCTAACGTGACTTCCGGGGCACGAGTGTAAAATCTTCAAAGTGTGGACAGCAGAAAGTCGTTTTGCCCGGCCCTCCACTCGGACCCAGGAAGCCTTGGGCCCCCACCGGGGTGCCAGGCCCGAAGCCAGCTAAACCCACGACCCGGCTCTCCATCCGAACCCGGGTACCTTTTGCCCTGCTCTCCACTCGGACCCAGGGAGCCCTGGTCTCCCACCGGGGTGCCAGGCCCGAAGCCAGCTAAACCCACGACCCGGCTCTCCATCCGAACCCGGGTACCCACTCTTAAGCACCCCCCCGGAATCTTCACAATCTAACACCAGGTGCTGTAAGCTTTTCATTAACGCATTGGCTACTGCCATCTGCTGTATATGGGCCGTACCGGCCACCGCTGCCTTTGCTTACGGCCATACCACCCTGAACACGCCCGATCTCGTCCGATCTCGGAAGCTAAGCAGGGTCGGGCCTGGTTAGTACTTGGATGGGAGACCGCCTGGGAATACCAGGTGCTGTAAGCATTTTCATGTCGGCATACTGAATGAGCAATGGTCATTCATGAATGGCCATGCTAAACACTAGATCTTTGTGCACCACTAAAACTTTTTGCCCCCCAAAGCGCATAGGCCACGCCTACATCATTAAACCCCACCCTCAATCCGACAGGCCCCGCTTTCAACCCGGACACCCGCTCTTAACCACCCACCCAAGACGCCTTAAACCCAGCCGCGGGGGCACAGGGCCACCTCGGACTGTGAAATAACGCATGTGCTGTTTTGCGGAGCTGCCCACGCCAAGTGTGTGCGTGCACGCGCGCCGTTAAGCGCTTGACCGGCGCGGCTAGAGGCTTTGCCGGCCGCTGTGGCAAGCGGGTAGAATTACTCGGGTCTCTCTTCATGACGAATAAGCCTTTCGCCTTTTACTAAAGACTTCCGTGGAGAGGGACGTTGATGAGTTATGGATATTTTTGGAAGGCCTTGCCCATTGGACAAGGCCAGCTCAGCTGTTGAAGAAAATGACATGGAGCACGGTGGTGCGCTCGGTTGTCTTGAGTGCAAATAGGTGTGAGCGCTTTAACTAATAGTATCGAAGGTTCTCAAAATGTGTCAAAGTCTTAATATCTGCCAGCTCACATACTGCCACTGTGTCTTGTGTGTGTGCTTAAAGGGGAATTTTAAGACTTGGTTGTTGGGTACCGCAAAGAGGCCATTGTTACGCCCACGTGGAGGGGACTAGTCGTTGACTGACCGGCAGGGCACTGGTGTGTGGATTGAGTGCTTTCCTCTATGGCCAGCATGTACAACTCATACTTACCTGGCAGGGTAGACACCATGATCATGAAGGTGGTTCATCCTCGGCGAGGCTCAGCCATTGCACCCCGTGCTTTGCTGACCCGGGCGAATTCCCCAAATGTGGGAATCTCGACTGCACAATTTCTGGTAGTGGGGGACTGCGTTCGCGCTCTCCCCTGATTAAGTGTTGAAAACATGCGGATAGTGCTGGAAAGGAGCCCTACCCTACCTGAAAAACACCCAATGTGGCGTTTTGCCTGGCTCTCCACGCGGCCCCGGGGAGCCTTGTCACACAGGAGGGGGAGGGGGTGGCCTGGGCCAGCCTCTAACGTGACTTCCGGGGCACGAGTGTAAAATCTTCAAAGTGTGGACAGCAGAAAGTCGTTTTGCCCGGCCCTCCACTCGGACCCAGGAAGCCTTGGGCCCCCACCGGGGTGCCAGGCCCGAAGCCAGCTAAACCCACGACCCGGCTCTCCATCCGAACCCGGGTACCTTTTGCCCTGCTCTCCACTCGGACCCAGGGAGCCCTGGTCTCCCACCGGGGTGCCAGGCCCGAAGCCAGCTAAACCCACGACCCGGCTCTCCATCCGAACCCGGGTACCCACTCTTAAGCACCCCCCCGGAATCTTCACAATCTAACACCAGGTGCTGTAAGCTTTTCATTAACGCATTGGCTACTGCCATCTGCTGTATATGGGCCGTACCGGCCACCGCTGCCTTTGCTTACGGCCATACCACCCTGAACACGCCCGATCTCGTCCGATCTCGGAAGCTAAGCAGGGTCGGGCCTGGTTAGTACTTGGATGGGAGACCGCCTGGGAATACCAGGTGCTGTAAGCATTTTCATGTCGGCATACTGAATGAGCAATGGTCATTCATGAATGGCCATGCTAAACACTAGATCTTTGTGCACCACTAAAACTTTTTGCCCCCCAAAGCGCATAGGCCACGCCTACATCATTAAACCCCACCCTCAATCCGACAGGCCCCGCTTTCAACCCGGACACCCGCTCTTAACCACCCACCCAAGACGCCTTAAACCCAGCCGCGGGGGCACAGGGCCACCTCGGACTGTGAAATAACGCATGTGCTGTTTTGCGGAGCTGCCCACGCCAAGTGTGTGCGTGCACGCGCGCCGTTAAGCGCTTGACCGGCGCGGCTAGAGGCTTTGCCGGCCGCTGTGGCAAGCGGGTAGAATTACTCGGGTCTCTCTTCATGACGAATAAGCCTTTCGCCTTTTACTAAAGACTTCCGTGGAGAGGGACGTTGATGAGTTATGGATATTTTTGGAAGGCCTTGCCCATTGGACAAGGCCAGCTCAGCTGTTGAAGAAAATGACATGGAGCACGGTGGTGCGCTCGGTTGTCTTGAGTGCAAATAGGTGTGAGCGCTTTAACTAATAGTATCGAAGGTTCTCAAAATGTGTCAAAGTCTTAATATCTGCCAGCTCACATACTGCCACTGTGTCTTGTGTGTGTGCTTAAAGGGGAATTTTAAGACTTGGTTGTTGGGTACCGCAAAGAGGCCATTGTTACGCCCACGTGGAGGGGACTAGTCGTTGACTGACCGGCAGGGCACTGGTGTGTGGATTGAGTGCTTTCCTCTATGGCCAGCATGTACAACTCATACTTACCTGGCAGGGTAGACACCATGATCATGAAGGTGGTTCATCCTCGGCGAGGCTCAGCCATTGCACCCCGTGCTTTGCTGACCCGGGCGAATTCCCCAAATGTGGGAATCTCGACTGCACAATTTCTGGTAGTGGGGGACTGCGTTCGCGCTCTCCCCTGATTAAGTGTTGAAAACATGCGGATAGTGCTGGAAAGGAGCCCTACCCTACCTGAAAAACACCCAATGTGGCGTTTTGCCTGGCTCTCCACGCGGCCCCGGGGAGCCTTGTCACCCAGGAGGGGGAGGGGGTGGCCTGGGCCAGCCTCTAACGTGACTTCCGGGGCACGAGTGTAAAATCTTCAAAGTGTGGACAGCAGAAAGTCGTTTTGCCCGGCCCTCCACTCGGACCCAGGAAGCCTTGGGCCCCCACCGGGGTGCCAGGCCCGAAGCCAGCTAAACCCACGACCCGGCTCTCCATCCGAACCCGGGTACCTTTTGCCCTGCTCTCCACTCGGACCCAGGGAGCCCTGGTCTCCCACCGGGGTGCCAGGCCCGAAGCCAGCTAAACCCACGACCCGGCTCTCCATCCGAACCCGGGTACCCACTCTTAAGCACCCCCCCGGAATCTTCACAATCTAACACCAGGTGCTGTAAGCTTTTCATTAACGCATTGGCTACTGCCATCTGCTGTATATGGGCCGTACCGGCCACCGCTGCCTTTGCTTACGGCCATACCACCCTGAACACGCCCGATCTCGTCCGATCTCGGAAGCTAAGCAGGGTCGGGCCTGGTTAGTACTTGGATGGGAGACCGCCTGGGAATACCAGGTGCTGTAAGCATTTTCATGTCGGCATACTGAATGAGCAATGGTCATTCATGAATGGCCATGCTAAACACTAGATCTTTGTGCACCACTAAAACTTTTTGCCCCCCAAAGCGCATAGGCCACGCCTACATCATTAAACCCCACCCTCAATCCGACAGGCCCCGCTTTCAACCCGGACACCCGCTCTTAACCACCCACCCAAGACGCCTTAAACCCAGCCGCGGGGGCACAGGGCCACCTCGGACTGTGAAATAACGCATGTGCTGTTTTGCGGAGCTGCCCACGCCAAGTGTGTGCGTGCACGCGCGCCGTTAAGCGCTTGACCGGCGCGGCTAGAGGCTTTGCCGGCCGCTGTGGCAAGCGGGTAGAATTACTCGGGTCTCTCTTCATGACGAATAAGCCTTTCGCCTTTTACTAAAGACTTCCGTGGAGAGGGACGTTGATGAGTTATGGATATTTTTGGAAGGCCTTGCCCATTGGACAAGGCCAGCTCAGCTGTTGAAGAAAATGACATGGAGCACGGTGGTGCGCTCGGTTGTCTTGAGGGCAAATAGGTGTGAGCGCTTTAACTAATAGTATCGAAGGTTCTCAAAATGTGTCAAAGTCTTAATATCTGCCAGCTCACATACTGCCACTGTGTCTTGTGTGTGTGCTTAAAGGGGAATTTTAAGACTTGGTTGTTGGGTACCGCAAAGAGGCCATTGTTACGCCCACGTGGAGGGGACTAGTCGTTGACTGACCGGCAGGGCACTGGTGTGTGGATTGAGTGCTTTCCTCTATGGCCAGCATGTACAACTCATACTTACCTGGCAGGGTAGACACCATGATCATGAAGGTGGTTCATCCTCGGCGAGGCTCAGCCATTGCACCCCGTGCTTTGCTGACCCGGGCGAATTCCCCAAATGTGGGAATCTCGACTGCACAATTTCTGGTAGTGGGGGACTGCGTTCGCGCTCTCCCCTGATTAAGTGTTGAAAACATGCGGATAGTGCTGGAAAGGAGCCCTACCCTACCTGAAAAACACCCAATGTGGCGTTTTGCCTGGCTCTCCACGCGGCCCCGGGGAGCCTTGTCACCCAGGAGGGGGAGGGGGTGGCCTGGGCCAGCCTCTAACGTGACTTCCGGGGCACGAGTGTAAAATCTTCAGAGTGTGGACAGCAGAAAGTCGTTTTGCCCGGCCCTCCACTCGGACCCAGGAAGCCTTGGGCCCCCACCGGGGTGCCAGGCCCGAAGCCAGCTAAACCCACGACCCGGCTCTCCATCCGAACCCGGGTACCTTTTGCCCTGCTCTCCACTCGGACCCAGGGAGCCCTGGTCTCCCACCGGGGTGCCAGGCCCGAAGCCAGCTAAACCCACGACCCGGCTCTCCATCCGAACCCGGGTACCCACTCTTAAGCACCCCCCCGGAATCTTCACAATCTAACACCAGGTGCTGTAAGCTTTTCATTAACGCATTGGCTACTGCCATCTGCTGTATATGGGCCGTACCGGCCACCGCTGCCTTTGCTTACGGCCATACCACCCTGAACACGCCCGATCTCGTCCGATCTCGGAAGCTAAGCAGGGTCGGGCCTGGTTAGTACTTGGATGGGAGACCGCCTGGGAATACCAGGTGCTGTAAGCATTTTCATGTCGGCATACTGAATGAGCAATGGTCATTCATGAATGGCCATGCTAAACACTAGATCTTTGTGCACCACTAAAACTTTTTGCCCCCCAAAGCGCATAGGCCACGCCTACATCATTAAACCCCACCCTCAATCCGACAGGCCCCGCTTTCAACCCGGACACCCGCTCTTAACCACCCACCCAAGACGCCTTAAACCCAGCCGCGGGGGCACAGGGCCACCTCGGACTGTGAAATAACGCATGTGCTGTTTTGCGGAGCTGCCCACGCCAAGTGTGTGCGTGCACGCGCGCCGTTAAGCGCTTGACCGGCGCGGCTAGAGGCTTTGCCGGCCGCTGTGGCAAGCGGGTAGAATTACTCGGGTCTCTCTTCATGACGAATAAGCCTTTCGCCTTTTACTAAAGACTTCCGTGGAGAGGGACGTTGATGAGTTATGGATATTTTTGGAAGGCCTTGCCCATTGGACAAGGCCAGCTCAGCTGTTGAAGAAAATGACATGGAGCACGGTGGTGCGCTCGGTTGTCTTGAGTGCAAATAGGTGTGAGCGCTTTAACTAATAGTATCGAAGGTTCTCAAAATGTGTCAAAGTCTTAATATCTGCCAGCTCACATACTGCCACTGTGTCTTGTGTGTGTGCTTAAAGGGGAATTTTAAGACTTGGTTGTTGGGTACCGCAAAGAGGCCATTGTTACGCCCACGTGGAGGGGACTAGTCGTTGACTGACCGGCAGGGCACTGGTGTGTGGATTGAGTGCTTTCCTCTATGGCCAGCATGTACAACTCATACTTACCTGGCAGGGTAGACACCATGATCATGAAGGTGGTTCATCCTCGGCGAGGCTCAGCCATTGCACCCCGTGCTTTGCTGACCCGGGCGAATTCCCCAAATGTGGGAATCTCGACTGCACAATTTCTGGTAGTGGGGGACTGCGTTCGCGCTCTCCCCTGATTAAGTGTTGAAAACATGCGGATAGTGCTGGAAAGGAGCCCTACCCTACCTGAAAAACACCCAATGTGGCGTTTTGCCTGGCTCTCCACGCGGCCCCGGGGAGCCTTGTCACCCAGGAGGGGGAGGGGGTGGCCTGGGCCAGCCTCTAACGTGACTTCCGGGGCACGAGTGTAAAATCTTCAAAGTGTGGACAGCAGAAAGTCGTTTTGCCCGGCCCTCCACTCGGACCCAGGAAGCCTTGGGCCCCCACCGGGGTGCCAGGCCCGAAGCCAGCTAAACCCACGACCCGGCTCTCCATCCGAACCCGGGTACC
Organism: Electrona antarctica; assembly: GCF_951216825.1. Classification (NCBI taxonomy): domain Eukaryota; kingdom Metazoa; phylum Chordata; class Actinopteri; order Myctophiformes; family Myctophidae; genus Electrona; species Electrona antarctica. The sequence continues at coordinate 47,792,984 of NC_136797.1, read as the reverse complement.
TTTTGCCCTGCTCTCCACTCGGACCCAGGGAGCCCTGGTCTCCCACCGGGGTGCCAGGCCCGAAGCCAGCTAAACCCACGACCCGGCTCTCCATCCGAACCCGGGTACCCACTCTTAAGCACCCCCCCGGAATCTTCACAATCTAACACCAGGTGCTGTAAGCTTTTCATTAACGCATTGGCTACTGCCATCTGCTGTATATGGGCCGTACCGGCCACCGCTGCCTTTGCTTACGGCCATACCACCCTGAACACGCCCGATCTCGTCCGATCTCGGAAGCTAAGCAGGGTCGGGCCTGGTTAGTACTTGGATGGGAGACCGCCTGGGAATACCAGGTGCTGTAAGCATTTTCATGTCGGCATACTGAATGAGCAATGGTCATTCATGAATGGCCATGCTAAACACTAGATCTTTGTGCACCACTAAAACTTTTTGCCCCCCAAAGCGCATAGGCCACGCCTACATCATTAAACCCCACCCTCAATCCGACAGGCCCCGCTTTCAACCCGGACACCCGCTCTTAACCACCCACCCAAGACGCCTTAAACCCAGCCGCGGGGGCACAGGGCCACCTCGGACTGTGAAATAACGCATGTGCTGTTTTGCGGAGCTGCCCACGCCAAGTGTGTGCGTGCACGCGCGCCGTTAAGCGCTTGACCGGCGCGGCTAGAGGCTTTGCCGGCCGCTGTGGCAAGCGGGTAGAATTACTCGGGTCTCTCTTCATGACGAATAAGCCTTTCGCCTTTTACTAAAGACTTCCGTGGAGAGGGACGTTGATGAGTTATGGATATTTTTGGAAGGCCTTGCCCATTGGACAAGGCCAGCTCAGCTGTTGAAGAAAATGACATGGAGCACGGTGGTGCGCTCGGTTGTCTTGAGTGCAAATAGGTGTGAGCGCTTTAACTAATAGTATCGAAGGTTCTCAAAATGTGTCAAAGTCTTAATATCTGCCAGCTCACATACTGCCACTGTGTCTTGTGTGTGTGCTTAAAGGGGAATTTTAAGACTTGGTTGTTGGGTACCGCAAAGAGGCCATTGTTACGCCCACGTGGAGGGGACTAGTCGTTGACTGACCGGCAGGGCACTGGTGTGTGGATTGAGTGCTTTCCTCTATGGCCAGCATGTACAACTCATACTTACCTGGCAGGGTAGACACCATGATCATGAAGGTGGTTCATCCTCGGCGAGGCTCAGCCATTGCACCCCGTGCTTTGCTGACCCGGGCGAATTCCCCAAATGTGGGAATCTCGACTGCACAATTTCTGGTAGTGGGGGACTGCGTTCGCGCTCTCCCCTGATTAAGTGTTGAAAACATGCGGATAGTGCTGGAAAGGAGCCCTACCCTACCTGAAAAACACCCAATGTGGCGTTTTGCCTGGCTCTCCACGCGGCCCCGGGGAGCCTTGTCACCCAGGAGGGGGAGGGGGTGGCCTGGGCCAGCCTCTAACGTGACTTCCGGGGCACGAGTGTAAAATCTTCAAAGTGTGGACAGCAGAAAGTCGTTTTGCCCGGCCCTCCACTCGGACCCAGGAAGCCTTGGGCCCCCACCGGGGTGCCAGGCCCGAAGCCAGCTAAACCCACGACCCGGCTCTCCATCCGAACCCGGGTACCTTTTGCCCTGCTCTCCACTCGGACCCAGGGAGCCCTGGTCTCCCACCGGGGTGCCAGGCCCGAAGCCAGCTAAACCCACGACCCGGCTCTCCATCCGAACCCGGGTACCCACTCTTAAGCACCCCCCCGGAATCTTCACAATCTAACACCAGGTGCTGTAAGCTTTTCATTAACGCATTGGCTACTGCCATCTGCTGTATATGGGCCGTACCGGCCACCGCTGCCTTTGCTTACGGCCATACCACCCTGAACACGCCCGATCTCGTCCGATCTCGGAAGCTAAGCAGGGTCGGGCCTGGTTAGTACTTGGATGGGAGACCGCCTGGGAATACCAGGTGCTGTAAGCATTTTCATGTCGGCATACTGAATGAGCAATGGTCATTCATGAATGGCCATGCTAAACACTAGATCTTTGTGCACCACTAAAACTTTTTGCCCCCCAAAGCGCATAGGCCACGCCTACATCATTAAACCCCACCCTCAATCCGACAGGCCCCGCTTTCAACCCGGACACCCGCTCTTAACCACCCACCCAAGACGCCTTAAACCCAGCCGCGGGGGCACAGGGCCACCTCGGACTGTGAAATAACGCATGTGCTGTTTTGCGGAGCTGCCCACGCCAAGTGTGTGCGTGCACGCGCGCCGTTAAGCGCTTGACCGGCGCGGCTAGAGGCTTTGCCGGCCGCTGTGGCAAGCGGGTAGAATTACTCGGGTCTCTCTTCATGACGAATAAGCCTTTCGCCTTTTACTAAAGACTTCCGTGGAGAGGGACGTTGATGAGTTATGGATATTTTTGGAAGGCCTTGCCCATTGGACAAGGCCAGCTCAGCTGTTGAAGAAAATGACATGGAGCACGGTGGTGCGCTCGGTTGTCTTGAGTGCAAATAGGTGTGAGCGCTTTAACTAATAGTATCGAAGGTTCTCAAAATGTGTCAAAGTCTTAATATCTGCCAGCTCACATACTGCCACTGTGTCTTGTGTGTGTGCTTAAAGGGGAATTTTAAGACTTGGTTGTTGGGTACCGCAAAGAGGCCATTGTTACGCCCACGTGGAGGGGACTAGTCGTTGACTGACCGGCAGGGCACTGGTGTGTGGATTGAGTGCTTTCCTCTATGGCCAGCATGTACAACTCATACTTACCTGGCAGGGTAGACACCATGATCATGAAGGTGGTTCATCCTCGGCGAGGCTCAGCCATTGCACCCCGTGCTTTGCTGACCCGGGCGAATTCCCCAAATGTGGGAATCTCGACTGCACAATTTCTGGTAGTGGGGGACTGCGTTCGCGCTCTCCCCTGATTAAGTGTTGAAAACATGCGGATAGTGCTGGAAAGGAGCCCTACCCTACCTGAAAAACACCCAATGTGGCGTTTTGCCTGGCTCTCCACGCGGCCCCGGGGAGCCTTGTCACCCAGGAGGGGGAGGGGGTGGCCTGGGCCAGCCTCTAACGTGACTTCCGGGGCACGAGTGTAAAATCTTCAAAGTGTGGACAGCAGAAAGTCGTTTTGCCCGGCCCTCCACTCGGACCCAGGAAGCCTTGGGCCCCCACCGGGGTGCCAGGCCCGAAGCCAGCTAAACCCACGACCCGGCTCTCCATCCGAACCCGGGTACCTTTTGCCCTGCTCTCCACTCGGACCCAGGGAGCCCTGGTCTCCCACCGGGGTGCCAGGCCCGAAGCCAGCTAAACCCACGACCCGGCTCTCCATCCGAACCCGGGTACCCACTCTTAAGCACCCCCCCGGAATCTTCACAATCTAACACCAGGTGCTGTAAGCTTTTCATTAACGCATTGGCTACTGCCATCTGCTGTATATGGGCCGTACCGGCCACCGCTGCCTTTGCTTACGGCCATACCACCCTGAACACGCCCGATCTCGTCCGATCTCGGAAGCTAAGCAGGGTCGGGCCTGGTTAGTACTTGGATGGGAGACCGCCTGGGAATACCAGGTGCTGTAAGCATTTTCATGTCGGCATACTGAATGAGCAATGGTCATTCATGAATGGCCATGCTAAACACTAGATCTTTGTGCACCACTAAAACTTTTTGCCCCCCAAAGCGCATAGGCCACGCCTACATCATTAAACCCCACCCTCAATCCGACAGGCCCCGCTTTCAACCCGGACACCCGCTCTTAACCACCCACCCAAGACGCCTTAAACCCAGCCGCGGGGGCACAGGGCCACCTCGGACTGTGAAATAACGCATGTGCTGTTTTGCGGAGCTGCCCACGCCAAGTGTGTGCGTGCACGCGCGCCGTTAAGCGCTTGACCGGCGCGGCTAGAGGCTTTGCCGGCCGCTGTGGCAAGCGGGTAGAATTACTCGGGTCTCTCTTCATGACGAATAAGCCTTTCGCCTTTTACTAAAGACTTCCGTGGAGAGGGACGTTGATGAGTTATGGATATTTTTGGAAGGCCTTGCCCATTGGACAAGGCCAGCTCAGCTGTTGAAGAAAATGACATGGAGCACGGTGGTGCGCTCGGTTGTCTTGAGTGCAAATAGGTGTGAGCGCTTTAACTAATAGTATCGAAGGTTCTCAAAATGTGTCAAAGTCTTAATATCTGCCAGCTCACATACTGCCACTGTGTCTTGTGTGTGTGCTTAAAGGGGAATTTTAAGACTTGGTTGTTGGGTACCGCAAAGAGGCCATTGTTACGCCCACGTGGAGGGGACTAGTCGTTGACTGACCGGCAGGGCACTGGTGTGTGGATTGAGTGCTTTCCTCTATGGCCAGCATGTACAACTCATACTTACCTGGCAGGGTAGACACCATGATCATGAAGGTGGTTCATCCTCGGCGAGGCTCAGCCATTGCACCCCGTGCTTTGCTGACCCGGGCGAATTCCCCAAATGTGGGAATCTCGACTGCACAATTTCTGGTAGTGGGGGACTGCGTTCGCGCTCTCCCCTGATTAAGTGTTGAAAACATGCGGATAGTGCTGGAAAGGAGCCCTACCCTACCTGAAAAACACCCAATGTGGCGTTTTGCCTGGCTCTCCACGCGGCCCCGGGGAGCCTTGTCACCCAGGAGGGGGAGGGGGTGGCCTGGGCCAGCCTCTAACGTGACTTCCGGGGCACGAGTGTAAAATCTTCAAAGTGTGGACAGCAGAAAGTCGTTTTGCCCGGCCCTCCACTCGGACCCAGGAAGCCTTGGGCCCCCACCGGGGTGCCAGGCCCGAAGCCAGCTAAACCCACGACCCGGCTCTCCATCCGAACCCGGGTACCTTTTGCCCTGCTCTCCACTCGGACCCAGGGAGCCCTGGTCTCCCACCGGGGTGCCAGGCCCGAAGCCAGCTAAACCCACGACCCGGCTCTCCATCCGAACCCGGGTACCCACTCTTAAGCACCCCCCCGGAATCTTCACAATCTAACACCAGGTGCTGTAAGCTTTTCATTAACGCATTGGCTACTGCCATCTGCTGTATATGGGCCGTACCGGCCACCGCTGCCTTTGCTTACGGCCATACCACCCTGAACACGCCCGATCTCGTCCGATCTCGGAAGCTAAGCAGGGTCGGGCCTGGTTAGTACTTGGATGGGAGACCGCCTGGGAATACCAGGTGCTGTAAGCATTTTCATGTCGGCATACTGAATGAGCAATGGTCATTCATGAATGGCCATGCTAAACACTAGATCTTTGTGCACCACTAAAACTTTTTGCCCCCCAAAGCGCATAGGCCACGCCTACATCATTAAACCCCACCCTAAATCCGACAGGCCCCGCTTTCAACCCGGACACCCGCTCTTAACCACCCACCCAAGACGCCTTAAACCCAGCCGCGGGGGCACAGGGCCACCTCGGACTGTGAAATAACGCATGTGCTGTTTTGCGGAGCTGCCCACGCCAAGTGTGTGCGTGCACGCGCGCCGTTAAGCGCTTGACCGGCGCGGCTAGAGGCTTTGCCGGCCGCTGTGGCAAGCGGGTAGAATTACTCGGGTCTCTCTTCATGACGAATAAGCCTTTCGCCTTTTACTAAAGACTTCCGTGGAGAGGGACGTTGATGAGTTATGGATATTTTTGGAAGGCCTTGCCCATTGGACAAGGCCAGCTCAGCTGTTGAAGAAAATGACATGGAGCACGGTGGTGCGCTCGGTTGTCTTGAGTGCAAATAGGTGTGAGCGCTTTAACTAATAGTATCGAAGGTTCTCAAAATGTGTCAAAGTCTTAATATCTGCCAGCTCACATACTGCCACTGTGTCTTGTGTGTGTGCTTAAAGGGGAATTTTAAGACTTGGTTGTTGGGTACCGCAAAGAGGCCATTGTTACGCCCACGTGGAGGGGACTAGTCGTTGACTGACCGGCAGGGCACTGGTGTGTGGATTGAGTGCTTTCCTCTATGGCCAGCATGTACAACTCATACTTACCTGGCAGGGTAGACACCATGATCATGAAGGTGGTTCATCCTCGGCGAGGCTCAGCCATTGCACCCCGTGCTTTGCTGACCCGGGCGAATTCCCCAAATGTGGGAATCTCGACTGCACAATTTCTGGTAGTGGGGGACTGCGTTCGCGCTCTCCCCTGATTAAGTGTTGAAAACATGCGGATAGTGCTGGAAAGGAGCCCTACCCTACCTGAAAAACACCCAATGTGGCGTTTTGCCTGGCTCTCCACGCGGCCCCGGGGAGCCTTGTCACCCAGGAGGGGGAGGGGGTGGCCTGGGCCAGCCTCTAACGTGACTTCCGGGGCACGAGTGTAAAATCTTGAAAGTGTGGACAGCAGAAAGTCGTTTTGCCCGGCCCTCCACTCGGACCCAGGAAGCCTTGGGCCCCCACCGGGGTGCCAGGCCCGAAGCCAGCTAAACCCACGACCCGGCTCTCCATCCGAACCCGGGTACCTTTTGCCCTGCTCTCCACTCGGACCCAGGGAGCCCTGGTCTCCCACCGGGGTGCCAGGCCCGAAGCCAGCTAAACCCACGACCCGGCTCTCCATCCGAACCCGGGTACCCACTCTTAAGCACCCCCCCGGAATCTTCACAATCTAACACCAGGTGCTGTAAGCTTTTCATTAACGCATTGGCTACTGCCATCTGCTGTATATGGGCCGTACCGGCCACCGCTGCCTTTGCTTACGGCCATACCACCCTGAACACGCCCGATCTCGTCCGATCTCGGAAGCTAAGCAGGGTCGGGCCTGGTTAGTACTTGGATGGGAGACCGCCTGGGAATACCAGGTGCTGTAAGCATTTTCATGTCGGCATACTGAATGAGCAATGGTCATTCATGAATGGCCATGCTAAACACTAGATCTTTGTGCACCACTAAAACTTTTTGCCCCCCAAAGCGCATAGGCCACGCCTACATCATTAAACCCCACCCTCAATCCGACAGGCCCCGCTTTCAACCCGGACACCCGCTCTTAACCACCCACCCAAGACGCCTTAAACCCAGCCGCGGGGGCACAGGGCCACCTCGGACTGTGAAATAACGCATGTGCTGTTTTGCGGAGCTGCCCACGCCAAGTGTGTGCGTGCACGCGCGCCGTTAAGCGCTTGACCGGCGCGGCTAGAGGCTTTGCCGGCCGCTGTGGCAAGCGGGTAGAATTACTCGGGTCTCTCTTCATGACGAATAAGCCTTTCGCCTTTTACTAAAGACTTCCGTGGAGAGGGACGTTGATGAGTTATGGATATTTTTGGAAGGCCTTGCCCATTGGACAAGGCCAGCTCAGCTGTTGAAGAAAATGACATGGAGCACGGTGGTGCGCTCGGTTGTCTTGAGGGCAAATAGGTGTGAGCGCTTTAACTAATAGTATCGAAGGTTCTCAAAATGTGTCAAAGTCTTAATATCTGCCAGCTCACATACTGCCACTGTGTCTTGTGTGTGTGCTTAAAGGGGAATTTTAAGACTTGGTTGTTGGGTACCGCAAAGAGGCCATTGTTACGCCCACGTGGAGGGGACTAGTCGTTGACTGACCGGCAGGGCACTGGTGTGTGGATTGAGTGCTTTCCTCTATGGCCAGCATGTACAACTCATACTTACCTGGCAGGGTAGACACCATGATCATGAAGGTGGTTCATCCTCGGCGAGGCTCAGCCATTGCACCCCGTGCTTTGCTGACCCGGGCGAATTCCCCAAATGTGGGAATCTCGACTGCACAATTTCTGGTAGTGGGGGACTGCGTTCGCGCTCTCCCCTGATTAAGTGTTGAAAACATGCGGATAGTGCTGGAAAGGAGCCCTACCCTACCTGAAAAACACCCAATGTGGCGTTTTGCCTGGCTCTCCACGCGGCCCCGGGGAGCCTTGTCACCCAGGAGGGGGAGGGGGTGGCCTGGGCCAGCCTCTAACGTGACTTCCGGGGCACGAGTGTAAAATCTTCAAAGTGTGGACAGCAGAAAGTCGTTTTGCCCGGCCCTCCACTCGGACCCAGGAAGCCTTGGGCCCCCACCGGGGTGCCAGGCCCGAAGCCAGCTAAACCCACGACCCGGCTCTCCATCCGAACCCGGGTACCTTTTGCCCTGCTCTCCACTCGGACCCAGGGAGCCCTGGTCTCCCACCGGGGTGCCAGGCCCGAAGCCAGCTAAACCCACGACCCGGCTCTCCATCCGGACCCGGGTACCCACTCTTAAGCACCCCCCCGGAATCTTCACAATCTAACACCAGGTGCTGTAAGCTTTTCATTAACGCATTGGCTACTGCCATCTGCTGTATATGGGCCGTACCGGCCACCGCTGCCTTTGCTTACGGCCATACCACCCTGAACACGCCCGATCTCGTCCGATCTCGGAAGCTAAGCAGGGTCGGGCCTGGTTAGTACTTGGATGGGAGACCGCCTGGGAATACCAGGTGCTGTAAGCATTTTCATGTCGGCATACTGAATGAGCAATGGTCATTCATGAATGGCCATGCTAAACACTAGATCTTTGTGCACCACTAAAACTTTTTGCCCCCCAAAGCGCATAGGCCACGCCTACATCATTAAACCCCACCCTCAATCCGACAGGCCCCGCTTTCAACCCGGACACCCGCTCTTAACCACCCACCCAAGACGCCTTAAACCCAGCCGCGGGGGCACAGGGCCACCTCGGACTGTGAAATAACGCATGTGCTGTTTTGCGGAGCTGCCCACGCCAAGTGTGTGCGTGCACGCGCGCCGTTAAGCGCTTGACCGGCGCGGCTAGAGGCTTTGCCGGCCGCTGTGGCAAGCGGGTAGAATTACTCGGGTCTCTCTTCATGACGAATAAGCCTTTCGCCTTTTACTAAAGACTTCCGTGGAGAGGGACGTTGATGAGTTATGGATATTTTTGGAAGGCCTTGCCCATTGGACAAGGCCAGCTCAGCTGTTGAAGAAAATGACATGGAGCACGGTGGTGCGCTCGGTTGTCTTGAGTGCAAATAGGTGTGAGCGCTTTAACTAATAGTATCGAAGGTTCTCAAAATGTGTCAAAGTCTTAATATCTGCCAGCTCACATACTGCCACTGTGTCTTGTGTGTGTGCTTAAAGGGGAATTTTAAGACTTGGTTGTTGGGTACCGCAAAGAGGCCATTGTTACGCCCACGTGGAGGGGACTAGTCGTTGACTGACCGGCAGGGCACTGGTGTGTGGATTGAGTGCTTTCCTCTATGGCCAGCATGTACAACTCATACTTACCTGGCAGGGTAGACACCATGATCATGAAGGTGGTTCATCCTCGGCGAGGCTCAGCCATTGCACCCCGTGCTTTGCTGACCCGGGCGAATTCCCCAAATGTGGGAATCTCGACTGCACAATTTCTGGTAGTGGGGGACTGCGTTCGCGCTCTCCCCTGATTAAGTGTTGAAAACATGCGGATAGTGCTGGAAAGGAGCCCTACCCTACCTGAAAAACACCCAATGTGGCGTTTTGCCTGGCTCTCCACGCGGCCCCGGGGAGCCTTGTCACCCAGGAGGGGGAGGGGGTGGCCTGGGCCAGCCTCTAACGTGACTTCCGGGGCACGAGTGTAAAATCTTCAAAGTGTGGACAGCAGAAAGTCGTTTTGCCCGGCCCTCCACTCGGACCCAGGAAGCCTTGGGCCCCCACCGGGGTGCCAGGCCCGAAGCCAGCTAAACCCACGACCCGGCTCTCCATCCGAACCCGGGTACCTTTTGCCCTGCTCTCCACTCGGACCCAGGGAGCCCTGGTCTCCCACCGGGGTGCCAGGCCCGAAGCCAGCTAAACCCACGACCCGGCTCTCCATCCGAACCCGGGTACCCACTCTTAAGCACCCCCCCGGAATCTTCACAATCTAACACCAGGTGCTGTAAGCTTTTCATTAACGCATTGGCTACTGCCATCTGCTGTATATGGGCCGTACCGGCCACCGCTGCCTTTGCTTACGGCCATACCACCCTGAACACGCCCGATCTCGTCCGATCTCGGAAGCTAAGCAGGGTCGGGCCTGGTTAGTACTTGGATGGGAGACCGCCTGGGAATACCAGGTGCTGTAAGCATTTTCATGTCGGCATACTGAATGAGCAATGGTCATTCATGAATGGCCATGCTAAACACTAGATCTTTGTGCACCACTAAAACTTTTTGCCCCCCAAAGCGCATAGGCCACGCCTACATCATTAAACCCCACCCTCAATCCGACAGGCCCCGCTTTCAACCCGGACACCCGCTCTTAACCACCCACCCAAGACGCCTTAAACCCAGCCGCGGGGGCACAGGGCCACCTCGGACTGTGAAATAACGCATGTGCTGTTTTGCGGAGCTGCCCACGCCAAGTGTGTGCGTGCACGCGCGCCGTTAAGCGCTTGACCGGCGCGGCTAGAGGCTTTGCCGGCCGCTGTGGCAAGCGGGTAGAATTACTCGGGTCTCTCTTCATGACGAATAAGCCTTTCGCCTTTTACTAAAGACTTCCGTGGAGAGGGACGTTGATGAGTTATGGATATTTTTGGAAGGCCTTGCCCATTGGACAAGGCCAGCTCAGCTGTTGAAGAAAATGACATGGAGCACGGTGGTGCGCTCGGTTGTCTTGAGGGCAAATAGGTGTGAGCGCTTTAACTAATAGTATCGAAGGTTCTCAAAATGTGTCAAAGTCTTAATATCTGCCAGCTCACATACTGCCACTGTGTCTTGTGTGTGTGCTTAAAGGGGAATTTTAAGACTTGGTTGTTGGGTACCGCAAAGAGGCCATTGTTACGCCCACGTGGAGGGGACTAGTCGTTGACTGACCGGCAGGGCACTGGTGTGTGGATTGAGTGCTTTCCTCTATGGCCAGCATGTACAACTCATACTTACCTGGCAGGGTAGACACCATGATCATGAAGGTGGTTCATCCTCGGCGAGGCTCAGCCATTGCACCCCGTGCTTTGCTGACCCGGGCGAATTCCCCAAATGTGGGAATCTCGACTGCACAATTTCTGGTAGTGGGGGACTGCGTTCGCGCTCTCCCCTGATTAAGTGTTGAAAACATGCGGATAGTGCTGGAAAGGAGCCCTACCCTACCTGAAAAACACCCAATGTGGCGTTTTGCCTGGCTCTCCACGCGGCCCCGGGGAGCCTTGTCACCCAGGAGGGGGAGGGGGTGGCCTGGGCCAGCCTCTAACGTGACTTCCGGGGCACGAGTGTAAAATCTTCAAAGTGTGGACAGCAGAAAGTCGTTTTGCCCGGCCCTCCACTCGGACCCAGGAAGCCTTGGGCCCCCACCGGGGTGCCAGGCCCGAAGCCAGCTAAACCCACGACCCGGCTCTCCATCCGAACCCGGGTACCTTTTGCCCTGCTCTCCACTCGGACCCAGGGAGCCCTGGTCTCCCACCGGGGTGCCAGGCCCGAAGCCAGCTAAACCCACGACCCGGCTCTCCATCCGGACCCGGGTACCCACTCTTAAGCACCCCCCCGGAATCTTCACAATCTAACACCAGGTGCTGTAAGCTTTTCATTAACGCATTGGCTACTGCCATCTGCTGTATATGGGCCGTACCGGCCACCGCTGCCTTTGCTTACGGCCATACCACCCTGAACACGCCCGATCTCGTCCGATCTCGGAAGCTAAGCAGGGTCGGGCCTGGTTAGTACTTGGATGGGAGACCGCCTGGGAATACCAGGTGCTGTAAGCATTTTCATGTCGGCATACTGAATGAGCAATGGTCATTCATGAATGGCCATGCTAAACACTAGATCTTTGTGCACCACTAAAACTTTTTGCCCCCCAAAGCGCATAGGCCACGCCTACATCATTAAACCCCACCCTCAATCCGACAGGCCCCGCTTTCAACCCGGACACCCGCTCTTAACCACCCACCCAAGACGCCTTAAACCCAGCCGCGGGGGCACAGGGCCACCTCGGACTGTGAAATAACGCATGTGCTGTTTTGCGGAGCTGCCCACGCCAAGTGTGTGCGTGCACGCGCGCCGTTAAGCGCTTGACCGGCGCGGCTAGAGGCTTTGCCGGCCGCTGTGGCAAGCGGGTAGAATTACTCGGGTCTCTCTTCATGACGAATAAGCCTTTCGCCTTTTACTAAAGACTTCCGTGGAGAGGGACGTTGATGAGTTATGGATATTTTTGGAAGGCCTTGCCCATTGGACAAGGCCAGCTCAGCTGTTGAAGAAAATGACATGGAGCACGGTGGTGCGCTCGGTTGTCTTGAGTGCAAATAGGTGTGAGCGCTTTAACTAATAGTATCGAAGGTTCTCAAAATGTGTCAAAGTCTTAATATCTGCCAGCTCACATACTGCCACTGTGTCTTGTGTGTGTGCTTAAAGGGGAATTTTAAGACTTGGTTGTTGGGTACCGCAAAGAGGCCATTGTTACGCCCACGTGGAGGGGACTAGTCGTTGACTGACCGGCAGGGCACTGGTGTGTGGATTGAGTGCTTTCCTCTATGGCCAGCATGTACAACTCATACTTACCTGGCAGGGTAGACACCATGATCATGAAGGTGGTTCATCCTCGGCGAGGCTCAGCCATTGCACCCCGTGCTTTGCTGACCCGGGCGAATTCCCCAAATGTGGGAATCTCGACTGCACAATTTCTGGTAGTGGGGGACTGCGTTCGCGCTCTCCCCTGATTAAGTGTTGAAAACATGCGGATAGTGCTGGAAAGGAGCCCTACCCTACCTGAAAAACACCCAATGTGGCGTTTTGCCTGGCTCTCCACGCGGCCCCGGGGAGCCTTGTCACCCAGGAGGGGGAGGGGGTGGCCTGGGCCAGCCTCTAACGTGACTTCCGGGGCACGAGTGTAAAATCTTCAAAGTGTGGACAGCAGAAAGTCGTTTTGCCCGGCCCTCCACTCGGACCCAGGAAGCCTTGGGCCCCCACCGGGGTGCCAGGCCCGAAGCCAGCTAAACCCACGACCCGGCTCTCCATCCGAACCCGGGTACCTTTTGCCCTGCTCTCCACTCGGACCCAGGGAGCCCTGGTCTCCCACCGGGGTGCCAGGCCCGAAGCCAGCTAAACCCACGACCCGGCTCTCCATCCGAACCCGGGTACCCACTCTTAAGCACCCCCCCGGAATCTTCACAATCTAACACCAGGTGCTGTAAGCTTTTCATTAACGCATTGGCTACTGCCATCTGCTGTATATGGGCCGTACCGGCCACCGCTGCCTTTGCTTACGGCCATACCACCCTGAACACGCCCGATCTCGTCCGATCTCGGAAGCTAAGCATGGTCGGGCCTGGTTAGTACTTGGATGGGAGACCGCCTGGGAATACCAGGTGCTGTAAGCATTTTCATGTCGGCATACTGAATGAGCAATGGTCATTCATGAATGGCCATGCTAAACACTAGATCTTTGTGCACCACTAAAACTTTTTGCCCCCCAAAGCGCATAGGCCACGCCTACATCATTAAACCCCACCCTCAATCCGACAGGCCCCGCTTTCAACCCGGACACCCGCTCTTAACCACCCACCGAAGACGCCTTAAACCCAGCCGCGGGGGCACAGGGCCACCTCGGACTGTGAAATAACGCATGTGCTGTTTTGCGGAGCTGCCCACGCCAAGTGTGTGCGTGCACGCGCGCCGTTAAGCGCTTGACCGGCGCGGCTAGAGGCTTTGCCGGCCGCTGTGGCAAGCGGGTAGAATTACTCGGGTCTCTCTTCATGACGAATAAGCCTTTCGCCTTTTACTAAAGACTTCCGTGGAGAGGGACGTTGATGAGTTATGGATATTTTTGGAAGGCCTTGCCCATTGGACAAGGCCAGCTCAGCTGTTGAAGAAAATGACATGGAGCACGGTGGTGCGCTCGGTTGTCTTGAGTGCAAATAGGTGTGAGCGCTTTAACTAATAGTATCGAAGGTTCTCAAAATGTGTCAAAGTCTTAATATCTGCCAGCTCACATACTGCCACTGTGTCTTGTGTGTGTGCTTAAAGGGGAATTTTAAGACTTGGTTGTTGGGTACCGCAAAGAGGCCATTGTTACGCCCACGTGGAGGGGACTAGTCGTTGACTGACCGGCAGGGCACTGGTGTGTGGATTGAGTGCTTTCCTCTATGGCCAGCATGTACAACTCATACTTACCTGGCAGGGTAGACACCATGATCATGAAGGTGGTTCATCCTCGGCGAGGCTCAGCCATTGCACCCCGTGCTTTGCTGACCCGGGCGAATTCCCCAAATGTGGGAATCTCGACTGCACAATTTCTGGTAGTGGGGGACTGCGTTCGCGCTCTCCCCTGATTAAGTGTTGAAAACATGCGGATAGTGCTGGAAAGGAGCCCTACCCTACCTGAAAAACACCCAATGTGGCGTTTTGCCTGGCTCTCCACGCGGCCCCGGGGAGCCTTGTCACCCAGGAGGGGGAGGGGGTGGCCTGGGCCAGCCTCTAACGTGACTTCCGGGGCACGAGTGTAAAATCTTCAAAGTGTGGACAGCAGAAAGTCGTTTTGCCCGGCCCTCCACTCGGACCCAGGAAGCCTTGGGCCCCCACCGGGGTGCCAGGCCCGAAGCCAGCTAAACCCACGACCCGGCTCTCCATCCGAACCCGGGTACCTTTTGCCCTGCTCTCCACTCGGACCCAGGGAGCCCTGGTCTCCCACCGGGGTGCCAGGCCCGAAGCCAGCTAAACCCACGACCCGGCTCTCCATCCGAACCCGGGTACCCACTCTTAAGCACCCCCCCGGAATCTTCACAATCTAACACCAGGTGCTGTAAGCTTTTCATTAACGCATTGGCTACTGCCATCTGCTGTATATGGGCCGTACCGGCCACCGCTGCCTTTGCTTACGGCCATACCACCCTGAACACGCCCGATCTCGTCCGATCTCGGAAGCTAAGCAGGGTCGGGCCTGGTTAGTACTTGGATGGGAGACCGCCTGGGAATACCAGGTGCTGTAAGCATTTTCATGTCGGCATACTGAATGAGCAATGGTCATTCATGAATGGCCATGCTAAACACTAGATCTTTGTGCACCACTAAAACTTTTTGCCCCCCAAAGCGCATAGGCCACGCCTACATCATTAAACCCCACCCTCAATCCGACAGGCCCCGCTTTCAACCCGGACACCCGCTCTTAACCACCCACCCAAGACGCCTTAAACCCAGCCGCGGGGGCACAGGGCCACCTCGGACTGTGAAATAACGCATGTGCTGTTTTGCGGAGCTGCCCACGCCAAGTGTGTGCGTGCACGCGCGCCGTTAAGCGCTTGACCGGCGCGGCTAGAGGCTTTGCCGGCCGCTGTGGCAAGCGGGTAGAATTACTCGGGTCTCTCTTCATGACGAATAAGCCTTTCGCCTTTTACTAAAGACTTCCGTGGAGAGGGACGTTGATGAGTTATGGATATTTTTGGAAGGCCTTGCCCATTGGACAAGGCCAGCTCAGCTGTTGAAGAAAATGACATGGAGCACGGTGGTGCGCTCGGTTGTCTTGAGTGCAAATAGGTGTGAGCGCTTTAACTAATAGTATCGAAGGTTCTCAAAATGTGTCAAAGTCTTAATATCTGCCAGCTCACATACTGCCACTGTGTCTTGTGTGTGTGCTTAAAGGGGAATTTTAAGACTTGGTTGTTGGGTACCGCAAAGAGGCCATTGTTACGCCCACGTGGAGGGGACTAGTCGTTGACTGACCGGCAGGGCACTGGTGTGTGGATTGAGTGCTTTCCTCTATGGCCAGCATGTACAACTCATACTTACCTGGCAGGGTAGACACCATGATCATGAAGGTGGTTCATCCTCGGCGAGGCTCAGCCATTGCACCCCGTGCTTTGCTGACCCGGGCGAATTCCCCAAATGTGGGAATCTCGACTGCACAATTTCTGGTAGTGGGGGACTGCGTTCGCGCTCTCCCCTGATTAAGTGTTGAAAACATGCGGATAGTGCTGGAAAGGAGCCCTACCCTACCTGAAAAACACCCAATGTGGCGTTTTGCCTGGCTCTCCACGCGGCCCCGGGGAGCCTTGTCACCCAGGAGGGGGAGGGGGTGGCCTGGGCCAGCCTCTAACGTGACTTCCGGGGCACGAGTGTAAAATCTTCAAAGTGTGGACAGCAGAAAGTCGTTTTGCCCGGCCCTCCACTCGGACCCAGGAAGCCTTGGGCCCCCACCGGGGTGCCAGGCCCGAAGCCAGCTAAACCCACGACCCGGCTCTCCATCCGAACCCGGGTACCTTTTGCCCTGCTCTCCACTCGGACCCAGGGAGCCCTGGTCTCCCACCGGGGTGCCAGGCCCGAAGCCAGCTAAACCCACGACCCGGCTCTCCATCCGAACCCGGGTACCCACTCTTAAGCACCCCCCCGGAATCTTCACAATCTAACACCAGGTGCTGTAAGCTTTTCATTAACGCATTGGCTACTGCCATCTGCTGTATATGGGCCGTACCGGCCACCGCTGCCTTTGCTTACGGCCATACCACCCTGAACACGCCCGATCTCGTCCGATCTCGGAAGCTAAGCAGGGTCGGGCCTGGTTAGTACTTGGATGGGAGACCGCCTGGGAATACCAGGTGCTGTAAGCATTTTCATGTCGGCATACTGAATGAGCAATGGTCATTCATGAATGGCCATGCTAAACACTAGATCTTTGTGCACCACTAAAACTTTTTGCCCCCCAAAGCGCATAGGCCACGCCTACATCATTAAACCCCACCCTCAATCCGACAGGCCCCGCTTTCAACCCGGACACCCGCTCTTAACCACCCACCCAAGACGCCTTAAACCCAGCCGCGGGGGCACAGGGCCACCTCGGACTGTGAAATAACGCATGTTCTGTTTTGCGGAGCTGCCCACGCCAAGTGTGTGCGTGCACGCGCGCCGTTAAGCGCTTGACCGGCGCGGCTAGAGGCTTTGCCGGCCGCTGTGGCAAGCGGGTAGAATTACTCGGGTCTCTCTTCATGACGAATAAGCCTTTCGCCTTTTACTAAAGACTTCCGTGGAGAGGGACGTTGATGAGTTATGGATATTTTTGGAAGGCCTTGCCCATTGGACAAGGCCAGCTCAGCTGTTGAAGAAAATGACATGGAGCACGGTGGTGCGCTCGGTTGTCTTGAGTGCAAATAGGTGTGAGCGCTTTAACTAATAGTATCGAAGGTTCTCAAAATGTGTCAAAGTCTTAATATCTGCCAGCTCACATACTGCCACTGTGTCTTGTGTGTGTGCTTAAAGGGGAATTTTAAGACTTGGTTGTTGGGTACCGCAAAGAGGCCATTGTTACGCCCACGTGGAGGGGACTAGTCGTTGACTGACCGGCAGGGCACTGGTGTGTGGATTGAGTGCTTTCCTCTATGGCCAGCATGTACAACTCATACTTACCTGGCAGGGTAGACACCATGATCATGAAGGTGGTTCATCCTCGGCGAGGCTCAGCCATTGCACCCCGTGCTTTGCTGACCCGGGCGAATTCCCCAAATGTGGGAATCTCGACTGCACAATTTCTGGTAGTGGGGGACTGCGTTCGCGCTCTCCCCTGATTAAGTGTTGAAAACATGCGGATAGTGCTGGAAAGGAGCCCTACCCTACCTGAAAAACACCCAATGTGGCGTTTTGCCTGGCTCTCCACGCGGCCCCGGGGAGCCTTGTCACCCAGGAGGGGGAGGGGGTGGCCTGGGCCAGCCTCTAACGTGACTTCCGGGGCACGAGTGTAAAATCTTCAAAGTGTGGACAGCAGAAAGTCGTTTTGCCCGGCCCTCCACTCGGACCCAGGAAGCCTTGGGCCCCCACCGGGGTGCCAGGCCCGAAGCCAGCTAAACCCACGACCCGGCTCTCCATCCGAACCCGGGTACCTTTTGCCCTGCTCTCCACTCGGACCCAGGGAGCCCTGGTCTCCCACCGGGGTGCCAGGCCCGAAGCCAGCTAAACCCACGACCCGGCTCTCCATCCGAACCCGGGTACCCACTCTTAAGCACCCCCCCGGAATCTTCACAATCTAACACCAGGTGCTGTAAGCTTTTCATTAACGCATTGGCTACTGCCATCTGCTGTATATGGGCCGTACCGGCCACCGCTGCCTTTGCTTACGGCCATACCACCCTGAACACGCCCGATCTCGTCCGATCTCGGAAGCTAAGCAGGGTCGGGCCTGGTTAGTACTTGGATGGGAGACCGCCTGGGAATACCAGGTGCTGTAAGCATTTTCATGTCGGCATACTGAATGAGCAATGGTCATTCATGAATGGCCATGCTAAACACTAGATCTTTGTGCACCACTAAAACTTTTTGCCCCCCAAAGCGCATAGGCCACGCCTACATCATTAAACCCCACCCTCAATCCGACAGGCCCCGCTTTCAACCCGGACACCCGCTCTTAACCACCCACCCAAGACGCCTTAAACCCAGCCGCGGGGGCACAGGGCCACCTCGGACTGTGAAATAACGCATGTGCTGTTTTGCGGAGCTGCCCACGCCAAGTGTGTGCGTGCACGCGCGCCGTTAAGCGCTTGACCGGCGCGGCTAGAGGCTTTGCCGGCCGCTGTGGCAAGCGGGTAGAATTACTCGGGTCTCTCTTCATGACGAATAAGCCTTTCGCCTTTTACTAAAGACTTCCGTGGAGAGGGACGTTGATGAGTTATGGATATTTTTGGAAGGCCTTGCCCATTGGACAAGGCCAGCTCAGCTGTTGAAGAAAATGACATGGAGCACGGTGGTGCGCTCGGTTGTCTTGAGTGCAAATAGGTGTGAGCGCTTTAACTAATAGTATCGAAGGTTCTCAAAATGTGTCAAAGTCTTAATATCTGCCAGCTCACATACTGCCACTGTGTCTTGTGTGTGTGCTTAAAGGGGAATTTTAAGACTTGGTTGTTGGGTACCGCAAAGAGGCCATTGTTACGCCCACGTGGAGGGGACTAGTCGTTGACTGACCGGCAGGGCACTGGTGTGTGGATTGAGTGCTTTCCTCTATGGCCAGCATGTACAACTCATACTTACCTGGCAGGGTAGACACCATGATCATGAAGGTGGTTCATCCTCGGCGAGGCTCAGCCATTGCACCCCGTGCTTTGCTGACCCGGGCGAATTCCCCAAATGTGGGAATCTCGACTGCACAATTTCTGGTAGTGGGGGACTGCGTTCGCGCTCTCCCCTGATTAAGTGTTGAAAACATGCGGATAGTGCTCGAAAGGAGCCCTACCCTACCTGAAAAACACCCAATGTGGCGTTTTGCCTGGCTCTCCACGCGCCCCCGGGGAGCCTTGTCACCCAGGAGGGGGAGGGGGTGGCCTGGGCCAGCCTCTAACGTGACTTCCGGGGCACGAGTGTAAAATCTTCAAAGTGTGGACAGCAGAAAGTCGTTTTGCCCGGCCCTCCACTCGGACCCAGGAAGCCTTGGGCCCCCACCGGGGTGCCAGGCCCGAAGCCAGCTAAACCCACGACCCGGCTCTCCATCCGAACCCGGGTACCTTTTGCCCTGCTCTCCACTCGGACCCAGGGAGCCCTGGTCTCCCACCGGGGTGCCAGGCCCGAAGCCAGCTAAACCCACGACCCGGCTCTCCATCCGAACCCGGGTACCCACTCTTAAGCACCCCCCCGGAATCTTCACAATCTAACACCAGGTGCTGTAAGCTTTTCATTAACGCATTGGCTACTGCCATCTGCTGTATATGGGCCGTACCGGCCACCGCTGCCTTTGCTTACGGCCATACCACCCTGAACACGCCCGATCTCGTCCGATCTCGGAAGCTAAGCAGGGTCGGGCCTGGTTAGTACTTGGATGGGAGACCGCCTGGGAATACCAGGTGCTGTAAGCATTTTCATGTCGGCATACTGAATGAGCAATGGTCATTCATGAATGGCCATGCTAAACACTAGATCTTTGTGCACCACTAAAACTTTTTGCCCCCCAAAGCGCATAGGCCACGCCTACATCATTAAACCCCACCCTCAATCCGACAGGCCCCGCTTTCAACCCGGACACCCGCTCTTAACCACCCACCCAAGACGCCTTAAACCCAGCCGCGGGGGCACAGGGCCACCTCGGACTGTGAAATAACGCATGTTCTGTTTTGCGGAGCTGCCCACGCCAAGTGTGTGCGTGCACGCGCGCCGTTAAGCGCTTGACCGGCGCGGCTAGAGGCTTTGCCGGCCGCTGTGGCAAGCGGGTAGAATTACTCGGGTCTCTCTTCATGACGAATAAGCCTTTCGCCTTTTACTAAAGACTTCCGTGGAGAGGGACGTTGATGAGTTATGGATATTTTTGGAAGGCCTTGCCCATTGGACAAGGCCAGCTCAGCTGTTGAAGAAAATGACATGGAGCACGGTGGTGCGCTCGGTTGTCTTGAGTGCAAATAGGTGTGAGCGCTTTAACTAATAGTATCGAAGGTTCTCAAAATGTGTCAAAGTCTTAATATCTGCCAGCTCACATACTGCCACTGTGTCTTGTGTGTGTGCTTAAAGGGGAATTTTAAGACTTGGTTGTTGGGTACCGCAAAGAGGCCATTGTTACGCCCACGTGGAGGGGACTAGTCGTTGACTGACCGGCAGGGCAGTGGTGTGTGGATTGAGTGCTTTCCTCTATGGCCAGCATGTACAACTCATACTTACCTGGCAGGGTAGACACCATGATCATGAAGGTGGTTCATCCTCGGCGAGGCTCAGCCATTGCACCCCGTGCTTTGCTGACCCGGGCGAATTCCCCAAATGTGGGAATCTCGACTGCACAATTTCTGGTAGTGGGGGACTGCGTTCGCGCTCTCCCCTGATTAAGTGTTGAAAACATGCGGATAGTGCTGGAAAGGAGCCCTACCCTACCTGAAAAACACCCAATGTGGCGTTTTGCCTGGCTCTCCACGCGGCCCCGGGGAGCCTTGTCACCCAGGAGGGGGAGGGGGTGGCCTGGGCCAGCCTCTAACGTGACTTCCGGGGCACGAGTGTAAAATCTTCAAAGTGTGGACAGCAGAAAGTCGTTTTGCCCGGCCCTCCACTCGGACCCAGGAAGCCTTGGGCCCCCACCGGGGTGCCAGGCCCGAAGCCAGCTAAACCCACGACCCGGCTCTCCATCCGAACCCGGGTACCTTTTGCCCTGCTCTCCACTCGGACCCAGGGAGCCCTGGTCTCCCACCGGGGTGCCAGGCCCGAAGCCAGCTAAACCCACGACCCGGCTCTCCATCCGAACCCGGGTACCCACTCTTAAGCACCCCCCCGGAATCTTCACAATCTAACACCAGGTGCTGTAAGCTTTTCATTAACGCATTGGCTACTGCCATCTGCTGTATATGGGCCGTACCGGCCACCGCTGCCTTTGCTTACGGCCATACCACCCTGAACACGCCCGATCTCGTCCGATCTCGGAAGCTAAGCAGGGTCGGGCCTGGTTAGTACTTGGATGGGAGACCGCCTGGGAATACCAGGTGCTGTAAGCATTTTCATGTCGGCATACTGAATGAGCAATGGTCATTCATGAATGGCCATGCTAAACACTAGATCTTTGTGCACCACTAAAACTTTTTGCCCCCCAAAGCGCATAGGCCACGCCTACATCATTAAACCCCACCCTCAATCCGACAGGCCCCGCTTTCAACCCGGACACCCGCTCTTAACCACCCACCCAAGACGCCTTAAACCCAGCCGCGGGGGCACAGGGCCACCTCGGACTGTGAAATAACGCATGTGCTGTTTTGCGGAGCTGCCCACGCCAAGTGTGTGCGTGCACGCGCGCCGTTAAGCTCTTGACCGGCGCGGCTAGAGGCTTTGCCGGCCGCTGTGGCAAGCGGGTAGAATTACTCGGGTCTCTCTTCATGACGAATAAGCCTTTCGCCTTTTACTAAAGACTTCCGTGGAGAGGGACGTTGATGAGTTATGGATATTTTTGGAAGGCCTTGCCCATTGGACAAGGCCAGCTCAGCTGTTGAAGAAAATGACATGGAGCACGGTGGTGCGCTCGGTTGTCTTGAGTGCAAATAGGTGTGAGCGCTTTAACTAATAGTATCGAAGGTTCTCAAAATGTGTCAAAGTCTTAATATCTGCCAGCTCACATACTGCCACTGTGTCTTGTGTGTGTGCTTAAAGGGGAATTTTAAGACTTGGTTGTTGGGTACCGCAAAGAGGCCATTGTTACGCCCACGTGGAGGGGACTAGTCGTTGACTGACCGGCAGGGCACTGGTGTGTGGATTGAGTGCTTTCCTCTATGGCCAGCATGTACAACTCATACTTACCTGGCAGGGTAGACACCATGATCATGAAGGTGGTTCATCCTCGGCGAGGCTCAGCCATTGCACCCCGTGCTTTGCTGACCCGGGCGAATTCCCCAAATGTGGGAATCTCGACTGCACAATTTCTGGTAGTGGGGGACTGCGTTCGCGCTCTCCCCTGATTAAGTGTTGAAAACATGCGGATAGTGCTGGAAAGGAGCCCTACCCTACCTGAAAAACACCCAATGTGGCGTTTTGCCTGGCTCTCCACGCGCCCCCGGGGAGCCTTGTCACCCAGGAGGGGGAGGGGGTGGCCTGGGCCAGCCTCTAACGTGACTTCCGGGGCACGAGTGTAAAATCTTCAAAGTGTGGACAGCAGAAAGTCGTTTTGCCCGGCCCTCCACTCGGACCCAGGAAGCCTTGGGCCCCCACCGGGGTGCCAGGCCCGAAGCCAGCTAAACCCACGACCCGGCTCTCCATCCGAACCCGGGTACCTTTTGCCCTGCTCTCCACTCGGACCCAGGGAGCCCTGGTCTCCCACCGGGGTGCCAGGCCCGAAGCCAGCTAAACCCACGACCCGGCTCTCCATCCGAACCCGGGTACCCACTCTTAAGCACCCCCCCGGAATCTTCACAATCTAACACCAGGTGCTGTAAGCTTTTCATTAACGCATTGGCTACTGCCATCTGCTGTATATGGGCCGTACCGGCCACCGCTGCCTTTGCTTACGGCCATACCACCCTGAACACGCCCGATCTCGTCCGATCTCGGAAGCTAAGCAGGGTCGGGCCTGGTTAGTACTTGGATGGGAGACCGCCTGGGAATACCAGGTGCTGTAAGCATTTTCATGTCGGCATACTGAATGAGCAATGGTCATTCATGAATGGCCATGCTAAACACTAGATCTTTGTGCACCACTAAAACTTTTTGCCCCCCAAAGCGCATAGGCCACGCCTACATCATTAAACCCCACCCTCAATCCGACAGGCCCCGCTTTCAACCCGGACACCCGCTCTTAACCACCCACCCAAGACGCCTTAAACCCAGCCGCGGGGGCACAGGGCCACCTCGGACTGTGAAATAACGCATGTGCTGTTTTGCGGAGCTGCCCACGCCAAGTGTGTGCGTGCACGCGCGCCGTTAAGCGCTTGACCGGCGCGGCTAGAGGCTTTGCCGGCCGCTGTGGCAAGCGGGTAGAATTACTCGGGTCTCTCTTCATGACGAATAAGCCTTTCGCCTTTTACTAAAGACTTCCGTGGAGAGGGATGTTGATGAGTTATGGATATTTTTGGAAGGCCTTGCCCATTGGACAAGGCCAGCTCAGCTGTTGAAGAAAATGACATGGAGCACGGTGGTGCGCTCGGTTGTCTTGAGTGCAAATAGGTGTGAGCGCTTTAACTAATAGTATCGAAGGTTCTCAAAATGTGTCAAAGTCTTAATATCTGCCAGCTCACATACTGCCACTGTGTCTTGTGTGTGTGCTTAAAGGGGAATTTTAAGACTTGGTTGTTGGGTACCGCAAAGAGGCCATTGTTACGCCCACGTGGAGGGGACTAGTCGTTGACTGACCGGCAGGGCACTGGTGTGTGGATTGAGTGCTTTCCTCTATGGCCAGCATGTACAACTCATACTTACCTGGCAGGGTAGACACCATGATCATGAAGGTGGTTCATCCTCGGCGAGGCTCAGCCATTGCACCCCGTGCTTTGCTGACCCGGGCGAATTCCCCAAATGTGGGAATCTCGACTGCACAATTTCTGGTAGTGGGGGACTGCGTTCGCGCTCTCCCCTGATTAAGTGTTGAAAACATGCGGATAGTGCTGGAAAGGAGCCCTACCCTACCTGAAAAACACCCAATGTGGCGTTTTGCCTGGCTCTCCACGCGGCCCCGGGGAGCCTTGTCACCCAGGAGGGGGAGGGGGTGGCCTGGGCCAGCCTCTAACGTGACTTCCGGGGCACGAGTGTAAAATCTTCAAAGTGTGGACAGCAGAAAGTCGTTTTGCCCGGCCCTCCACTCGGACCCAGGAAGCCTTGGGCCCCCACCGGGGTGCCAGGCCCGAAGCCAGCTAAACCCACGACCCGGCTCTCCATCCGAACCCGGGTACCTTTTGCCCTGCTCTCCACTCGGACCCAGGGAGCCCTGGTCTCCCACCGGGGTGCCAGGCCCGAAGCCAGCTAAACCCACGACCCGGCTCTCCATCCGAACCCGGGTACCCACTCTTAAGCACCCCCCCCGGAATCTTCACAATCTAACACCAGGTGCTGTAAGCTTTTCATTAACGCATTGGCTACTGCCATCTGCTGTATATGGGCCGTACCGGCCACCGCTGCCTTTGCTTACGGCCATACCACCCTGAACACGCCCGATCTCGTCCGATCTCGGAAGCTAAGCAGGGTCGGGCCTGGTTAGTACTTGGATGGGAGACCGCCTGGGAATACCAGGTGCTGTAAGCATTTTCATGTCGGCATACTGAATGAGCAATGGTCATTCATGAATGGCCATGCTAAACACTAGATCTTTGTGCACCACTAAAACTTTTTGCCCCCCAAAGCGCATAGGCCACGCCTACATCATTAAACCCCACCCTCAATCCGACAGGCCCCGCTTTCAACCCGGACACCCGCTCTTAACCACCCACCCAAGACGCCTTAAACCCAGCCGCGGGGGCACAGGGCCACCTCGGACTGTGAAATAACGCATGTGCTGTTTTGCGGAGCTGCCCACGCCAAGTGTGTGCGTGCACGCGCGCCGTTAAGCGCTTGACCGGCGCGGCTAGAGGCTTTGCCGGCCGCTGTGGCAAGCGGGTAGAATTACTCGGGTCTCTCTTCATGACGAATAAGCCTTTCGCCTTTTACTAAAGACTTCCGTGGAGAGGGACGTTGATGAGTTATGGATATTTTTGGAAGGCCTTGCCCATTGGACAAGGCCAGCTCAGCTGTTGAAGAAAATGACATGGAGCACGGTGGTGCGCTCGGTTGTCTTGAGTGCAAATAGGTGTGAGCGCTTTAACTAATAGTATCGAAGGTTCTCAAAATGTGTCAAAGTCTTAATATCTGCCAGCTCACATACTGCCACTGTGTCTTGTGTGTGTGCTTAAAGGGGAATTTTAAGACTTGGTTGTTGGGTACCGCAAAGAGGCCATTGTTACGCCCACGTGGAGGGGACTAGTCGTTGACTGACCGGCAGGGCACTGGTGTGTGGATTGAGTGCTTTCCTCTATGGCCAGCATGTACAACTCATACTTACCTGGCAGGGTAGACACCATGATCATGAAGGTGGTTCATCCTCGGCGAGGCTCAGCCATTGCACCCCGTGCTTTGCTGACCCGGGCGAATTCCCCAAATGTGGGAATCTCGACTGCACAATTTCTGGTAGTGGGGGACTGCGTTCGCGCTCTCCCCTGATTAAGTGTTGAAAACATGCGGATAGTGCTCGAAAGGAGCCCTACCCTACCTGAAAAACACCCAATGTGGCGTTTTGCCTGGCTCTCCACGCGCCCCCGGGGAGCCTTGTCACCCAGGAGGGGGAGGGGGTGGCCTGGGCCAGCCTCTAACGTGACTTCCGGGGCACGAGTGTAAAATCTTCAAAGTGTGGACAGCAGAAAGTCGTTTTGCCCGGCCCTCCACTCGGACCCAGGAAGCCTTGGGCCCCCACCGGGGTGCCAGGCCCGAAGCCAGCTAAACCCACGACCCGGCTCTCCATCCGAACCCGGGTACCTTTTGCCCTGCTCTCCACTCGGACCCAGGGAGCCTTGGTCTCCCACCGGGGTGCCAGGCCCGAAGCCAGCTAAACCCACGACCCGGCTCTCCATCCGAACCCGGGTACCCACTCTTAAGCACCCCCCCGGAATCTTCACAATCTAACACCAGGTGCTGTAAGCTTTTCATTAACGCATTGGCTACTGCCATCTGCTGTATATGGGCCGTACCGGCCACCGCTGCCTTTGCTTACGGCCATACCACCCTGAACACGCCCGATCTCGTCCGATCTCGGAAGCTAAGCAGGGTCGGGCCTGGTTAGTACTTGGATGGGAGACCGCCTGGGAATACCAGGTGCTGTAAGCATTTTCATGTCGGCATACTGAATGAGCAATGGTCATTCATGAATGGCCATGCTAAACACTAGATCTTTGTGCACCACTAAAACTTTTTGCCCCCCAAAGCGCATAGGCCACGCCTACATCATTAAACCCCACCCTCAATCCGACAGGCCCCGCTTTCAACCCGGACACCCGCTCTTAACCACCCACCCAAGACGCCTTAAACCCAGCCGCGGGGGCACAGGGCCACCTCGGACTGTGAAATAACGCATGTGCTGTTTTGCGGAGCTGCCCACGCCAAGTGTGTGCGTGCACGCGCGCCGTTAAGCGCTTGACCGGCGCGGCTAGAGGCTTTGCCGGCCGCTGTGGCAAGCGGGTAGAATTACTCGGGTCTCTCTTCATGACGAATAAGCCTTTCGCCTTTTACTAAAGACTTCCGTGGAGAGGGACGTTGATGAGTTATGGATATTTTTGGAAGGCCTTGCCCATTGGACAAGGCCAGCTCAGCTGTTGAAGAAAATGACATGGAGCACGGTGGTGCGCTCGGTTGTCTTGAGTGCAAATAGGTGTGAGCGCTTTAACTAATAGTATCGAAGGTTCTCAAAATGTGTCAAAGTCTTAATATCTGCCAGCTCACATACTGCCACTGTGTCTTGTGTGTGTGCTTAAAGGGGAATTTTAAGACTTGGTTGTTGGGTACCGCAAAGAGGCCATTGTTACGCCCACGTGGAGGGGACTAGTCGTTGACTGACCGGCAGGGCACTGGTGTGTGGATTGAGTGCTTTCCTCTATGGCCAGCATGTACAACTCATACTTACCTGGCAGGGTAGACACCATGATCATGAAGGTGGTTCATCCTCGGCGAGGCTCAGCCATTGCACCCCGTGCTTTGCTGACCCGGGCGAATTCCCCAAATGTGGGAATCTCGACTGCACAATTTCTGGTAGTGGGGGACTGCGTTCGCGCTCTCCCCTGATTAAGTGTTGAAAACATGCGGATAGTGCTGGAAAGGAGCCCTACCCTACCTGAAAAACACCCAATGTGGCGTTTTGCCTGGCTCTCCACGCGGCCCCGGGGAGCCTTGTCACCCAGGAGGGGGAGGGGGTGGCCTGGGCCAGCCTCTAACGTGACTTCCGGGGCACGAGTGTAAAATCTTCAAAGTGTGGACAGCAGAAAGTCGTTTTGCCCGGCCCTCCACTCGGACCCAGGAAGCCTTGGGCCCCCACCGGGGTGCCAGGCCCGAAGCCAGCTAAACCCACGACCCGGCTCTCCATCCGAACCCGGGTACCTTTTGCCCTGCTCTCCACTCGGACCCAGGGAGCCCTGGTCTCCCACCGGGGTGCCAGGCCCGAAGCCAGCTAAACCCACGACCCGGCTCTCCATCCGAACCCGGGTACCCACTCTTAAGCACCCCCCCGGAATCTTCACAATCTAACACCAGGTGCTGTAAGCTTTTCATTAACGCATTGGCTACTGCCATCTGCTGTATATGGGCCGTACCGGCCACCGCTGCCTTTGCTTACGGCCATACCACCCTGAACACGCCCGATCTCGTCCGATCTCGGAAGCTAAGCAGGGTCGGGCCTGGTTAGTACTTGGATGGGAGACCGCCTGGGAATACCAGGTGCTGTAAGCATTTTCATGTCGGCATACTGAATGAGCAATGGTCATTCATGAATGGCCATGCTAAACACTAGATCTTTGTGCACCACTAAAACTTTTTGCCCCCCAAAGCGCATAGGCCACGCCTACATCATTAAACCCCACCCTCAATCCGACAGGCCCCGCTTTCAACCCGGACACCCGCTCTTAACCACCCACCCAAGACGCCTTAAACCCAGCCGCGGGGGCACAGGGCCACCTCGGACTGTGAAATAACGCATGTGCTGTTTTGCGGAGCTGCCCACGCCAAGTGTGTGCGTGCACGCGCGCCGTTAAGCGCTTGACCGGCGCGGCTAGAGGCTTTGCCGGCCGCTGTGGCAAGCGGGTAGAATTACTCGGGTCTCTCTTCATGACGAATAAGCCTTTCGCCTTTTACTAAAGACTTCCGTGGAGAGGGACGTTGATGAGTTATGGATATTTTTGGAAGGCCTTGCCCATTGGACAAGGCCAGCTCAGCTGTTGAAGAAAATGACATGGAGCACGGTGGTGCGCTCGCTTGTCTTGAGTGCAAATAGGTGTGAGCGCTTTAACTAATAGTATCGAAGGTTCTCAAAATGTGTCAAAGTCTTAATATCTGCCAGCTCACATACTGCCACTGTGTCTTGTGTGTGTGCTTAAAGGGGAATTTTAAGACTTGGTTGTTGGGTACCGCAAAGAGGCCATTGTTACGCCCACGTGGAGGGGACTAGTCGTTGACTGACCGGCAGGGCACTGGTGTGTGGATTGAGTGCTTTCCTCTATGGCCAGCATGTACAACTCATACTTACCTGGCAGGGTAGACACCATGATCATGAAGGTGGTTCATCCTCGGCGAGGCTCAGCCATTGCACCCCGTGCTTTGCTGACCCGGGCGAATTCCCCAAATGTGGGAATCTCGACTGCACAATTTCTGGTAGTGGGGGACTGCGTTCGCGCTCTCCCCTGATTAAGTGTTGAAAACATGCGGATAGTGCTGGAAAGGAGCCCTACCCTACCTGAAAAACACCCAATGTGGCGTTTTGCCTGGCTCTCCACGCGGCCCCGGGGAGCCTTGTCACCCAGGAGGGGGAGGGGGTGGCCTGGGCCAGCCTCTAACGTGACTTCCGGGGCACGAGTGTAAAATCTTCAAAGTGTGGACAGCAGAAAGTCGTTTTGCCCGGCCCTCCACTCGGACCCAGGAAGCCTTGGGCCCCCACCGGGGTGCCAGGCCCGAAGCCAGCTAAACCCACGACCCGGCTCTCCATCCGAACCCGGGTACCTTTTACCCTGCTCTCCACTCGGACCCAGGGAGCCCTGGTCTCCCACCGGGGTGCCAGGCCCGAAGCCAGCTAAACCCACGACCCGGCTCTCCATCCGAACCCGGGTACCCACTCTTAAGCACCCCCCCGGAATCTTCACAATCTAACACCAGGTGCTGTAAGCTTTTCATTAACGCATTGGCTACTGCCATCTGCTGTATATGGGCCGTACCGGCCACCGCTGCCTTTGCTTACGGCCATACCACCCTGAACACGCCCGATCTCGTCCGATCTCGGAAGCTAAGCAGGGTCGGGCCTGGTTAGTACTTGGATGGGAGACCGCCTGGGAATACCAGGTGCTGTAAGCATTTTCATGTCGGCATACTGAATGAGCAATGGTCATTCATGAATGGCCATGCTAAACACTAGATCTTTGTGCACCACTAAAACTTTTTGCCCCCCAAAGCGCATAGGCCACGCCTACATCATTAAACCCCACCCTCAATCCGACAGGCCCCGCTTTCAACCCGGACACCCGCTCTTAACCACCCACCCAAGACGCCTTAAACCCAGCCGCGGGGGCACAGGGCCACCTCGGACTGTGAAATAACGCATGTGCTGTTTTGCGGAGCTGCCCACGCCAAGTGTGTGCGTGCACGCGCGCCGTTAAGCGCTTGACCGGCGCGGCTAGAGGCTTTGCCGGCCGCTGTGGC
Organism: Electrona antarctica; assembly: GCF_951216825.1. Lineage (NCBI taxonomy): Eukaryota > Metazoa > Chordata > Actinopteri > Myctophiformes > Myctophidae > Electrona > Electrona antarctica. The sequence goes on along the minus strand of NC_136797.1, from coordinate 47,763,293 downwards.
AAGCGGGTAGAATTACTCGGGTCTCTCTTCATGACGAATAAGCCTTTCGCCTTTTACTAAAGACTTCCGTGGAGAGGGACGTTGATGAGTTATGGATATTTTTGGAAGGCCTTGCCCATTGGACAAGGCCAGCTCAGCTGTTGAAGAAAATGACATGGAGCACGGTGGTGCGCTCGGTTGTCTTGAGTGCAAATAGGTGTGAGCGCTTTAACTAATAGTATCGAAGGTTCTCAAAATGTGTCAAAGTCTTAATATCTGCCAGCTCACATACTGCCACTGTGTCTTGTGTGTGTGCTTAAAGGGGAATTTTAAGACTTGGTTGTTGGGTACCGCAAAGAGGCCATTGTTACGCCCACGTGGAGGGGACTAGTCGTTGACTGACCGGCAGGGCACTGGTGTGTGGATTGAGTGCTTTCCTCTATGGCCAGCATGTACAACTCATACTTACCTGGCAGGGTAGACACCATGATCATGAAGGTGGTTCATCCTCGGCGAGGCTCAGCCATTGCACCCCGTGCTTTGCTGACCCGGGCGAATTCCCCAAATGTGGGAATCTCGACTGCACAATTTCTGGTAGTGGGGGACTGCGTTCGCGCTCTCCCCTGATTAAGTGTTGAAAACATGCGGATAGTGCTGGAAAGGAGCCCTACCCTACCTGAAAAACACCCAATGTGGCGTTTTGCCTGGCTCTCCACGCGGCCCCGGGGAGCCTTGTCACCCAGGAGGGGGAGGGGGTGGCCTGGGCCAGCCTCTAACGTGACTTCCGGGGCACGAGTGTAAAATCTTCAAAGTGTGGACAGCAGAAAGTCGTTTTGCCCGGCCCTCCACTCGGACCCAGGAAGCCTTGGGCCCCCACCGGGGTGCCAGGCCCGAAGCCAGCTAAACCCACGACCCGGCTCTCCATCCGAACCCGGGTACCTTTTGCCCTGCTCTCCACTCGGACCCAGGGAGCCCTGGTCTCCCACCGGGGTGCCAGGCCCGAAGCCAGCTAAACCCACGACCCGGCTCTCCATCCGGACCCGGGTACCCACTCTTAAGCACCCCCCCGGAATCTTCACAATCTAACACCAGGTGCTGTAAGCTTTTCATTAACGCATTGGCTACTGCCATCTGCTGTATATGGGCCGTACCGGCCACCGCTGCCTTTGCTTACGGCCATACCACCCTGAACACGCCCGATCTCGTCCGATCTCGGAAGCTAAGCAGGGTCGGGCCTGGTTAGTACTTGGATGGGAGACCGCCTGGGAATACCAGGTGCTGTAAGCATTTTCATGTCGGCATACTGAATGAGCAATGGTCATTCATGAATGGCCATGCTAAACACTAGATCTTTGTGCACCACTAAAACTTTTTGCCCCCCAAAGCGCATAGGCCACGCCTACATCATTAAACCCCACCCTCAATCCGACAGGCCCCGCTTTCAACCCGGACACCCGCTCTTAACCACCCACCCAAGACGCCTTAAACCCAGCCGCGGGGGCACAGGGCCACCTCGGACTGTGAAATAACGCATGTGCTGTTTTGCGGAGCTGCCCACGCCAAGTGTGTGCGTGCACGCGCGCCGTTAAGCGCTTGACCGGCGCGGCTAGAGGCTTTGCCGGCCGCTGTGGCAAGCGGGTAGAATTACTCGGGTCTCTCTTCATGACGAATAAGCCTTTCGCCTTTTACTAAAGACTTCCGTGGAGAGGGACGTTGATGAGTTATGGATATTTTTGGAAGGCCTTGCCCATTGGACAAGGCCAGCTCAGCTGTTGAAGAAAATGACATGGAGCACGGTTGTGCGCTCGGTTGTCTTGAGTGCAAATAGGTGTGAGCGCTTTAACTAATAGTATCGAAGGTTCTCAAAATGTGTCAAAGTCTTAATATCTGCCAGCTCACATACTGCCACTGTGTCTTGTGTGTGTGCTTAAAGGGGAATTTTAAGACTTGGTTGTTGGGTACCGCAAAGAGGCCATTGTTACGCCCACGTGGAGGGGACTAGTCGTTGACTGACCGGCAGGGCACTGGTGTGTGGATTGAGTGCTTTCCTCTATGGCCAGCATGTACAACTCATACTTACCTGGCAGGGTAGACACCATGATCATGAAGGTGGTTCATCCTCGGCGAGGCTCAGCCATTGCACCCCGTGCTTTGCTGACCCGGGCGAATTCCCCAAATGTGGGAATCTCGACTGCACAATTTCTGGTAGTGGGGGACTGCGTTCGCGCTCTCCCCTGATTAAGTGTTGAAAACATGCGGATAGTGCTGGAAAGGAGCCCTACCCTACCTGAAAAACACCCAATGTGGCGTTTTGCCTGGCTCTCCACGCGGCCCCGGGGAGCCTTGTCACCCAGGAGGGGGAGGGGGTGGCCTGGGCCAGCCTCTAACGTGACTTCCGGGGCACGAGTGTAAAATCTTCAAAGTGTGGACAGCAGAAAGTCGTTTTGCCCGGCCCTCCACTCGGACCCAGGAAGCCTTGGGCCCCCACCGGGGTGCCAGGCCCGAAGCCAGCTAAACCCACGACCCGGCTCTCCATCCGAACCCGGGTACCTTTTGCCCTGCTCTCCACTCGGACCCAGGGAGCCCTGGTCTCCCACCGGGGTGCCAGGCCCGAAGCCAGCTAAACCCACGACCCGGCTCTCCATCCGGACCCGGGTACCCACTCTTAAGCACCCCCCCGGAATCTTCACAATCTAACACCAGGTGCTGTAAGCTTTTCATTAATGCATTGGCTACTGCCATCTGCTGTATATGGGCCGTACCGGCCACCGCTGCCTTTGCTTACGGCCATACCACCCTGAACACGCCCGATCTCGTCCGATCTCGGAAGCTAAGCAGGGTCGGGCCTGGTTAGTACTTGGATGGGAGACCGCCTGGGAATACCAGGTGCTGTAAGCATTTTCATGTCGGCATACTGAATGAGCAATGGTCATTCATGAATGGCCATGCTAAACACTAGATCTTTGTGCACCACTAAAACTTTTTGCCCCCCAAAGCGCATAGGCCACGCCTACATCATTAAACCCCACCCTCAATCCGACAGGCCCCGCTTTCAACCCGGACACCCGCTCTTAACCACCCACCCAAGACGCCTTAAACCCAGCCGCGGGGGCACAGGGCCACCTCGGACTGTGAAATAACGCATGTGCTGTTTTGCGGAGCTGCCCACGCCAAGTGTGTGCGTGCACGCGCGCCGTTAAGCGCTTGACCGGCGCGGCTAGAGGCTTTGCCGGCCGCTGTGGCAAGCGGGTAGAATTACTCGGGTCTCTCTTCATGACGAATAAGCCTTTCGCCTTTTACTAAAGACTTCCGTGGAGAGGGACGTTGATGAGTTATGGATATTTTTGGAAGGCCTTGCCCATTGGACAAGGCCAGCTCAGCTGTTGAAGAAAATGACATGGAGCACGGTGGTGCGCTCGCTTGTCTTGAGTGCAAATAGGTGTGAGCGCTTTAACTAATAGTATCGAAGGTTCTCAAAATGTGTCAAAGTCTTAATATCTGCCAGCTCACATACTGCCACTGTGTCTTGTGTGTGTGCTTAAAGGGGAATTTTAAGACTTGGTTGTTGGGTACCGCAAAGAGGCCATTGTTACGCCCACGTGGAGGGGACTAGTCGTTGACTGACCGGCAGGGCACTGGTGTGTGGATTGAGTGCTTTCCTCTATGGCCAGCATGTACAACTCATACTTACCTGGCAGGGTAGACACCATGATCATGAAGGTGGTTCATCCTCGGCGAGGCTCAGCCATTGCACCCCGTGCTTTGCTGACCCGGGCGAATTCCCCAAATGTGGGAATCTCGACTGCACAATTTCTGGTAGTGGGGGACTGCGTTCGCGCTCTCCCCTGATTAAGTGTTGAAAACATGCGGATAGTGCTGGAAAGGAGCCCTACCCTACCTGAAAAACACCCAATGTGGCGTTTTGCCTGGCTCTCCACGCGGCCCCGGGGAGCCTTGTCACCCAGGAGGGGGAGGGGGTGGCCTGGGCCAGCCTCTAACGTGACTTCCGGGGCACGAGTGTAAAATCTTCAAAGTGTGGACAGCAGAAAGTCGTTTTGCCCGGCCCTCCACTCGGACCCAGGAAGCCTTGGGCCCCCACCGGGGTGCCAGGCCCGAAGCCAGCTAAACCCACGACCCGGCTCTCCATCCGAACCCGGGTACCTTTTACCCTGCTCTCCACTCGGACCCAGGGAGCCCTGGTCTCCCACCGGGGTGCCAGGCCCGAAGCCAGCTAAACCCACGACCCGGCTCTCCATCCGAACCCGGGTACCCACTCTTAAGCACCCCCCCGGAATCTTCACAATCTAACACCAGGTGCTGTAAGCTTTTCATTAACGCATTGGCTACTGCCATCTGCTGTATATGGGCCGTACCGGCCACCGCTGCCTTTGCTTACGGCCATACCACCCTGAACACGCCCGATCTCGTCCGATCTCGGAAGCTAAGCAGGGTCGGGCCTGGTTAGTACTTGGATGGGAGACCGCCTGGGAATACCAGGTGCTGTAAGCATTTTCATGTCGGCATACTGAATGAGCAATGGTCATTCATGAATGGCCATGCTAAACACTAGATCTTTGTGCACCACTAAAACTTTTTGCCCCCCAAAGCGCATAGGCCACGCCTACATCATTAAACCCCACCCTCAATCCGACAGGCCCCGCTTTCAACCCGGACACCCGCTCTTAACCACCCACCCAAGACGCCTTAAACCCAGCCGCGGGGGCACAGGGCCACCTCGGACTGTGAAATAACGCATGTGCTGTTTTGCGGAGCTGCCCACGCCAAGTGTGTGCGTGCACGCGCGCCGTTAAGCGCTTGACCGGCGCGGCTAGAGGCTTTGCCGGCCGCTGTGGCAAGCGGGTAGAATTACTCGGGTCTCTCTTCATGACGAATAAGCCTTTCGCCTTTTACTAAAGACTTCCGTGGAGAGGGACGTTGATGAGTTATGGATATTTTTGGAAGGCCTTGCCCATTGGACAAGGCCAGCTCAGCTGTTGAAGAAAATGACATGGAGCACGGTGGTGCGCTCGGTTGTCTTGAGTGCAAATAGGTGTGAGCGCTTTAACTAATAGTATCGAAGGTTCTCAAAATGTGTCAAAGTCTTAATATCTGCCAGCTCACATACTGCCACTGTGTCTTGTGTGTGTGCTTAAAGGGGAATTTTAAGACTTGGTTGTTGGGTACCGCAAAGAGGCCATTGTTACGCCCACGTGGAGGGGACTAGTCGTTGACTGACCGGCAGGGCACTGGTGTGTGGATTGAGTGCTTTCCTCTATGGCCAGCATGTACAACTCATACTTACCTGGCAGGGTAGACACCATGATCATGAAGGTGGTTCATCCTCGGCGAGGCTCAGCCATTGCACCCCGTGCTTTGCTGACCCGGGCGAATTCCCCAAATGTGGGAATCTCGACTGCACAATTTCTGGTAGTGGGGGACTGCGTTCGCGCTCTCCCCTGATTAAGTGTTGAAAACATGCGGATAGTGCTGGAAAGGAGCCCTACCCTACCTGAAAAACACCCAATGTGGCGTTTTGCCTGGCTCTCCACGCGGCCCCGGGGAGCCTTGTCACCCAGGAGGGGGAGGGGGTGGCCTGGGCCAGCCTCTAACGTGACTTCCGGGGCACGAGTGTAAAATCTTCAAAGTGTGGACAGCAGAAAGTCGTTTTGCCCGGCCCTCCACTCGGACCCAGGAAGCCTTGGGCCCCCACCGGGGTGCCAGGCCCGAAGCCAGCTAAACCCACGACCCGGCTCTCCATCCGAACCCGGGTACCTTTTGCCCTGCTCTCCACTCGGACCCAGGGAGCCCTGGTCTCCCACCGGGGTGCCAGGCCCGAAGCCAGCTAAACCCACGACCCGGCTCTCCATCCGGACCCGGGTACCCACTCTTAAGCACCCCCCCGGAATCTTCACAATCTAACACCAGGTGCTGTAAGCTTTTCATTAACGCATTGGCTACTGCCATCTGCTGTATATGGGCCGTACCGGCCACCGCTGCCTTTGCTTACGGCCATACCACCCTGAACACGCCCGATCTCGTCCGATCTCGGAAGCTAAGCAGGGTCGGGCCTGGTTAGTACTTGGATGGGAGACCGCCTGGGAATACCAGGTGCTGTAAGCATTTTCATGTCGGCATACTGAATGAGCAATGGTCATTCATGAATGGCCATGCTAAACACTAGATCTTTGTGCACCACTAAAACTTTTTGCCCCCCAAAGCGCATAGGCCACGCCTACATCATTAAACCCCACCCTCAATCCGACAGGCCCCGCTTTCAACCCGGACACCCGCTCTTAACCACCCACCCAAGACGCCTTAAACCCAGCCGCGGGGGCACAGGGCCACCTCGGACTGTGAAATAACGCATGTGCTGTTTTGCGGAGCTGCCCACGCCAAGTGTGTGCGTGCACGCGCGCCGTTAAGCGCTTGACCGGCGCGGCTAGAGGCTTTGCCGGCCGCTGTGGCAAGCGGGTAGAATTACTCGGGTCTCTCTTCATGACGAATAAGCCTTTCGCCTTTTACTAAAGACTTCCGTGGAGAGGGACGTTGATGAGTTATGGATATTTTTGGAAGGCCTTGCCCATTGGACAAGGCCAGCTCAGCTGTTGAAGAAAATGACATGGAGCACGGTTGTGCGCTCGGTTGTCTTGAGTGCAAATAGGTGTGAGCGCTTTAACTAATAGTATCGAAGGTTCTCAAAATGTGTCAAAGTCTTAATATCTGCCAGCTCACATACTGCCACTGTGTCTTGTGTGTGTGCTTAAAGGGGAATTTTAAGACTTGGTTGTTGGGTACCGCAAAGAGGCCATTGTTACGCCCACGTGGAGGGGACTAGTCGTTGACTGACCGGCAGGGCACTGGTGTGTGGATTGAGTGCTTTCCTCTATGGCCAGCATGTACAACTCATACTTACCTGGCAGGGTAGACACCATGATCATGAAGGTGGTTCATCCTCGGCGAGGCTCAGCCATTGCACCCCGTGCTTTGCTGACCCGGGCGAATTCCCCAAATGTGGGAATCTCGACTGCACAATTTCTGGTAGTGGGGGACTGCGTTCGCGCTCTCCCCTGATTAAGTGTTGAAAACATGCGGATAGTGCTGGAAAGGAGCCCTACCCTACCTGAAAAACACCCAATGTGGCGTTTTGCCTGGCTCTCCACGCGGCCCCGGGGAGCCTTGTCACCCAGGAGGGGGAGGGGGTGGCCTGGGCCAGCCTCTAACGTGACTTCCGGGGCACGAGTGTAAAATCTTCAAAGTGTGGACAGCAGAAAGTCGTTTTGCCCGGCCCTCCACTCGGACCCAGGAAGCCTTGGGCCCCCACCGGGGTGCCAGGCCCGAAGCCAGCTAAACCCACGACCCGGCTCTCCATTCGAACCCGGGTACCTTTTGCCCTGCTCTCCACTCGGACCCAGGGAGCCCTGGTCTCCCACCGGGGTGCCAGGCCCGAAGCCAGCTAAACCCACGACCCGGCTCTCCATCCGGACCCGGGTACCCACTCTTAAGCACCCCCCCGGAATCTTCACAATCTAACACCAGGTGCTGTAAGCTTTTCATTAACGCATTGGCTACTGCCATCTGCTGTATATGGGCCGTACCGGCCACCGCTGCCTTTGCTTACGGCCATACCACCCTGAACACGCCCGATCTCGTCCGATCTCGGAAGCTAAGCAGGGTCGGGCCTCGTTAGTACTTGGATGGGAGACCGCCTGGGAATACCAGGTGCTGTAAGCATTTTCATGTCGGCATACTGAATGAGCAATGGTCATTCATGAATGGCCATGCTAAACACTAGATCTTTGTGCACCACTAAAACTTTTTGCCCCCCAAAGCGCATAGGCCACGCCTACATCATTAAACCCCACCCTCAATCCGACAGGCCCCGCTTTCAACCCGGACACCCGCTCTTAACCACCCACCCAAGACGCCTTAAACCCAGCCGCGGGGGCACAGGGCCACCTCGGACTGTGAAATAACGCATGTGCTGTTTTGCGGAGCTGCCCACGCCAAGTGTGTGCGTGCACGCGCGCCGTTAAGCGCTTGACCGGCGCGGCTAGAGGCTTTGCCGGCCGCTGTGGCAAGCGGGTAGAATTACTCGGGTCTCTCTTCATGACGAATAAGCCTTTCGCCTTTTACTAAAGACTTCCGTGGAGAGGGACGTTGATGAGTTATGGATATTTTTGGAAGGCCTTGCCCATTGGACAAGGCCAGCTCAGCTGTTGAAGAAAATGACATGGAGCACGGTGGTGCGCTCGGTTGTCTTGAGTGCAAATAGGTGTGAGCGCTTTAACTAATAGTATCGAAGGTTCTCAAAATGTGTCAAAGTCTTAATATCTGCCAGCTCACATACTGCCACTGTGTCTTGTGTGTGTGCTTAAAGGGGAATTTTAAGACTTGGTTGTTGGGTACCGCAAAGAGGCCATTGTTACGCCCACGTGGAGGGGACTAGTCGTTGACTGACCGGCAGGGCACTGGTGTGTGGATTGAGTGCTTTCCTCTATGGCCAGCATGTACAACTCATACTTACCTGGCAGGGTAGACACCATGATCATGAAGGTGGTTCATCCTCGGCGAGGCTCAGCCATTGCACCCCGTGCTTTGCTGACCCGGGCGAATTCCCCAAATGTGGGAATCTCGACTGCACAATTTCTGGTAGTGGGGGACTGCGTTCGCGCTCTCCCCTGATTAAGTGTTGAAAACATGCGGATAGTGCTGGAAAGGAGCCCTACCCTACCTGAAAAACACCCAATGTGGCGTTTTGCCTGGCTCTCCACGCGGCCCCGGGGAGCCTTGTCACCCAGGAGGGGGAGGGGGTGGCCTGGGCCAGCCTCTAACGTGACTTCCGGGGCACGAGTGTAAAATCTTCAAAGTGTGGACAGCAGAAAGTCGTTTTGCCCGGCCCTCCACTCGGACCCAGGAAGCCTTGGGCCCCCACCGGGGTGCCAGGCCCGAAGCCAGCTAAACCCACGACCCGGCTCTCCATCCGAACCCGGGTACCCACTCTTAAGCACCCCCCCGGAATCTTCACAATCTAACACCAGGTGCTGTAAGCTTTTCATTAACGCATTGGCTACTGCCATCTGCTGTATATGGGCCGTACCGGCCACCGCTGCCTTTGCTTACGGCCATACCACCCTGAACACGCCCGATCTCGTCCGATCTCGGAAGCTAAGCAGGGTCGGGCCTGGTTAGTACTTGGATGGGAGACCGCCTGGGAATACCAGGTGCTGTAAGCATTTTCATGTCGGCATACTGAATGAGCAATGGTCATTCATGAATGGCCATGCTAAACACTAGATCTTTGTGCACCACTAAAACTTTTTGCCCCCCAAAGCGCATAGGCCACGCCTACATCATTAAACCCCACCCTCAATCCGACAGGCCCCGCTTTCAACCCGGACACCCGCTCTTAACCACCCACCCAAGACGCCTTAAACCCAGCCGCGGGGGCACAGGGCCACCTCGGACTGTGAAATAACGCATGTGCTGTTTTGCGGAGCTGCCCACGCCAAGTGTGTGCGTGCACGCGCGCCGTTAAGCGCTTGACCGGCGCGGCTAGAGGCTTTGCCGGCCGCTGTGGCAAGCGGGTAGAATTACTCGGGTCTCTCTTCATGACGAATAAGCCTTTCGCCTTTTACTAAAGACTTCCGTGGAGAGGGACGTTGATGAGTTATGGATATTTTTGGAAGGCCTTGCCCATTGGACAAGGCCAGCTCAGCTGTTGAAGAAAATGACATGGAGCACGGTGGTGCGCTCGGTTGTCTTGAGTGCAAATAGGTGTGAGCGCTTTAACTAATAGTATCGAAGGTTCTCAAAATGTGTCAAAGTCTTAATATCTGCCAGCTCACATACTGCCACTGTGTCTTGTGTGTGTGCTTAAAGGGGAATTTTAAGACTTGGTTGTTGGGTACCGCAAAGAGGCCATTGTTACGCCCACGTGGAGGGGACTAGTCGTTGACTGACCGGCAGGGCACTGGTGTGTGGATTGAGTGCTTTCCTCTATGGCCAGCATGTACAACTCATACTTACCTGGCAGGGTAGACACCATGATCATGAAGGTGGTTCATCCTCGGCGAGGCTCAGCCATTGCACCCCGTGCTTTGCTGACCCGGGCGAATTCCCCAAATGTGGGAATCTCGACTGCACAATTTCTGGTAGTGGGGGACTGCGTTCGCGCTCTCCCCTGATTAAGTGTTGAAAACATGCGGATAGTGCTGGAAAGGAGCCCTACCCTACCTGAAAAACACCCAATGTGGCGTTTTGCCTGGCTCTCCACGCGGCCCCGGGGAGCCTTGTCCCCCAGGAGGGGGAGGGGGTGGCCTGGGCCAGCCTCTAACGTGACTTCCGGGGCACGAGTGTAAAATCTTCAAAGTGTGGACAGCAGAAAGTCGTTTTGCCCGGCCCTCCACTCGGACCCAGGAAGCCTTGGGCCCCCACCGGGGTGCCAGGCCCGAAGCCAGCTAAACCCACGACCCGGCTCTCCATCCGAACCCGGGTACCTTTTGCCCTGCTCTCCACTCGGACCCAGGGAGCCCTGGTCTCCCACCGGGGTGCCAGGCCCGAAGCCAGCTAAACCCACGACCCGGCTCTCCATCCGAACCCGGGTACCCACTCTTAAGCACCCCCCCGGAATCTTCACAATCTAACACCAGGTGCTGTAAGCTTTTCATTAACGCATTGGCTACTGCCATCTGCTGTATATGGGCCGTACCGGCCACCGCTGCCTTTGCTTACGGCCATACCACCCTGAACACGCCCGATCTCGTCCGATCTCGGAAGCTAAGCAGGGTCGGGCCTGGTTAGTACTTGGATGGGAGACCGCCTGGGAATACCAGGTGCTGTAAGCATTTTCATGTCGGCATACTGAATGAGCAATGGTCATTCATGAATGGCCATGCTAAACACTAGATCTTTGTGCACCACTAAAACTTTTTGCCCCCCAAAGCGCATAGGCCACGCCTACATCATTAAACCCCACCCTCAATCCGACAGGCCCCGCTTTCAACCCGGACACCCGCTCTTAACCACCCACCCAAGACGCCTTAAACCCAGCCGTGGGGGCACAGGGCCACCTCGGACTGTGAAATAACGCATGTGCTGTTTTGCGGAGCTGCCCACGCCAAGTGTGTGCGTGCACGCGCGCCGTTAAGCGCTTGACCGGCGCGGCTAGAGGCTTTGCCGGCCGCTGTGGCAAGCGGGTAGAATTACTCGGGTCTCTCTTCATGACGAATAAGCCTTTCGCCTTTTACTAAAGACTTCCGTGGAGAGGGACGTTGATGAGTTATGGATATTTTTGGAAGGCCTTGCCCATTGGACAAGGCCAGCTCAGCTGTTGAAGAAAATGACATGGAGCACGGTGGTGCGCTCGGTTGTCTTGAGTGCAAATAGGTGTGAGCGCTTTAACTAATAGTATCGAAGGTTCTCAAAATGTGTCAAAGTCTTAATATCTGCCAGCTCACATACTGCCACTGTGTCTTGTGTGTGTGCTTAAAGGGGAATTTTAAGACTTGGTTGTTGGGTACCGCAAAGAGGCCATTGTTACGCCCACGTGGAGGGGACTAGTCGTTGACTGACCGGCAGGGCACTGGTGTGTGGATTGAGTGCTTTCCTCTATGGCCAGCATGTACAACTCATACTTACCTGGCAGGGTAGACACCATGATCATGAAGGTGGTTCATCCTCGGCGAGGCTCAGCCATTGCACCCCGTGCTTTGCTGACCCGGGCGAATTCCCCAAATGTGGGAATCTCGACTGCACAATTTCTGGTAGTGGGGGACTGCGTTCGCGCTCTCCCCTGATTAAGTGTTGAAAACATGCGGATAGTGCTGGAAAGGAGCCCTACCCTACCTGAAAAACACCCAATGTGGCGTTTTGCCTGGCTCTCCACGCGGCCCCGGGGAGCCTTGTCCCCCAGGAGGGGGAGGGGGTGGCCTGGGCCAGCCTCTAACGTGACTTCCGGGGCACGAGTGTAAAATCTTCAAAGTGTGGACAGCAGAAAGTCGTTTTGCCCGGCCCTCCACTCGGACCCAGGAAGCCTTGGGCCCCCACCGGGGTGCCAGGCCCGAAGCCAGCTAAACCCACGACCCGGCTCTCCATCCGAACCCGGGTACCTTTTGCCCTGCTCTCCACTCGGACCCAGGGAGCCCTGGTCTCCCACCGGGGTGCCAGGCCCGAAGCCAGCTAAACCCACGACCCGGCTCTCCATCCGAACCCGGGTACCCACTCTTAAGCACCCCCCCGGAATCTTCACAATCTAACACCAGGTGCTGTAAGCTTTTCATTAACGCATTGGCTACTGCCATCTGCTGTATATGGGCCGTACCGGCCACCGCTGCCTTTGCTTACGGCCATACCACCCTGAACACGCCCGATCTCGTCCGATCTCGGAAGCTAAGCAGGGTCGGGCCTGGTTAGTACTTGGATGGGAGACCGCCTGGGAATACCAGGTGCTGTAAGCATTTTCATGTCGGCATACTGAATGAGCAATGGTCATTCATGAATGGCCATGCTAAACACTAGATCTTTGTGCACCACTAAAACTTTTTGCCCCCCAAAGCGCATAGGCCACGCCTACATCATTAAACCCCACCCTCAATCCGACAGGCCCCGCTTTCAACCCGGACACCCGCTCTTAACCACCCACCCAAGACGCCTTAAACCCAGCCGCGGGGGCACAGGGCCACCTCGGACTGTGAAATAACGCATGTGCTGTTTTGCGGAGCTGCCCACGCCAAGTGTGTGCGTGCACGCGCGCCGTTAAGCGCTTGACCGGCGCGGCTAGAGGCTTTGCCGGCCGCTGTGGCAAGCGGGTAGAATTACTCGGGTCTCTCTTCATGACGAATAAGCCTTTCGCCTTTTACTAAAGACTTCCGTGGAGAGGGACGTTGATGAGTTATGGATATTTTTGGAAGGCCTTGCCCATTGGACAAGGCCAGCTCAGCTGTTGAAGAAAATGACATGGAGCACGGTGGTGCGCTCGGTTGTCTTGAGTGCAAATAGGTGTGAGCGCTTTAACTAATAGTATCGAAGGTTCTCAAAATGTGTCAAAGTCTTAATATCTGCCAGCTCACATACTGCCACTGTGTCTTGTGTGTGTGCTTAAAGGGGAATTTTAAGACTTGGTTGTTGGGTACCGCAAAGAGGCCATTGTTACGCCCACGTGGAGGGGACTAGTCGTTGACTGACCGGCAGGGCACTGGTGTGTGGATTGAGTGCTTTCCTCTATGGCCAGCATGTACAACTCATACTTACCTGGCAGGGTAGACACCATGATCATGAAGGTGGTTCATCCTCGGCGAGGCTCAGCCATTGCACCCCGTGCTTTGCTGACCTGGGCGAATTCCCCAAATGTGGGAATCTCGACTGCACAATTTCTGGTAGTGGGGGACTGCGTTCGCGCTCTCCCCTGATTAAGTGTTGAAAACATGCGGATAGTGCTGGAAAGGAGCCCTACCCTACCTGAAAAACACCCAATGTGGCGTTTTGCCTGGCTCTCCACGCGGCCCCGGGGAGCCTTGTCCCCCAGGAGGGGGAGGGGGTGGCCTGGGCCAGCCTCTAACGTGACTTCCGGGGCACGAGTGTAAAATCTTCAAAGTGTGGACAGCAGAAAGTCGTTTTGCCCGGCCCTCCACTCGGACCCAGGAAGCCTTGGGCCCCCACCGGGGTGCCAGGCCCGAAGCCAGCTAAACCCACGACCCGGCTCTCCATCCGAACCCGGGTACCTTTTGCCCTGCTCTCCACTCGGACCCAGGGAGCCCTGGTCTCCCACCGGGGTGCCAGGCCCGAAGCCAGCTAAACCCACGACCCGGCTCTCCATCCGAACCCGGGTACCCACTCTTAAGCACCCCCCCGGAATCTTCACAATCTAACACCAGGTGCTGTAAGCTTTTCATTAACGCATTGGCTACTGCCATCTGCTGTATATGGGCCGTACCGGCCACCGCTGCCTTTGCTTACGGCCATACCACCCTGAACACGCCCGATCTCGTCCGATCTCGGAAGCTAAGCAGGGTCGGGCCTGGTTAGTACTTGGATGGGAGACCGCCTGGGAATACCAGGTGCTGTAAGCATTTTCATGTCGGCATACTGAATGAGCAATGGTCATTCATGAATGGCCATGCTAAACACTAGATCTTTGTGCACCACTAAAACTTTTTGCCCCCCAAAGCGCATAGGCCACGCCTACATCATTAAACCCCACCCTCAATCCGACAGGCCCCGCTTTCAACCCGGACACCCGCTCTTAACCACCCACCCAAGACGCCTTAAACCCAGCCGCGGGGGCACAGGGCCACCTCGGACTGTGAAATAACGCATGTGCTGTTTTGCGGAGCTGCCCACGCCAAGTGTGTGCGTGCACGCGCGCCGTTAAGCGCTTGACCGGCGCGGCTAGAGGCTTTGCCGGCCGCTGTGGCAAGCGGGTAGAATTACTCGGGTCTCTCTTCATGACGAATAAGCCTTTCGCCTTTTACTAAAGACTTCCGTGGAGAGGGACGTTGATGAGTTATGGATATTTTTGGAAGGCCTTGCCCATTGGACAAGGCCAGCTCAGCTGTTGAAGAAAATGACATGGAGCACGGTGGTGCGCTCGGTTGTCTTGAGTGCAAATAGGTGTGAGCGCTTTAACTAATAGTATCGAAGGTTCTCAAAATGTGTCAAAGTCTTAATATCTGCCAGCTCACATACTGCCACTGTGTCTTGTGTGTGTGCTTAAAGGGGAATTTTAAGACTTGGTTGTTGGGTACCGCAAAGAGGCCATTGTTACGCCCACGTGGAGGGGACTAGTCGTTGACTGACCGGCAGGGCACTGGTGTGTGGATTGAGTGCTTTCCTCTATGGCCAGCATGTACAACTCATACTTACCTGGCAGGGTAGACACCATGATCATGAAGGTGGTTCATCCTCGGCGAGGCTCAGCCATTGCACCCCGTGCTTTGCTGACCCGGGCGAATTCCCCAAATGTGGGAATCTCGACTGCACAATTTCTGGTAGTGGGGGACTGCGTTCGCGCTCTCCCCTGATTAAGTGTTGAAAACATGCGGATAGTGCTGGAAAGGAGCCCTACCCTACCTGAAAAACACCCAATGTGGCGTTTTGCCTGGCTCTCCACGCGGCCCCGGGGAGCCTTGTCACCCAGGAGGGGGAGGGGGTGGCCTGGGCCAGCCTCTAACGTGACTTCCGGGGCACGAGTGTAAAATCTTCAAAGTGTGGACAGCAGAAAGTCGTTTTGCCCGGCCCTCCACTCGGACCCAGGAAGCCTTGGGCCCCCACCGGGGTGCCAGGCCCGAAGCCAGCTAAACCCACGACCCGGCTCTCCATCCGAACCCGGGTACCTTTTGCCCTGCTCTCCACTCGGACCCAGGGAGCCCTGGTCTCCCACCGGGGTGCCAGGCCCGAAGCCAGCTAAACCCACGACCCGGCTCTCCATACGAACCCGGGTACCCACTCTTAAGCACCCCCCCGGAATCTTCACAATCTAACACCAGGTGCTGTAAGCTTTTCATTAACGCATTGGCTACTGCCATCTGCTGTATATGGGCCGTACCGGCCACCGCTGCCTTTGCTTACGGCCATACCACCCTGAACACGCCCGATCTCGTCCGATCTCGGAAGCTAAGCAGGGTCGGGCCTGGTTAGTACTTGGATGGGAGACCGCCTGGGAATACCAGGTGCTGTAAGCATTTTCATGTCGGCATACTGAATGAGCAATGGTCATTCATGAATGGCCATGCTAAACACTAGATCTTTGTGCACCACTAAAACTTTTTGCCCCCCAAAGCGCATAGGCCACGCCTACATCATTAAACCCCACCCTCAATCCGACAGGCCCCGCTTTCAACCCGGACACCCGCTCTTAACCACCCACCCAAGACGCCTTAAACCCAGCCGCGGGGGCACAGGGCCACCTCGGACTGTGAAATAACGCATGTGCTGTTTTGCGGAGCTGCCCACGCCAAGTGTGTGCGTGCACGCGCGCCGTTAAGCGCTTGACCGGCGCGGCTAGAGGCTTTGCCGGCCGCTGTGGCAAGCGGGTAGAATTACTCGGGTCTCTCTTCATGACGAATAAGCCTTTCGCCTTTTACTAAAGACTTCCGTGGAGAGGGACGTTGATGAGTTATGGATATTTTTGGAAGGCCTTGCCCATTGGACAAGGCCAGCTCAGCTGTTGAAGAAAATGACATGGAGCACGGTGGTGCGCTCGGTTGTCTTGAGTGCAAATAGGTGTGAGCGCTTTAACTAATAGTATCGAAGGTTCTCAAAATGTGTCAAAGTCTTAATATCTGCCAGCTCACATACTGCCACTGTGTCTTGTGTGTGTGCTTAAAGGGGAATTTTAAGACTTGGTTGTTGGGTACCGCAAAGAGGCCATTGTTACGCCCACGTGGAGGGGACTAGTCGTTGACTGACCGGCAGGGCACTGGTGTGTGGATTGAGTGCTTTCCTCTATGGCCAGCATGTACAACTCATACTTACCTGGCAGGGTAGACACCATGATCATGAAGGTGGTTCATCCTCGGCGAGGCTCAGCCATTGCACCCCGTGCTTTGCTGACCCGGGCGAATTCCCCAAATGTGGGAATCTCGACTGCACAATTTCTGGTAGTGGGGGACTGCGTTCGCGCTCTCCCCTGATTAAGTGTTGAAAACATGCGGATAGTGCTGGAAAGGAGCCCTACCCTACCTGAAAAACACCCAATGTGGCGTTTTGCCTGGCTCTCCACGCGGCCCCGGGGAGCCTTGTCACCCAGGAGGGGGAGGGGGTGGCCTGGGCCAGCCTCTAACGTGACTTCCGGGGCACGAGTGTAAAATCTTCAAAGTGTGGACAGCAGAAAGTCGTTTTGCCCGGCCCTCCACTCGGACCCAGGAAGCCTTGGGCCCCCACCGGGGTGCCAGGCCCGAAGCCAGCTAAACCCACGACCCGGCTCTCCATCCGAACCCGGGTACCTTTTGCCCTGCTCTCCACTCGGACCCAGGGAGCCCTGGTCTCCCACCGGGGTGCCAGGCCCGAAGCCAGCTAAACCCACGACCCGGCTCTCCATACGAACCCGGGTACCCACTCTTAAGCACCCCCCCGGAATCTTCACAATCTAACACCAGGTGCTGTAAGCTTTTCATTAACGCATTGGCTACTGCCATCTGCTGTATATGGGCCGTACCGGCCACCGCTGCCTTTGCTTACGGCCATACCACCCTGAACACGCCCGATCTCGTCCGATCTCGGAAGCTAAGCAGGGTCGGGCCTGGTTAGTACTTGGATGGGAGACCGCCTGGGAATACCAGGTGCTGTAAGCATTTTCATGTCGGCATACTGAATGAGCAATGGTCATTCATGAATGGCCATGCTAAACACTAGATCTTTGTGCACCACTAAAACTTTTTGCCCCCCAAAGCGCATAGGCCACGCCTACATCATTAAACCCCACCCTCAATCCGACAGGCCCCGCTTTCAACCCGGACACCCGCTCTTAACCACCCACCCAAGACGCCTTAAACCCAGCCGCGGGGGCACAGGGCCACCTCGGACTGTGAAATAACGCATGTGCTGTTTTGCGGAGCTGCCCACGCCAAGTGTGTGCGTGCACGCGCGCCGTTAAGCGCTTGACCGGCGCGGCTAGAGGCTTTGCCGGCCGCTGTGGCAAGCGGGTAGAATTACTCGGGTCTCTCTTCATGACGAATAAGCCTTTCGCCTTTTACTAAAGACTTCCGTGGAGAGGGACGTTGATGAGTTATGGATATTTTTGGAAGGCCTTGCCCATTGGACAAGGCCAGCTCAGCTGTTGAAGAAAATGACATGGAGCACGGTGGTGCGCTCGGTTGTCTTGAGTGCAAATAGGTGTGAGCGCTTTAACTAATAGTATCGAAGGTTCTCAAAATGTGTCATCAAAGTCTTAATATCTGCCAGCTCACATACTGCCACTGTGTCTTGTGTGTGTGCTTAAAGGGGAATTTTAAGACTTGGTTGTTGGGTACCGCAAAGAGGCCATTGTTACGCCCACGTGGAGGGGACTAGTCGTTGACTGACCGGCAGGGCACTGGTGTGTGGATTGAGTGCTTTCCTCTATGGCCAGCATGTACAACTCATACTTACCTGGCAGGGTAGACACCATGATCATGAAGGTGGTTCATCCTCGGCGAGGCTCAGCCATTGCACCCCGTGCTTTGCTGACCCGGGCGAATTCCCCAAATGTGGGAATCTCGACTGCACAATTTCTGGTAGTGGGGGACTGCGTTCGCGCTCTCCCCTGATTAAGTGTTGAAAACATGCGGATAGTGCTGGAAAGGAGCCCTACCCTACCTGAAAAACACCCAATGTGGCGTTTTGCCTGGCTCTCCACGCGGCCCCGGGGAGCCTTGTCACCCAGGAGGGGGAGGGGGTGGCCTGGGCCAGCCTCTAACGTGACTTCCGGGGCACGAGTGTAAAATCTTCAAAGTGTGGACAGCAGAAAGTCGTTTTGCCCGGCCCTCCACTCGGACCCAGGAAGCCTTGGGCCCCCACCGGGGTGCCAGGCCCGAAGCCAGCTAAACCCACGACCCGGCTCTCCATCCGAACCCGGGTACCTTTTGCCCTGCTCTCCACTCGGACCCAGGAAGCCCTGGTCTCCCACCGGGGTGCCAGGCCCGAAGCCAGCTAAACCCACGACCCGGCTCTCCATCCGAACCCGGGTACCCACTCTTAAGCACCCCCCCGGAATCTTCACAATCTAACACCAGGTGCTGTAAGCTTTTCATTAACGCATTGGCTACTGCCATCTGCTGTATATGGGCCGTACCGGCCACCGCTGCCTTTGCTTACGGCCATACCACCCTGAACACGCCCGATCTCGTCCGATCTCGGAAGCTAAGCAGGGTCGGGCCTGGTTAGTACTTGGATGGGAGACCGCCTGGGAATACCAGGTGCTGTAAGCATTTTCATGTCGGCATACTGAATGAGCAATGGTCATTCATGAATGGCCATGCTAAACACTAGATCTTTGTGCACCACTAAAACTTTTTGCCCCCCAAAGCGCATAGGCCACGCCTACATCATTAAACCCCACCCTCAATCCGACAGGCCCCGCTTTCAACCCGGACACCCGCTCTTAACCACCCACCCAAGACGCCTTAAACCCAGCCGCGGGGGCACAGGGCCACCTCGGACTGTGAAATAACGCATGTGCTGTTTTGCGGAGCTGCCCACGCCAAGTGTGTGCGTGCACGCGCGCCGTTAAGCGCTTGACCGGCGCGGCTAGAGGCTTTGCCGGCCGCTGTGGCAAGCGGGTAGAATTACTCGGGTCTCTCTTCATGACGAATAAGCCTTTCGCCTTTTACTAAAGACTTCCGTGGAGAGGGACGTTGATGAGTTATGGATATTTTTGGAAGGCCTTGCCCATTGGACAAGGCCAGCTCAGCTGTTGAAGAAAATGACATGGAGCACGGTGGTGCGCTCGGTTGTCTTGAGTGCAAATAGGTGTGAGCGCTTTAACTAATAGTATCGAAGGTTCTCAAAATGTGTCAAAGTCTTAATATCTGCCAGCTCACATACTGCCACTGTGTCTTGTGTGTGTGCTTAAAGGGGAATTTTAAGACTTGGTTGTTGGGTACCGCAAAGAGGCCATTGTTACGCCCACGTGGAGGGGACTAGTCGTTGACTGACCGGCAGGGCACTGGTGTGTGGATTGAGTGCTTTCCTCTATGGCCAGCATGTACAACTCATACTTACCTGGCAGGGTAGACACCATGATCATGAAGGTGGTTCATCCTCGGCGAGGCTCAGCCATTGCACCCCGTGCTTTGCTGACCCGGGCGAATTCCCCAAATGTGGGAATCTCGACTGCACAATTTCTGGTAGTGGGGGACTGCGTTCGCGCTCTCCCCTGATTAAGTGTTGAAAACATGCGGATAGTGCTGGAAAGGAGCCCTACCCTACCTGAAAAACACCCAATGTGGCGTTTTGCCTGGCTCTCCACGCGGCCCCGGGGAGCCTTGTCACCCAGGAGGGGGAGGGGGTGGCCTGGGCCAGCCTCTAACGTGACTTCCGGGGCACGAGTGTAAAATCTTCAAAGTGTGGACAGCAGAAAGTCGTTTTGCCCGGCCCTCCACTCGGACCCAGGAAGCCTTGGGCCCCCACCGGGGTGCCAGGCCCGAAGCCAGCTAAACCCACGACCCGGCTCTCCATCCGAACCCGGGTACCTTTTGCCCTGCTCTCCACTCGGACCCAGGGAGCCCTGGTCTCCCACCGGGGTGCCAGGCCCGAAGCCAGCTAAACCCACGACCCGGCTCTCCATCCGAACCCGGGTACCCACTCTTAAGCACCCCCCCGGAATCTTCACAATCTAACACCAGGTGCTGTAAGCTTTTCATTAACGCATTGGCTACTGCCATCTGCTGTATATGGGCCGTACCGGCCACCGCTGCCTTTGCTTACGGCCATACCACCCTGAACACGCCCGATCTCGTCCGATCTCGGAAGCTAAGCAGGGTCGGGCCTGGTTAGTACTTGGATGGGAGACCGCCTGGGAATACCAGGTGCTGTAAGCATTTTCATGTCGGCATACTGAATGAGCAATGGTCATTCATGAATGGCCATGCTAAACACTAGATCTTTGTGCACCACTAAAACTTTTTGCCCCCCAAAGCGCATAGGCCACGCCTACATCATTAAACCCCACCCTCAATCCGACAGGCCCCGCTTTCAACCCGGACACCCGCTCTTAACCACCCACCCAAGACGCCTTAAACCCAGCCGCGGGGGCACAGGGCCACCTCGGACTGTGAAATAACGCATGTGCTGTTTTGCGGAGCTGCCCACGCCAAGTGTGTGCGTGCACGCGCGCCGTTAAGCGCTTGACCGGCGCGGCTAGAGGCTTTGCCGGCCGCTGTGGCAAGCGGGTAGAATTACTCGGGTCTCTCTTCATGACGAATAAGCCTTTCGCCTTTTACTAAAGACTTCCGTGGAGAGGGACGTTGATGAGTTATGGATATTTTTGGAAGGCCTTGCCCATTGGACAAGGCCAGCTCAGCTGTTGAAGAAAATGACATGGAGCACGGTGGTGCGCTCGGTTGTCTTGAGTGCAAATAGGTGTGAGCGCTTTAACTAATAGTATCGAAGGTTCTCAAAATGTGTCAAAGTCTTAATATCTGCCAGCTCACATACTGCCACTGTGTCTTGTGTGTGTGCTTAAAGGGGAATTTTAAGACTTGGTTGTTGGGTACCGCAAAGAGGCCATTGTTACGCCCACGTGGAGGGGACTAGTCGTTGACTGACCGGCAGGGCACTGGTGTGTGGATTGAGTGCTTTCCTCTATGGCCAGCATGTACAACTCATACTTACCTGGCAGGGTAGACACCATGATCATGAAGGTGGTTCATCCTCGGCGAGGCTCAGCCATTGCACCCCGTGCTTTGCTGACCCGGGCGAATTCCCCAAATGTGGGAATCTCGACTGCACAATTTCTGGTAGTGGGGGACTGCGTTCGCGCTCTCCCCTGATTAAGTGTTGAAAACATGCGGATAGTGCTGGAAAGGAGCCCTACCCTACCTGAAAAACACCCAATGTGGCGTTTTGCCTGGCTCTCCACGCGGCCCCGGGGAGCCTTGTCACCCAGGAGGGGGAGGGGGTGGCCTGGGCCAGCCTCTAACGTGACTTCCGGGGCACGAGTGTAAAATCTTCAAAGTGTGGACAGCAGAAAGTCGTTTTGCCCGGCCCTCCACTCGGACCCAGGAAGCCTTGGGCCCCCACCGGGGTGCCAGGCCCGAAGCCAGCTAAACCCACGACCCGGCTCTCCATCCGAACCCGGGTACCTTTTGCCCTGCTCTCCACTCGGACCCAGGGAGCCCTGGTCTCCCACCGGGGTGCCAGGCCCGAAGCCAGCTAAACCCACGACCCGGCTCTCCATCCGAACCCGGGTACCCACTCTTAAGCACCCCCCCGGAATCTTCACAATCTAACACCAGGTGCTGTAAGCTTTTCATTAACGCATTGGCTACTGCCATCTGCTGTATATGGGGCGTACCGGCCACCGCTGCCTTTGCTTACGGCCATACCACCCTGAACACGCCCGATCTCGTCCGATCTCGGAAGCTAAGCAGGGTCGGGCCTGGTTAGTACTTGGATGGGAGACCGCCTGGGAATACCAGGTGCTGTAAGCATTTTCATGTCGGCATACTGAATGAGCAATGGTCATTCATGAATGGCCATGCTAAACACTAGATCTTTGTGCACCACTAAAACTTTTTGCCCCCCAAAGCGCATAGGCCACGCCTACATCATTAAACCCCACCCTCAATCCGACAGGCCCCGCTTTCAACCCGGACACCCGCTCTTAACCACCCACCCAAGACGCCTTAAACCCAGCCGCGGGGGCACAGGGCCACCTCGGACTGTGAAATAACGCATGTGCTGTTTTGCGGAGCTGCCCACGCCAAGTGTGTGCGTGCACGCGCGCCGTTAAGCGCTTGACCGGCGCGGCTAGAGGCTTTGCCGGCCGCTGTGGCAAGCGGGTAGAATTACTCGGGTCTCTCTTCATGACGAATAAGCCTTTCGCCTTTTACTAAAGACTTCCGTGGAGAGGGACGTTGATGAGTTATGGATATTTTTGGAAGGCCTTGCCCATTGGACAAGGCCAGCTCAGCTGTTGAAGAAAATGACATGGAGCACGGTGGTGCGCTCGGTTGTCTTGAGTGCAAATAGGTGTGAGCGCTTTAACTAATAGTATCGAAGGTTCTCAAAATGTGTCAAAGTCTTAATATCTGCCAGCTCACATACTGCCACTGTGTCTTGTGTGTGTGCTTAAAGGGGAATTTTAAGACTTGGTTGTTGGGTACCGCAAAGAGGCCATTGTTACGCCCACGTGGAGGGGACTAGTCGTTGACTGACCGGCAGGGCACTGGTGTGTGGATTGAGTGCTTTCCTCTATGGCCAGCATGTACAACTCATACTTACCTGGCAGGGTAGACACCATGATCATGAAGGTGGTTCATCCTCGGCGAGGCTCAGCCATTGCACCCCGTGCTTTGCTGACCCGGGCGAATTCCCCAAATGTGGGAATCTCGACTGCACAATTTCTGGTAGTGGGGGACTGCGTTCGCGCTCTCCCCTGATTAAGTGTTGAAAACATGCGGATAGTGCTGGAAAGGAGCCCTACCCTACCTGAAAAACACCCAATGTGGCGTTTTGCCTGGCTCTCCACGCGGCCCCGGGGAGCCTTGTCACCCAGGAGGGGGAGGGGGTGGCCTGGGCCAGCCTCTAACGTGACTTCCGGGGCACGAGTGTAAAATCTTCAAAGTGTGGACAGCAGAAAGTCGTTTTGCCCGGCCCTCCACTCGGACCCAGGAAGCCTTGGGCCCCCACCGGGGTGCCAGGCCCGAAGCCAGCTAAACCCACGACCCGGCTCTCCATCCGAACCCGGGTACCTTTTGCCCTGCTCTCCACTCGGACCCAGGGAGCCCTGGTCTCCCACCGGGGTGCCAGGCCCGAAGCCAGCTAAACCCACGACCCGGCTCTCCATCCGAACCCGGGTACCCACTCTTAAGCACCCCCCCGGAATCTTCACAATCTAACACCAGGTGCTGTAAGCTTTTCATTAACGCATTGGCTACTGCCATCTGCTGTATATGGGCCGTACCGGCCACCGCTGCCTTTGCTTACGGCCATACCACCCTGAACACGCCCGATCTCGTCTGATCTCGGAAGCTAAGCAGGGTCGGGCCTGGTTAGTACTTGGATGGGAGACCGCCTGGGAATACCAGGTGCTGTAAGCATTTTCATGTCGGCATACTGAATGAGCAATGGTCATTCATGAATGGCCATGCTAAACACTAGATCTTTGTGCACCACTAAAACTTTTTGCCCCCCAAAGCGCATAGGCCACGCCTACATCATTAAACCCCACCCTCAATCCGACAGGCCCCGCTTTCAACCCGGACACCCGCTCTTAACCACCCACCCAAGACGCCTTAAACCCAGCCGCGGGGGCACAGGGCCACCTCGGACTGTGAAATAACGCATGTGCTGTTTTGCGGAGCTGCCCACGCCAAGTGTGTGCGTGCACGCGCGCCGTTAAGCGCTTGACCGGCGCGGCTAGAGGCTTTGCCGGCCGCTGTGGCAAGCGGGTAGAATTACTCGGGTCTCTCTTCATGACGAATAAGCCTTTCGCCTTTTACTAAAGACTTCCGTGGAGAGGGACGTTGATGAGTTATGGATATTTTTGGAAGGCCTTGCCCATTGGACAAGGCCAGCTCAGCTGTTGAAGAAAATGACATGGAGCACGGTGGTGCGCTCGGTTGTCTTGAGTGCAAATAGGTGTGAGCGCTTTAACTAATAGTATCGAAGGTTCTCAAAATGTGTCAAAGTCTTAATATCTGCCAGCTCACATACTGCCACTGTGTCTTGTGTGTGTGCTTAAAGGGGAATTTTAAGACTTGGTTGTTGGGTACCGCAAAGAGGCCATTGTTACGCCCACGTGGAGGGGACTAGTCGTTGACTGACCGGCAGGGCACTGGTGTGTGGATTGAGTGCTTTCCTCTATGGCCAGCATGTACAACTCATACTTACCTGGCAGGGTAGACACCATGATCATGAAGGTGGTTCATCCTCGGCGAGGCTCAGCCATTGCACCCCGTGCTTTGCTGACCCGGGCGAATTCCCCAAATGTGGGAATCTCGACTGCACAATTTCTGGTAGTGGGGGACTGCGTTCGCGCTCTCCCCTGATTAAGTGTTGAAAACATGCGGATAGTGCTGGAAAGGAGCCCTACCCTACCTGAAAAACACCCAATGTGGCGTTTTGCCTGGCTCTCCACGCGGCCCCGGGGAGCCTTGTCACCCAGGAGGGGGAGGGGGTGGCCTGGGCCAGCCTCTAACGTGACTTCCGGGGCACGAGTGTAAAATCTTCAAAGTGTGGACAGCAGAAAGTCGTTTTGCCCGGCCCTCCACTCGGACCCAGGAAGCCTTGGGCCCCCACCGGGGTGCCAGGCCCGAAGCCAGCTAAACCCACGACCCGGCTCTCCATCCGAACCCGGGTACCTTTTGCCCTGCTCTCCACTCGGACCCAGGGAGCCCTGGTCTCCCACCGGGGTGCCAGGCCCGAAGCCAGCTAAACCCACGACCCGGCTCTCCATCCGAACCCGGGTACCCACTCTTAAGCACCCCCCCGGAATCTTCACAATCTAACACCAGGTGCTGTAAGCTTTTCATTAACGCATTGGCTACTGCCATCTGCTGTATATGGGCCGTACCGGCCACCGCTGCCTTTGCTTACGGCCATACCACCCTGAACACGCCCGATCTCGTCCGATCTCGGAAGCTAAGCAGGGTCGGGCCTGGTTAGTACTTGGATGGGAGACCGCCTGGGAATACCAGGTGCTGTAAGCATTTTCATGTCGGCATACTGAATGAGCAATGGTCATTCATGAATGGCCATGCTAAACACTAGATCTTTGTGCACCACTAAAACTTTTTGCCCCCCAAAGCGCATAGGCCACGCCTACATCATTAAACCCCACCCTCAATCCGACAGGCCCCGCTTTCAACCCGGACACCCGCTCTTAACCACCCACCCAAGACGCCTTAAACCCAGCCGCGGGGGCACAGGGCCACCTCGGACTGTGAAATAACGCATGTGCTGTTTTGCGGAGCTGCCCACGCCAAGTGTGTGCGTGCACGCGCGCCGTTAAGCGCTTGACCGGCGCGGCTAGAGGCTTTGCCGGCCGCTGTGGCAAGCGGGTAGAATTACTCGGGTCTCTCTTCATGACGAATAAGCCTTTCGCCTTTTACTAAAGACTTCCGTGGAGAGGGACGTTGATGAGTTATGGATATTTTTGGAAGGCCTTGCCCATTGGACAAGGCCAGCTCAGCTGTTGAAGAAAATGACATGGAGCACGGTGGTGCGCTCGGTTGTCTTGAGTGCAAATAGGTGTGAGCGCTTTAACTAATAGTATCGAAGGTTCTCAAAATGTGTCAAAGTCTTAATATCTGCCAGCTCACATACTGCCACTGTGTCTTGTGTGTGTGCTTAAAGGGGAATTTTAAGACTTGGTTGTTGGGTACCGCAAAGAGGCCATTGTTACGCCCACGTGGAGGGGACTAGTCGTTGACTGACCGGCAGGGCACTGGTGTGTGGATTGAGTGCTTTCCTCTATGGCCAGCATGTACAACTCATACTTACCTGGCAGGGTAGACACCATGATCATGAAGGTGGTTCATCCTCGGCGAGGCTCAGCCATTGCACCCCGTGCTTTGCTGACCCGGGCGAATTCCCCAAATGTGGGAATCTCGACTGCACAATTTCTGGTAGTGGGGGACTGCGTTCGCGCTCTCCCCTGATTAAGTGTTGAAAACATGCGGATAGTGCTGGAAAGGAGCCCTACCCTACCTGAAAAACACCCAATGTGGCGTTTTGCCTGGCTCTCCACGCGGCCCCGGGGAGCCTTGTCACCCAGGAGGGGGAGGGGGTGGCCTGGGCCAGCCTCTAACGTGACTTCCGGGGCACGAGTGTAAAATCTTCAAAGTGTGGACAGCAGAAAGTCGTTTTGCCCGGCCCTCCACTCGGACCCAGGAAGCCTTGGGCCCCCACCGGGGTGCCAGGCCCGAAGCCAGCTAAACCCACGACCCGGCTCTCCATCCGAACCCGGGTACCTTTTGCCCTGCTCTCCACTCGGACCCAGGGAGCCCTGGTCTCCCACCGGGGTGCCAGGCCCGAAGCCAGCTAAACCCACGACCCGGCTCTCCATCCGAACCCGGGTACCCACTCTTAAGCACCCCCCCGGAATCTTCACAATCTAACACCAGGTGCTGTAAGCTTTTCATTAACGCATTGGCTACTGCCATCTGCTGTATATGGGCCGTACCGGCCACCGCTGCCTTTGCTTACGGCCATACCACCCTGAACACGCCCGATCTCGTCTGATCTCGGAAGCTAAGCAGGGTCGGGCCTGGTTAGTACTTGGATGGGAGACCGCCTGGGAATACCAGGTGCTGTAAGCATTTTCATGTCGGCATACTGAATGAGCAATGGTCATTCATGAATGGCCATGCTAAACACTAGATCTTTGTGCACCACTAAAACTTTTTGCCCCCCAAAGCGCATAGGCCACGCCTACATCATTAAACCCCACCCTCAATCCGACAGGCCCCGCTTTCAACCCGGACACCCGCTCTTAACCACCCACCCAAGACGCCTTAAACCCAGCCGCGGGGGCACAGGGCCACCTCGGACTGTGAAATAACGCATGTGCTGTTTTGCGGAGCTGCCCACGCCAAGTGTGTGCGTGCACGCGCGCCGTTAAGCGCTTGACCGGCGCGGCTAGAGGCTTTGCCGGCCGCTGTGGCAAGCGGGTAGAATTACTCGGGTCTCTCTTCATGACGAATAAGCCTTTCGCCTTTTACTAAAGACTTCCGTGGAGAGGGACGTTGATGAGTTATGGATATTTTTGGAAGGCCTTGCCCATTGGACAAGGCCAGCTCAGCTGTTGAAGAAAATGACATGGAGCACGGTGGTGCGCTCGGTTGTCTTGAGTGCAAATAGGTGTGAGCGCTTTAACTAATAGTATCGAAGGTTCTCAAAATGTGTCAAAGTCTTAATATCTGCCAGCTCACATACTGCCACTGTGTCTTGTGTGTGTGCTTAAAGGGGAATTTTAAGACTTGGTTGTTGGGTACCGCAAAGAGGCCATTGTTACGCCCACGTGGAGGGGACTAGTCGTTGACTGACCGGCAGGGCACTGGTGTGTGGATTGAGTGCTTTCCTCTATGGCCAGCATGTACAACTCATACTTACCTGGCAGGGTAGACACCATGATCATGAAGGTGGTTCATCCTCGGCGAGGCTCAGCCATTGCACCCCGTGCTTTGCTGACCCGGGCGAATTCCCCAAATGTGGGAATCTCGACTGCACAATTTCTGGTAGTGGGGGACTGCGTTCGCGCTCTCCCCTGATTAAGTGTTGAAAACATGCGGATAGTGCTGGAAAGGAGCCCTACCCTACCTGAAAAACACCCAATGTGGCGTTTTGCCTGGCTCTCCACGCGGCCCCGGGGAGCCTTGTCACCCAGGAGGGGGAGGGGGTGGCCTGGGCCAGCCTCTAACGTGACTTCCGGGGCACGAGTGTAAAATCTTCAAAGTGTGGACAGCAGAAAGTCGTTTTGCCCGGCCCTCCACTCGGACCCAGGAAGCCTTGGGCCCCCACCGGGGTGCCAGGCCCGAAGCCAGCTAAACCCACGACCCGGCTCTCCATCCGAACCCGGGTACCTTTTGCCCTGCTCTCCACTCGGACCCAGGGAGCCCTGGTCTCCCACCGGGGTGCCAGGCCCGAAGCCAGCTAAACCCACGACCCGGCTCTCCATCCGAACCCGGGTACCCACTCTTAAGCACCCCCCCGGAATCTTCACAATCTAACACCAGGTGCTGTAAGCTTTTCATTAACGCATTGGCTACTGCCATCTGCTGTATATGGGCCGTACCGGCCACCGCTGCCTTTGCTTACGGCCATACCACCCTGAACACGCCCGATCTCGTCCGATCTCGGAAGCTAAGCAGGGTCGGGCCTGGTTAGTACTTGGATGGGAGACCGCCTGGGAATACCAGGTGCTGTAAGCATTTTCATGTCGGCATACTGAATGAGCAATGGTCATTCATGAATGGCCATGCTAAACACTAGATCTTTGTGCACCACTAAAACTTTTTGCCCCCCAAAGCGCATAGGCCACGCCTACATCATTAAACCCCACCCTCAATCCGACAGGCCCCGCTTTCAACCCGGACACCCGCTCTTAACCACCCACCCAAGACGCCTTAAACCCAGCCGCGGGGGCACAGGGCCACCTCGGACTGTGAAATAACGCATGTGCTGTTTTGCGGAGCTGCCCACGCCAAGTGTGTGCGTGCACGCGCGCCGTTAAGCGCTTGACCGGCGCGGCTAGAGGCTTTGCCGGCCGCTGTGGCAAGCGGGTAGAATTACTCGGGTCTCTCTTCATGACGAATAAGCCTTTCGCCTTTTACTAAAGACTTCCGTGGAGAGGGACGTTGATGAGTTATGGATATTTTTGGAAGGCCTTGCCCATTGGACAAGGCCAGCTCAGCTGTTGAAGAAAATGACATGGAGCACGGTGGTGCGCTCGGTTGTCTTGAGTGCAAATAGGTGTGAGCGCTTTAACTAATAGTATCGAAGGTTCTCAAAATGTGTCAAAGTCTTAATATCTGCCAGCTCACATACTGCCACTGTGTCTTGTGTGTGTGCTTAAAGGGGAATTTTAAGACTTGGTTGTTGGGTACCGCAAAGAGGCCATTGTTACGCCCACGTGGAGGGGACTAGTCGTTGACTGACCGGCAGGGCACTGGTGTGTGGATTGAGTGCTTTCCTCTATGGCCAGCATGTACAACTCATACTTACCTGGCAGGGTAGACACCATGATCATGAAGGTGGTTCATCCTCGGCGAGGCTCAGCCATTGCACCCCGTGCTTTGCTGACCCGGGCGAATTCCCCAAATGTGGGAATCTCGACTGCACAATTTCTGGTAGTGGGGGACTGCGTTCGCGCTCTCCCCTGATTAAGTGTTGAAAACATGCGGATAGTGCTGGAAAGGAGCCCTACCCTACCTGAAAAACACCCAATGTGGCGTTTTGCCTGGCTCTCCACGCGGCCCCGGGGAGCCTTGTCACCCAGGAGGGGGAGGGGGTGGCCTGGGCCAGCCTCTAACGTGACTTCCGGGGCACGAGTGTAAAATCTTCAAAGTGTGGACAGCAGAAAGTCGTTTTGCCCGGCCCTCCACTCGGACCCAGGAAGCCTTGGGCCCCCACCGGGGTGCCAGGCCCGAAGCCAGCTAAACCCACGACCCGGCTCTCCATCCGAACCCGGGTACCTTTTGCCCTGCTCTCCACTCGGACCCAGGGAGCCCTGGTCTCCCACCGGGGTGCCAGGCCCGAAGCCAGCTAAACCCACGACCCGGCTCTCCATCCGAACCCGGGTACCCACTCTTAAGCACCCCCCCGGAATCTTCACAATCTAACACCAGGTGCTGTAAGCTTTTCATTAACGCATTGGCTACTGCCATCTGCTGTATATGGGCCGTACCGGCCACCGCTGCCTTTGCTTACGGCCATACCACCCTGAACACGCCCGATCTCGTCCGATCTCGGAAGCTAAGCAGGGTCGGGCCTGGTTAGTACTTGGATGGGAGACCGCCTGGGAATACCAGGTGCTGTAAGCATTTTCATGTCGGCATACTGAATGAGCAATGGTCATTCATGAATGGCCATGCTAAACACTAGATCTTTGTGCACCACTAAAACTTTTTGCCCCCCAAAGCGCATAGGCCACGCCTACATCATTAAACCCCACCCTCAATCCGACAGGCCCCGCTTTCAACCCGGACACCCGCTCTTAACCACCCACCCAAGACGCCTTAAACCCAGCCGCGGGGGCACAGGGCCACCTCGGACTGTGAAATAACGCATGTGCTGTTTTGCGGAGCTGCCCACGCCAAGTGTGTGCGTGCACGCGCGCCGTTAAGCGCTTGACCGGCGCGGCTAGAGGCTTTGCCGGCCGCTGTGGCAAGCGAGTAGAATTACTCGGGTCTCTCTTCATGACGAATAAGCCTTTCGCCTTTTACTAAAGACTTCCGTGGAGAGGGACGTTGATGAGTTATGGATATTTTTGGAAGGCCTTGCCCATTGGACAAGGCCAGCTCAGCTGTTGAAGAAAATGACATGGAGCACGGTGGTGCGCTCGGTTGTCTTGAGTGCAAATAGGTGTGAGCGCTTTAACTAATAGTATCGAAGGTTCTCAAAATGTGTCAAAGTCTTAATATCTGCCAGCTCACATACTGCCACTGTGTCTTGTGTGTGTGCTTAAAGGGGAATTTTAAGACTTGGTTGTTGGGTACCGCAAAGAGGCCATTGTTACGCCCACGTGGAGGGGACTAGTCGTTGACTGACCGGCAGGGCACTGGTGTGTGGATTGAGTGCTTTCCTCTATGGCCAGCATGTACAACTCATACTTACCTGGCAGGGTAGACACCATGATCATGAAGGTGGTTCATCCTCGGCGAGGCTCAGCCATTGCACCCCGTGCTTTGCTGACCCGGGCGAATTCCCCAAATGTGGGAATCTCGACTGCACAATTTCTGGTAGTGGGGGACTGCGTTCGCGCTCTCCCCTGATTAAGTGTTGAAAACATGCGGATAGTGCTGGAAAGGAGCCCTACCCTACCTGAAAAACACCCAATGTGGCGTTTTGCCTGGCTCTCCACGCGGCCCCGGGGAGCCTTGTCACCCAGGAGGGGGAGGGGGTGGCCTGGGCCAGCCTCTAACGTGACTTCCGGGGCACGAGTGTAAAATCTTCAAAGTGTGGACAGCAGAAAGTCGTTTTGCCCGGCCCTCCACTCGGACCCAGGAAGCCTTGGGCCCCCACCGGGGTGCCAGGCCCGAAGCCAGCTAAACCCACGACCCGGCTCTCCATCCGAACCCGGGTACCTTTTGCCCTGCTCTCCACTCGGACCCAGGGAGCCCTGGTCTCCCACCGGGGTGCCAGGCCCGAAGCCAGCTAAACCCACGACCCGGCTCTCCATCCGAACCCGGGTACCCACTCTTAAGCACCCCCCCGGAATCTTCACAATCTAACACCAGGTGCTGTAAGCTTTTCATTAACGCATTGGCTACTGCCATCTGCTGTATATGGGCCGTACCGGCCACCGCTGCCTTTGCTTACGGCCATACCACCCTGAACACGCCCGATCTCGTCCGATCTCGGAAGCTAAGCAGGGTCGGGCCTGGTTAGTACTTGGATGGGAGACCGCCTGGGAATACCAGGTGCTGTAAGCATTTTCATGTCGGCATACTGAATGAGCAATGGTCATTCATGAATGGCCATGCTAAACACTAGATCTTTGTGCACCACTAAAACTTTTTGCCCCCCAAAGCGCATAGGCCACGCCTACATCATTAAACCCCACCCTCAATCCGACAGGCCCCGCTTTCAACCCGGACACCCGCTCTTAACCACCCACCCAAGACGCCTTAAACCCAGCCGCGGGGGCACAGGGCCACCTCGGACTGTGAAATAACGCATGTGCTGTTTTGCGGAGCTGCCCACGCCAAGTGTGTGCGTGCACGCGCGCCGTTAAGCGCTTGACCGGCGCGGCTAGAGGCTTTGCCGGCCGCTGTGGCAAGCGGGTAGAATTACTCGGGTCTCTCTTCATGACGAATAAGCCTTTCGCCTTTTACTAAAGACTTCCGTGGAGAGGGACGTTGATGAGTTATGGATATTTTTGGAAGGCCTTGCCCATTGGACAAGGCCAGCTCAGCTGTTGAAGAAAATGACATGGAGCACGGTGGTGCGCTCGGTTGTCTTGAGTGCAAATAGGTGTGAGCGCTTTAACTAATAGTATCGAAGGTTCTCAAAATGTGTCAAAGTCTTAATATCTGCCAGCTCACATACTGCCACTGTGTCTTGTGTGTGTGCTTAAAGGGGAATTTTAAGACTTGGTTGTTGGGTACCGCAAAGAGGCCATTGTTACGCCCACGTGGAGGGGACTAGTCGTTGACTGACCGGCAGGGCACTGGTGTGTGGATTGAGTGCTTTCCTCTATGGCCAGCATGTACAACTCATACTTACCTGGCAGGGTAGACACCATGATCATGAAGGTGGTTCATCCTCGGCGAGGCTCAGCCATTGCACCCCGTGCTTTGCTGACCCGGGCGAATTCCCCAAATGTGGGAATCTCGACTGCACAATTTCTGGTAGTGGGGGACTGCGTTCGCGCTCTCCCCTGATTAAGTGTTGAAAACATGCGGATAGTGCTGGAAAGGAGCCCTACCCTACCTGAAAAACACCCAATGTGGTGTTTTGCCTGGCTCTCCACGCGGCCCCGGGGAGCCTTGTCACCCAGGAGGGGGAGGGGGTGGCCTGGGCCAGCCTCTAACGTGACTTCCGGGGCACGAGTGTAAAATCTTCAAAGTGTGGACAGCAGAAAGTCGTTTTGCCCGGCCCTCCACTCGGACCCAGGAAGCCTTGGGCCCCCACCGGGGTGCCAGGCCCGAAGCCAGCTAAACCCACGACCCGGCTCTCCATCCGAACCCGGGTACCTTTTGCCCTGCTCTCCACTCGGACCCAGGGAGCCCTGGTCTCCCACCGGGGTGCCAGGCCCGAAGCCAGCTAAACCCACGACCCGGCTCTCCATCCGAACCCGGGTACCCACTCTTAAGCACCCCCCCGGAATCTTCACAATCTAACACCAGGTGCTGTAAGCTTTTCATTAACGCATTGGCTACTGCCATCTGCTGTATATGGGCCGTACCGGCCACCGCTGCCTTTGCTTACGGCCATACCACCCTGAACACGCCCGATCTCGTCCGATCTCGGAAGCTAAGCAGGGTCGGGCCTGGTTAGTACTTGGATGGGAGACCGCCTGGGAATACCAGGTGCTGTAAGCATTTTCATGTCGGCATACTGAATGAGCAATGGTCATTCATGAATGGCCATGCTAAACACTAGATCTTTGTGCACCACTAAAACTTTTTGCCCCCCAAAGCGCATAGGCCACGCCTACATCATTAAACCCCACCCTCAATCCGACAGGCCCCGCTTTCAACCCGGACACCCGCTCTTAACCACCCACCCAAGACGCCTTAAACCCAGCCGCGGGGGCACAGGGCCACCTCGGACTGTGAAATAACGCATGTGCTGTTTTGCGGAGCTGCCCACGCCAAGTGTGTGCGTGCACGCGCGCCGTTAAGCGCTTGACCGGCGCGGCTAGAGGCTTTGCCGGCCGCTGTGGCAAGCGGGTAGAATTACTCGGGTCTCTCTTCATGACGAATAAGCCTTTCGCCTTTTACTAAAGACTTCCGTGGAGAGGGACGTTGATGAGTTATGGATATTTTTGGAAGGCCTTGCCCATTGGACAAGGCCAGCTCAGCTGTTGAAGAAAATGACATGGAGCACGGTGGTGCGCTCGGTTGTCTTGAGTGCAAATAGGTGTGAGCGCTTTAACTAATAGTATCGAAGGTTCTCAAAATGTGTCAAAGTCTTAATATCTGCCAGCTCACATACTGCCACTGTGTCTTGTGTGTGTGCTTAAAGGGGAATTTTAAGACTTGGTTGTTGGGTACCGCAAAGAGGCCATTGTTACGCCCACGTGGAGGGGACTAGTCGTTGACTGACCGGCAGGGCACTGGTGTGTGGATTGAGTGCTTTCCTCTATGGCCAGCATGTACAACTCATACTTACCTGGCAGGGTAGACACCATGATCATGAAGGTGGTTCATCCTCGGCGAGGCTCAGCCATTGCACCCCGTGCTTTGCTGACCCGGGCGAATTCCCCAAATGTGGGAATCTCGACTGCACAATTTCTGGTAGTGGGGGACTGCGTTCGCGCTCTCCCCTGATTAAGTGTTGAAAACATGCGGATAGTGCTGGAAAGGAGCCCTACCCTACCTGAAAAACACCCAATGTGGCGTTTTGCCTGGCTCTCCACGCGGCCCCGGGGAGCCTTGTCACCCAGGAGGGGGAGGGGGTGGCCTGGGCCAGCCTCTAACGTGACTTCCGGGGCACGAGTGTAAAATCTTCAAAGTGTGGACAGCAGAAAGTCGTTTTGCCCGGCCCTCCACTCGGACCCAGGAAGCCTTGGGCCCCCACCGGGGTGCCAGGCCCGAAGCCAGCTAAACCCACGACCCGGCTCTCCATCCGAACCCGGGTACCTTTTGCCCTGCTCTCCACTCGGACCCAGGGAGCCCTGGTCTCCCACCGGGGTGCCAGGCCCGAAGCCAGCTAAACCCACGACCCGGCTCTCCATCCGAACCCGGGTACCCACTCTTAAGCACCCCCCCGGAATCTTCACAATCTAACACCAGGTGCTGTAAGCTTTTCATTAACGCATTGGCTACTGCCATCTGCTGTATATGGGCCGTACCGGCCACCGCTGCCTTTGCTTACGGCCATACCACCCTGAACACGCCCGATCTCGTCCGATCTCGGAAGCTAAGCAGGGTCGGGCCTGGTTAGTACTTGGATGGGAGACCGCCTGGGAATACCAGGTGCTGTAAGCATTTTCATGTCGGCATACTGAATGAGCAATGGTCATTCATGAATGGCCATGCTAAACACTAGATCTTTGTGCACCACTAAAACTTTTTGCCCCCCAAAGCGCATAGGCCACGCCTACATCATTAAACCCCACCCTCAATCCGACAGGCCCCGCTTTCAACCCGGACACCCGCTCTTAACCACCCACCCAAGACGCCTTAAACCCAGCCGCGGGGGCACAGGGCCACCTCGGACTGTGAAATAACGCATGTGCTGTTTTG
Source organism: Electrona antarctica (assembly GCF_951216825.1). Lineage (NCBI taxonomy): Eukaryota > Metazoa > Chordata > Actinopteri > Myctophiformes > Myctophidae > Electrona > Electrona antarctica. The sequence continues at coordinate 47,728,044 of NC_136797.1, read as the reverse complement.
CGGAGCTGCCCACGCCAAGTGTGTGCGTGCACGCGCGCCGTTAAGCGCTTGACCGGCGCGGCTAGAGGCTTTGCCGGCCGCTGTGGCAAGCGGGTAGAATTACTCGGGTCTCTCTTCATGACGAATAAGCCTTTCGCCTTTTACTAAAGACTTCCGTGGAGAGGGACGTTGATGAGTTATGGATATTTTTGGAAGGCCTTGCCCATTGGACAAGGCCAGCTCAGCTGTTGAAGAAAATGACATGGAGCACGGTGGTGCGCTCGGTTGTCTTGAGTGCAAATAGGTGTGAGCGCTTTAACTAATAGTATCGAAGGTTCTCAAAATGTGTCAAAGTCTTAATATCTGCCAGCTCACATACTGCCACTGTGTCTTGTGTGTGTGCTTAAAGGGGAATTTTAAGACTTGGTTGTTGGGTACCGCAAAGAGGCCATTGTTACGCCCACGTGGAGGGGACTAGTCGTTGACTGACCGGCAGGGCACTGGTGTGTGGATTGAGTGCTTTCCTCTATGGCCAGCATGTACAACTCATACTTACCTGGCAGGGTAGACACCATGATCATGAAGGTGGTTCATCCTCGGCGAGGCTCAGCCATTGCACCCCGTGCTTTGCTGACCCGGGCGAATTCCCCAAATGTGGGAATCTCGACTGCACAATTTCTGGTAGTGGGGGACTGCGTTCGCGCTCTCCCCTGATTAAGTGTTGAAAACATGCGGATAGTGCTGGAAAGGAGCCCTACCCTACCTGAAAAACACCCAATGTGGCGTTTTGCCTGGCTCTCCACGCGGCCCCGGGGAGCCTTGTCACCCAGGAGGGGGAGGGGGTGGCCTGGGCCAGCCTCTAACGTGACTTCCGGGGCACGAGTGTAAAATCTTCAAAGTGTGGACAGCAGAAAGTCGTTTTGCCCGGCCCTCCACTCGGACCCAGGAAGCCTTGGGCCCCCACCGGGGTGCCAGGCCCGAAGCCAGCTAAACCCACGACCCGGCTCTCCATCCGAACCCGGGTACCTTTTGCCCTGCTCTCCACTCGGACCCAGGGAGCCCTGGTCTCCCACCGGGGTGCCAGGCCCGAAGCCAGCTAAACCCACGACCCGGCTCTCCATCCGAACCCGGGTACCCACTCTTAAGCACCCCCCCGGAATCTTCACAATCTAACACCAGGTGCTGTAAGCTTTTCATTAACGCATTGGCTACTGCCATCTGCTGTATATGGGCCGTACCGGCCACCGCTGCCTTTGCTTACGGCCATACCACCCTGAACACGCCCGATCTCGTCCGATCTCGGAAGCTAAGCAGGGTCGGGCCTGGTTAGTACTTGGATGGGAGACCGCCTGGGAATACCAGGTGCTGTAAGCATTTTCATGTCGGCATACTGAATGAGCAATGGTCATTCATGAATGGCCATGCTAAACACTAGATCTTTGTGCACCACTAAAACTTTTTGCCCCCCAAAGCGCATAGGCCACGCCTACATCATTAAACCCCACCCTCAATCCGACAGGCCCCGCTTTCAACCCGGACACCCGCTCTTAACCACCCACCCAAGACGCCTTAAACCCAGCCGCGGGGGCACAGGGCCACCTCGGACTGTGAAATAACGCATGTGCTGTTTTGCGGAGCTGCCCACGCCAAGTGTGTGCGTGCACGCGCGCCGTTAAGCGCTTGACCGGCGCGGCTAGAGGCTTTGCCGGCCGCTGTGGCAAGCGGGTAGAATTACTCGGGTCTCTCTTCATGACGAATAAGCCTTTCGCCTTTTACTAAAGACTTCCGTGGAGAGGGACGTTGATGAGTTATGGATATTTTTGGAAGGCCTTGCCCATTGGACAAGGCCAGCTCAGCTGTTGAAGAAAATGACATGGAGCACGGTGGTGCGCTCGGTTGTCTTGAGTGCAAATAGGTGTGAGCGCTTTAACTAATAGTATCGAAGGTTCTCAAAATGTGTCAAAGTCTTAATATCTGCCAGCTCACATACTGCCACTGTGTCTTGTGTGTGTGCTTAAAGGGGAATTTTAAGACTTGGTTGTTGGGTACCGCAAAGAGGCCATTGTTACGCCCACGTGGAGGGGACTAGTCGTTGACTGACCGGCAGGGCACTGGTGTGTGGATTGAGTGCTTTCCTCTATGGCCAGCATGTACAACTCATACTTACCTGGCAGGGTAGACACCATGATCATGAAGGTGGTTCATCCTCGGCGAGGCTCAGCCATTGCACCCCGTGCTTTGCTGACCCGGGCGAATTCCCCAAATGTGGGAATCTCGACTGCACAATTTCTGGTAGTGGGGGACTGCGTTCGCGCTCTCCCCTGATTAAGTGTTGAAAACATGCAGATAGTGCTGGAAAGGAGCCCTACCCTACCTGAAAAACACCCAATGTGGCGTTTTGCCTGGCTCTCCACGCGGCCCCGGGGAGCCTTGTCACCCAGGAGGGGGAGGGGGTGGCCTGGGCCAGCCTCTAACGTGACTTCCGGGGCACGAGTGTAAAATCTTCAAAGTGTGGACAGCAGAAAGTCGTTTTGCCCGGCCCTCCACTCGGACCCAGGAAGCCTTGGGCCCCCACCGGGGTGCCAGGCCCGAAGCCAGCTAAACCCACGACCCGGCTCTCCATCCGAACCCGGGTACCTTTTGCCCTGCTCTCCACTCGGACCCAGGGAGCCCTGGTCTCCCACCGGGGTGCCAGGCCCGAAGCCAGCTAAACCCACGACCCGGCTCTCCATCCGAACCCGGGTACCCACTCTTAAGCACCCCCCCGGAATCTTCACAATCTAACACCAGGTGCTGTAAGCTTTTCATTAACGCATTGGCTACTGCCATCTGCTGTATATGGGCCGTACCGGCCACCGCTGCCTTTGCTTACGGCCATACCACCCTGAACACGCCCGATCTCGTCCGATCTCGGAAGCTAAGCAGGGTCGGGCCTGGTTAGTACTTGGATGGGAGACCGCCTGGGAATACCAGGTGCTGTAAGCATTTTCATGTCGGCATACTGAATGAGCAATGGTCATTCATGAATGGCCATGCTAAACACTAGATCTTTGTGCACCACTAAAACTTTTTGCCCCCCAAAGCGCATAGGCCACGCCTACATCATTAAACCCCACCCTCAATCCGACAGGCCCCGCTTTCAACCCGGACACCCGCTCTTAACCACCCACCCAAGACGCCTTAAACCCAGCCGCGGGGGCACAGGGCCACCTCGGACTGTGAAATAACGCATGTGCTGTTTTGCGGAGCTGCCCACGCCAAGTGTGTGCGTGCACGCGCGCCGTTAAGCGCTTGACCGGCGCGGCTAGAGGCTTTGCCGGCCGCTGTGGCAAGCGGGTAGAATTACTCGGGTCTCTCTTCATGACGAATAAGCCTTTCGCCTTTTACTAAAGACTTCCGTGGAGAGGGACGTTGATGAGTTATGGATATTTTTGGAAGGCCTTGCCCATTGGACAAGGCCAGCTCAGCTGTTGAAGAAAATGACATGGAGCACGGTGGTGCGCTCGGTTGTCTTGAGTGCAAATAGGTGTGAGCGCTTTAACTAATAGTATCGAAGGTTCTCAAAATGTGTCAAAGTCTTAATATCTGCCAGCTCACATACTGCCACTGTGTCTTGTGTGTGTGCTTAAAGGGGAATTTTAAGACTTGGTTGTTGGGTACCGCAAAGAGGCCATTGTTACGCCCACGTGGAGGGGACTAGTCGTTGACTGACCGGCAGGGCACTGGTGTGTGGATTGAGTGCTTTCCTCTATGGCCAGCATGTACAACTCATACTTACCTGGCAGGGTAGACACCATGATCATGAAGGTGGTTCATCCTCGGCGAGGCTCAGCCATTGCACCCCGTGCTTTGCTGACCCGGGCGAATTCCCCAAATGTGGGAATCTCGACTGCACAATTTCTGGTAGTGGGGGACTGCGTTCGCGCTCTCCCCTGATTAAGTGTTGAAAACATGCGGATAGTGCTGGAAAGGAGCCCTACCCTACCTGAAAAACACCCAATGTGGCGTTTTGCCTGGCTCTCCACGCGGCCCCGGGGAGCCTTGTCACCCAGGAGGGGGAGGGGGTGGCCTGGGCCAGCCTCTAACGTGACTTCCGGGGCACGAGTGTAAAATCTTCAAAGTGTGGACAGCAGAAAGTCGTTTTGCCCGGCCCTCCACTCGGACCCAGGAAGCCTTGGGCCCCCACCGGGGTGCCAGGCCCGAAGCCAGCTAAACCCACGACCCGGCTCTCCATCCGAACCCGGGTACCTTTTGCCCTGCTCTCCACTCGGACCCAGGGAGCCCTGGTCTCCCACCGGGGTGCCAGGCCCGAAGCCAGCTAAACCCACGACCCGGCTCTCCATCCGAACCCGGGTACCCACTCTTAAGCACCCCCCCGGAATCTTCACAATCTAACACCAGGTGCTGTAAGCTTTTCATTAACGCATTGGCTACTGCCATCTGCTGTATATGGGCCGTACCGGCCACCGCTGCCTTTGCTTACGGCCATACCACCCTGAACACGCCCGATCTCGTCCGATCTCGGAAGCTAAGCAGGGTCGGGCCTGGTTAGTACTTGGATGGGAGACCGCCTGGGAATACCAGGTGCTGTAAGCATTTTCATGTCGGCATACTGAATGAGCAATGGTCATTCATGAATGGCCATGCTAAACACTAGATCTTTGTGCACCACTAAAACTTTTTGCCCCCCAAAGCGCATAGGCCACGCCTACATCATTAAACCCCACCCTCAATCCGACAGGCCCCGCTTTCAACCCGGACACCCGCTCTTAACCACCCACCCAAGACGCCTTAAACCCAGCCGCGGGGGCACAGGGCCACCTCGGACTGTGAAATAACGCATGTGCTGTTTTGCGGAGCTGCCCACGCCAAGTGTGTGCGTGCACGCGCGCCGTTAAGCGCTTGACCGGCGCGGCTAGAGGCTTTGCCGGCCGCTGTGGCAAGCGGGTAGAATTACTCGGGTCTCTCTTCATGACGAATAAGCCTTTCGCCTTTTACTAAAGACTTCCGTGGAGAGGGACGTTGATGAGTTATGGATATTTTTGGAAGGCCTTGCCCATTGGACAAGGCCAGCTCAGCTGTTGAAGAAAATGACATGGAGCACGGTGGTGCGCTCGGTTGTCTTGAGTGCAAATAGGTGTGAGCGCTTTAACTAATAGTATCGAAGGTTCTCAAAATGTGTCAAAGTCTTAATATCTGCCAGCTCACATACTGCCACTGTGTCTTGTGTGTGTGCTTAAAGGGGAATTTTAAGACTTGGTTGTTGGGTACCGCAAAGAGGCCATTGTTACGCCCACGTGGAGGGGACTAGTCGTTGACTGACCGGCAGGGCACTGGTGTGTGGATTGAGTGCTTTCCTCTATGGCCAGCATGTACAACTCATACTTACCTGGCAGGGTAGACACCATGATCATGAAGGTGGTTCATCCTCGGCGAGGCTCAGCCATTGCACCCCGTGCTTTGCTGACCCGGGCGAATTCCCCAAATGTGGGAATCTCGACTGCACAATTTCTGGTAGTGGGGGACTGCGTTCGCGCTCTCCCCTGATTAAGTGTTGAAAACATGCGGATAGTGCTGGAAAGGAGCCCTACCCTACCTGAAAAACACCCAATGTGGCGTTTTGCCTGGCTCTCCACGCGGCCCCGGGGAGCCTTGTCACCCAGGAGGGGGAGGGGGTGGCCTGGGCCAGCCTCTAACGTGACTTCCGGGGCACGAGTGTAAAATCTTCAAAGTGTGGACAGCAGAAAGTCGTTTTGCCCGGCCCTCCACTCGGACCCAGGAAGCCTTGGGCCCCCACCGGGGTGCCAGGCCCGAAGCCAGCTAAACCCACGACCCGGCTCTCCATCCGAACCCGGGTACCTTTTGCCCTGCTCTCCACTCGGACCCAGGGAGCCCTGGTCTCCCACCGGGGTGCCAGGCCCGAAGCCAGCTAAACCCACGACCCGGCTCTCCATCCGAACCCGGGTACCCACTCTTAAGCACCCCCCCGGAATCTTCCCAATCTAACACCAGGTGCTGTAAGCTTTTCATTAACGCATTGGCTACTGCCATCTGCTGTATATGGGCCGTACCGGCCACCGCTGCCTTTGCTTACGGCCATACCACCCTGAACACGCCCGATCTCGTCCGATCTCGGAAGCTAAGCAGGGTCGGGCCTGGTTAGTACTTGGATGGGAGACCGCCTGGGAATACCAGGTGCTGTAAGCATTTTCATGTCGGCATACTGAATGAGCAATGGTCATTCATGAATGGCCATGCTAAACACTAGATCTTTGTGCACCACTAAAACTTTTTGCCCCCCAAAGCGCATAGGCCACGCCTACATCATTAAACCCCACCCTCAATCCGACAGGCCCCGCTTTCAACCCGGACACCCGCTCTTAACCACCCACCCAAGACGCCTTAAACCCAGCCGCGGGGGCACAGGGCCACCTCGGACTGTGAAATAACGCATGTGCTGTTTTGCGGAGCTGCCCACGCCAAGTGTGTGCGTGCACGCGCGCCGTTAAGCGCTTGACCGGCGCGGCTAGAGGCTTTGCCGGCCGCTGTGGCAAGCGGGTAGAATTACTCGGGTCTCTCTTCATGACGAATAAGCCTTTCGCCTTTTACTAAAGACTTCCGTGGAGAGGGACGTTGATGAGTTATGGATATTTTTGGAAGGCCTTGCCCATTGGACAAGGCCAGCTCAGCTGTTGAAGAAAATGACATGGAGCACGGTGGTGCGCTCGGTTGTCTTGAGTGCAAATAGGTGTGAGCGCTTTAACTAATAGTATCGAAGGTTCTCAAAATGTGTCAAAGTCTTAATATCTGCCAGCTCACATACTGCCACTGTGTCTTGTGTGTGTGCTTAAAGGGGAATTTTAAGACTTGGTTGTTGGGTACCGCAAAGAGGCCATTGTTACGCCCACGTGGAGGGGACTAGTCGTTGACTGACCGGCAGGGCACTGGTGTGTGGATTGAGTGCTTTCCTCTATGGCCAGCATGTACAACTCATACTTACCTGGCAGGGTAGACACCATGATCATGAAGGTGGTTCATCCTCGGCGAGGCTCAGCCATTGCACCCCGTGCTTTGCTGACCCGGGCGAATTCCCCAAATGTGGGAATCTCGACTGCACAATTTCTGGTAGTGGGGGACTGCGTTCGCGCTCTCCCCTGATTAAGTGTTGAAAACATGCGGATAGTGCTGGAAAGGAGCCCTACCCTACCTGAAAAACACCCAATGTGGCGTTTTGCCTGGCTCTCCACGCGGCCCCGGGGAGCCTTGTCACCCAGGAGGGGGAGGGGGTGGCCTGGGCCAGCCTCTAACGTGACTTCCGGGGCACGAGTGTAAAATCTTCAAAGTGTGGACAGCAGAAAGTCGTTTTGCCCGGCCCTCCACTCGGACCCAGGAAGCCTTGGGCCCCCACCGGGGTGCCAGGCCCGAAGCCAGCTAAACCCACGACCCGGCTCTCCATCCGAACCCGGGTACCTTTTGCCCTGCTCTCCACTCGGACCCAGGGAGCCCTGGTCTCCCACCGGGGTGCCAGGCCCGAAGCCAGCTAAACCCACGACCCGGCTCTCCATCCGAACCCGGGTACCCACTCTTAAGCACCCCCCCGGAATCTTCCCAATCTAACACCAGGTGCTGTAAGCTTTTCATTAACGCATTGGCTACTGCCATCTGCTGTATATGGGCCGTACCGGCCACCGCTGCCTTTGCTTACGGCCATACCACCCTGAACACGCCCGATCTCGTCCGATCTCGGAAGCTAAGCAGGGTCGGGCCTGGTTAGTACTTGGATGGGAGACCGCCTGGGAATACCAGGTGCTGTAAGCATTTTCATGTCGGCATACTGAATGAGCAATGGTCATTCATGAATGGCCATGCTAAACACTAGATCTTTGTGCACCACTAAAACTTTTTGCCCCCCAAAGCGCATAGGCCACGCCTACATCATTAAACCCCACCCTCAATCCGACAGGCCCCGCTTTCAACCCGGACACCCGCTCTTAACCACCCACCCAAGACGCCTTAAACCCAGCCGCGGGGGCACAGGGCCACCTCGGACTGTGAAATAACGCATGTGCTGTTTTGCGGAGCTGCCCACGCCAAGTGTGTGCGTGCACGCGCGCCGTTAAGCGCTTGACCGGCGCGGCTAGAGGCTTTGCCGGCCGCTGTGGCAAGCGGGTAGAATTACTCGGGTCTCTCTTCATGACGAATAAGCCTTTCGCCTTTTACTAAAGACTTCCGTGGAGAGGGACGTTGATGAGTTATGGATATTTTTGGAAGGCCTTGCCCATTGGACAAGGCCAGCTCAGCTGTTGAAGAAAATGACATGGAGCACGGTGGTGCGCTCGGTTGTCTTGAGTGCAAATAGGTGTGAGCGCTTTAACTAATAGTATCGAAGGTTCTCAAAATGTGTCAAAGTCTTAATATCTGCCAGCTCACATACTGCCACTGTGTCTTGTGTGTGTGCTTAAAGGGGAATTTTAAGACTTGGTTGTTGGGTACCGCAAAGAGGCCATTGTTACGCCCACGTGGAGGGGACTAGTCGTTGACTGACCGGCAGGGCACTGGTGTGTGGATTGAGTGCTTTCCTCTATGGCCAGCATGTACAACTCATACTTACCTGGCAGGGTAGACACCATGATCATGAAGGTGGTTCATCCTCGGCGAGGCTCAGCCATTGCACCCCGTGCTTTGCTGACCCGGGCGAATTCCCCAAATGTGGGAATCTCGACTGCACAATTTCTGGTAGTGGGGGACTGCGTTCGCGCTCTCCCCTGATTAAGTGTTGAAAACATGCGGATAGTGCTGGAAAGGAGCCCTACCCTACCTGAAAAACACCCAATGTGGCGTTTTGCCTGGCTCTCCACGCGGCCCCGGGGAGCCTTGTCACCCAGGAGGGGGAGGGGGTGGCCTGGGCCAGCCTCTAACGTGACTTCCGGGGCACGAGTGTAAAATCTTCAAAGTGTGGACAGCAGAAAGTCGTTTTGCCCGGCCCTCCACTCGGACCCAGGAAGCCTTGGGCCCCCACCGGGGTGCCAGGCCCGAAGCCAGCTAAACCCACGACCCGGCTCTCCATCCGAACCCGGGTACCTTTTGCCCTGCTCTCCACTCGGACCCAGGGAGCCCTGGTCTCCCACCGGGGTGCCAGGCCCGAAGCCAGCTAAACCCACGACCCGGCTCTCCATCCGAACCCGGGTACCCACTCTTAAGCACCCCCCCGGAATCTTCCCAATCTAACACCAGGTGCTGTAAGCTTTTCATTAACGCATTGGCTACTGCCATCTGCTGTATATGGGCCGTACCGGCCACCGCTGCCTTTGCTTACGGCCATACCACCCTGAACACGCCCGATCTCGTCCGATCTCGGAAGCTAAGCAGGGTCGGGCCTGGTTAGTACTTGGATGGGAGACCGCCTGGGAATACCAGGTGCTGTAAGCATTTTCATGTCGGCATACTGAATGAGCAATGGTCATTCATGAATGGCCATGCTAAACACTAGATCTTTGTGCACCACTAAAACTTTTTGCCCCCCAAAGCGCATAGGCCACGCCTACATCATTAAACCCCACCCTCAATCCGACAGGCCCCGCTTTCAACCCGGACACCCGCTCTTAACCACCCACCCAAGACGCCTTAAACCCAGCCGCGGGGGCACAGGGCCACCTCGGACTGTGAAATAACGCATGTGCTGTTTTGCGGAGCTGCCCACGCCAAGTGTGTGCGTGCACGCGCGCCGTTAAGCGCTTGACCGGCGCGGCTAGAGGCTTTGCCGGCCGCTGTGGCAAGCGGGTAGAATTACTCGGGTCTCTCTTCATGACGAATAAGCCTTTCGCCTTTTACTAAAGACTTCCGTGGAGAGGGACGTTGATGAGTTATGGATATTTTTGGAAGGCCTTGCCCATTGGACAAGGCCAGCTCAGCTGTTGAAGAAAATGACATGGAGCACGGTGGTGCGCTCGGTTGTCTTGAGTGCAAATAGGTGTGAGCGCTTTAACTAATAGTATCGAAGGTTCTCAAAATGTGTCAAAGTCTTAATATCTGCCAGCTCACATACTGCCACTGTGTCTTGTGTGTGTGCTTAAAGGGGAATTTTAAGACTTGGTTGTTGGGTACCGCAAAGAGGCCATTGTTACGCCCACGTGGAGGGGACTAGTCGTTGACTGACCGGCAGGGCACTGGTGTGTGGATTGAGTGCTTTCCTCTATGGCCAGCATGTACAACTCATACTTACCTGGCAGGGTAGACACCATGATCATGAAGGTGGTTCATCCTCGGCGAGGCTCAGCCATTGCACCCCGTGCTTTGCTGACCCGGGCGAATTCCCCAAATGTGGGAATCTCGACTGCACAATTTCTGGTAGTGGGGGACTGCGTTCGCGCTCTCCCCTGATTAAGTGTTGAAAACATGCGGATAGTGCTGGAAAGGAGCCCTACCCTACCTGAAAAACACCCAATGTGGCGTTTTGCCTGGCTCTCCACGCGGCCCCGGGGAGCCTTGTCACCCAGGAGGGGGAGGGGGTGGCCTGGGCCAGCCTCTAACGTGACTTCCGGGGCACGAGTGTAAAATCTTCAAAGTGTGGACAGCAGAAAGTCGTTTTGCCCGGCCCTCCACTCGGACCCAGGAAGCCTTGGGCCCCCACCGGGGTGCCAGGCCCGAAGCCAGCTAAACCCACGACCCGGCTCTCCATCCGAACCCGGGTACCTTTTGCCCTGCTCTCCACTCGGACCCAGGGAGCCCTGGTCTCCCACCGGGGTGCCAGGCCCGAAGCCAGCTAAACCCACGACCCGGCTCTCCATCCGAACCCGGGTACCCACTCTTAAGCACCCCCCCGGAATCTTCCCAATCTAACACCAGGTGCTGTAAGCTTTTCATTAACGCATTGGCTACTGCCATCTGCTGTATATGGGCCGTACCGGCCACCGCTGCCTTTGCTTACGGCCATACCACCCTGAACACGCCCGATCTCGTCCGATCTCGGAAGCTAAGCAGGGTCGGGCCTGGTTAGTACTTGGATGGGAGACCGCCTGGGAATACCAGGTGCTGTAAGCATTTTCATGTCGGCATACTGAATGAGCAATGGTCATTCATGAATGGCCATGCTAAACACTAGATCTTTGTGCACCACTAAAACTTTTTGCCCCCCAAAGCGCATAGGCCACGCCTACATCATTAAACCCCACCCTCAATCCGACAGGCCCCGCTTTCAACCCGGACACCCGCTCTTAACCACCCACCCAAGACGCCTTAAACCCAGCCGCGGGGGCACAGGGCCACCTCGGACTGTGAAATAACGCATGTGCTGTTTTGCGGAGCTGCCCACGCCAAGTGTGTGCGTGCACGCGCGCCGTTAAGCGCTTGACCGGCGCGGCTAGAGGCTTTGCCGGCCGCTGTGGCAAGCGGGTAGAATTACTCGGGTCTCTCTTCATGACGAATAAGCCTTTCGCCTTTTACTAAAGACTTCCGTGGAGAGGGACGTTGATGAGTTATGGATATTTTTGGAAGGCCTTGCCCATTGGACAAGGCCAGCTCAGCTGTTGAAGAAAATGACATGGAGCACGGTGGTGCGCTCGGTTGTCTTGAGTGCAAATAGGTGTGAGCGCTTTAACTAATAGTATCGAAGGTTCTCAAAATGTGTCAAAGTCTTAATATCTGCCAGCTCACATACTGCCACTGTGTCTTGTGTGTGTGCTTAAAGGGGAATTTTAAGACTTGGTTGTTGGGTACCGCAAAGAGGCCATTGTTACGCCCACGTGGAGGGGACTAGTCGTTGACTGACCGGCAGGGCACTGGTGTGTGGATTGAGTGCTTTCCTCTATGGCCAGCATGTACAACTCATACTTACCTGGCAGGGTAGACACCATGATCATGAAGGTGGTTCATCCTCGGCGAGGCTCAGCCATTGCACCCCGTGCTTTGCTGACCCGGGCGAATTCCCCAAATGTGGGAATCTCGACTGCACAATTTCTGGTAGTGGGGGACTGCGTTCGCGCTCTCCCCTGATTAAGTGTTGAAAACATGCGGATAGTGCTGGAAAGGAGCCCTACCCTACCTGAAAAACACCCAATGTGGCGTTTTGCCTGGCTCTCCACGCGGCCCCGGGGAGCCTTGTCACCCAGGAGGGGGAGGGGGTGGCCTGGGCCAGCCTCTAACGTGACTTCCGGGGCACGAGTGTAAAATCTTCAAAGTGTGGACAGCAGAAAGTCGTTTTGCCCGGCCCTCCACTCGGACCCAGGAAGCCTTGGGCCCCCACCGGGGTGCCAGGCCCGAAGCCAGCTAAACCCACGACCCGGCTCTCCATCCGAACCCGGGTACCTTTTGCCCTGCTCTCCACTCGGACCCAGGGAGCCCTGGTCTCCCACCGGGGTGCCAGGCCCGAAGCCAGCTAAACCCACGACCCGGCTCTCCATCCGAACCCGGGTACCCACTCTTAAGCACCCCCCCGGAATCTTCCCAATCTAACACCAGGTGCTGTAAGCTTTTCATTAACGCATTGGCTACTGCCATCTGCTGTATATGGGCCGTACCGGCCACCGCTGCCTTTGCTTACGGCCATACCACCCTGAACACGCCCGATCTCGTCCGATCTCGGAAGCTAAGCAGGGTCGGGCCTGGTTAGTACTTGGATGGGAGACCGCCTGGGAATACCAGGTGCTGTAAGCATTTTCATGTCGGCATACTGAATGAGCAATGGTCATTCATGAATGGCCATGCTAAACACTAGATCTTTGTGCACCACTAAAACTTTTTGCCCCCCAAAGCGCATAGGCCACGCCTACATCATTAAACCCCACCCTCAATCCGACAGGCCCCGCTTTCAACCCGGACACCCGCTCTTAACCACCCACCCAAGACGCCTTAAACCCAGCCGCGGGGGCACAGGGCCACCTCGGACTGTGAAATAACGCATGTGCTGTTTTGCGGAGCTGCCCACGCCAAGTGTGTGCGTGCACGCGCGCCGTTAAGCGCTTGACCGGCGCGGCTAGAGGCTTTGCCGGCCGCTGTGGCAAGCGGGTAGAATTACTCGGGTCTCTCTTCATGACGAATAAGCCTTTCGCCTTTTACTAAAGACTTCCGTGGAGAGGGACGTTGATGAGTTATGGATATTTTTGGAAGGCCTTGCCCATTGGACAAGGCCAGCTCAGCTGTTGAAGAAAATGACATGGAGCACGGTGGTGCGCTCGGTTGTCTTGAGTGCAAATAGGTGTGAGCGCTTTAACTAATAGTATCGAAGGTTCTCAAAATGTGTCAAAGTCTTAATATCTGCCAGCTCACATACTGCCACTGTGTCTTGTGTGTGTGCTTAAAGGGGAATTTTAAGACTTGGTTGTTGGGTACCGCAAAGAGGCCATTGTTACGCCCACGTGGAGGGGACTAGTCGTTGACTGACCGGCAGGGCACTGGTGTGTGGATTGAGTGCTTTCCTCTATGGCCAGCATGTACAACTCATACTTACCTGGCAGGGTAGACACCATGATCATGAAGGTGGTTCATCCTCGGCGAGGCTCAGCCATTGCACCCCGTGCTTTGCTGACCCGGGCGAATTCCCCAAATGTGGGAATCTCGACTGCACAATTTCTGGTAGTGGGGGACTGCGTTCGCGCTCTCCCCTGATTAAGTGTTGAAAACATGCGGATAGTGCTGGAAAGGAGCCCTACCCTACCTGAAAAACACCCAATGTGGCGTTTTGCCTGGCTCTCCACGCGGCCCCGGGGAGCCTTGTCACCCAGGAGGGGGAGGGGGTGGCCTGGGCCAGCCTCTAACGTGACTTCCGGGGCACGAGTGTAAAATCTTCAAAGTGTGGACAGCAGAAAGTCGTTTTGCCCGGCCCTCCACTCGGACCCAGGAAGCCTTGGGCCCCCACCGGGGTGCCAGGCCCGAAGCCAGCTAAACCCACGACCCGGCTCTCCATCCGAACCCGGGTACCTTTTGCCCTGCTCTCCACTCGGACCCAGGGAGCCCTGGTCTCCCACCGGGGTGCCAGGCCCGAAGCCAGCTAAACCCACGACCCGGCTCTCCATCCGAACCCGGGTACCCACTCTTAAGCACCCCCCCGGAATCTTCCCAATCTAACACCAGGTGCTGTAAGCTTTTCATTAACGCATTGGCTACTGCCATCTGCTGTATATGGGCCGTACCGGCCACCGCTGCCTTTGCTTACGGCCATACCACCCTGAACACGCCCGATCTCGTCCGATCTCGGAAGCTAAGCAGGGTCGGGCCTGGTTAGTACTTGGATGGGAGACCGCCTGGGAATACCAGGTGCTGTAAGCATTTTCATGTCGGCATACTGAATGAGCAATGGTCATTCATGAATGGCCATGCTAAACACTAGATCTTTGTGCACCACTAAAACTTTTTGCCCCCCAAAGCGCATAGGCCACGCCTACATCATTAAACCCCACCCTCAATCCGACAGGCCCCGCTTTCAACCCGGACACCCGCTCTTAACCACCCACCCAAGACGCCTTAAACCCAGCCGCGGGGGCACAGGGCCACCTCGGACTGTGAAATAACGCATGTGCTGTTTTGCGGAGCTGCCCACGCCAAGTGTGTGCGTGCACGCGCGCCGTTAAGCGCTTGACCGGCGCGGCTAGAGGCTTTGCCGGCCGCTGTGGCAAGCGGGTAGAATTACTCGGGTCTCTCTTCATGACGAATAAGCCTTTCGCCTTTTACTAAAGACTTCCGTGGAGAGGGACGTTGATGAGTTATGGATATTTTTGGAAGGCCTTGCCCATTGGACAAGGCCAGCTCAGCTGTTGAAGAAAATGACATGGAGCACGGTGGTGCGCTCGGTTGTCTTGAGTGCAAATAGGTGTGAGCGCTTTAACTAATAGTATCGAAGGTTCTCAAAATGTGTCAAAGTCTTAATATCTGCCAGCTCACATACTGCCACTGTGTCTTGTGTGTGTGCTTAAAGGGGAATTTTAAGACTTGGTTGTTGGGTACCGCAAAGAGGCCATTGTTACGCCCACGTGGAGGGGACTAGTCGTTGACTGACCGGCAGGGCACTGGTGTGTGGATTGAGTGCTTTCCTCTATGGCCAGCATGTACAACTCATACTTACCTGGCAGGGTAGACACCATGATCATGAAGGTGGTTCATCCTCGGCGAGGCTCAGCCATTGCACCCCGTGCTTTGCTGACCCGGGCGAATTCCCCAAATGTGGGAATCTCGACTGCACAATTTCTGGTAGTGGGGGACTGCGTTCGCGCTCTCCCCTGATTAAGTGTTGAAAACATGCGGATAGTGCTGGAAAGGAGCCCTACCCTACCTGAAAAACACCCAATGTGGCGTTTTGCCTGGCTCTCCACGCGGCCCCGGGGAGCCTTGTCACCCAGGAGGGGGAGGGGGTGGCCTGGGCCAGCCTCTAACGTGACTTCCGGGGCACGAGTGTAAAATCTTCAAAGTGTGGACAGCAGAAAGTCGTTTTGCCCGGCCCTCCACTCGGACCCAGGAAGCCTTGGGCCCCCACCGGGGTGCCAGGCCCGAAGCCAGCTAAACCCACGACCCGGCTCTCCATCCGAACCCGGGTACCTTTTGCCCTGCTCTCCACTCGGACCCAGGGAGCCCTGGTCTCCCACCGGGGTGCCAGGCCCGAAGCCAGCTAAACCCACGACCCGGCTCTCCATCCGAACCCGGGTACCCACTCTTAAGCACCCCCCCGGAATCTTCCCAATCTAACACCAGGTGCTGTAAGCTTTTCATTAACGCATTGGCTACTGCCATCTGCTGTATATGGGCCGTACCGGCCACCGCTGCCTTTGCTTACGGCCATACCACCCTGAACACGCCCGATCTCGTCCGATCTCGGAAGCTAAGCAGGGTCGGGCCTGGTTAGTACTTGGATGGGAGACCGCCTGGGAATACCAGGTGCTGTAAGCATTTTCATGTCGGCATACTGAATGAGCAATGGTCATTCATGAATGGCCATGCTAAACACTAGATCTTTGTGCACCACTAAAACTTTTTGCCCCCCAAAGCGCATAGGCCACGCCTACATCATTAAACCCCACCCTCAATCCGACAGGCCCCGCTTTCAACCCGGACACCCGCTCTTAACCACCCACCCAAGACGCCTTAAACCCAGCCGCGGGGGCACAGGGCCACCTCGGACTGTGAAATAACGCATGTGCTGTTTTGCGGAGCTGCCCACGCCAAGTGTGTGCGTGCACGCGCGCCGTTAAGCGCTTGACCGGCGCGGCTAGAGGCTTTGCCGGCCGCTGTGGCAAGCGGGTAGAATTACTCGGGTCTCTCTTCATGACGAATAAGCCTTTCGCCTTTTACTAAAGACTTCCGTGGAGAGGGACGTTGATGAGTTATGGATATTTTTGGAAGGCCTTGCCCATTGGACAAGGCCAGCTCAGCTGTTGAAGAAAATGACATGGAGCACGGTGGTGCGCTCGGTTGTCTTGAGTGCAAATAGGTGTGAGCGCTTTAACTAATAGTATCGAAGGTTCTCAAAATGTGTCAAAGTCTTAATATCTGCCAGCTCACATACTGCCACTGTGTCTTGTGTGTGTGCTTAAAGGGGAATTTTAAGACTTGGTTGTTGGGTACCGCAAAGAGGCCATTGTTACGCCCACGTGGAGGGGACTAGTCGTTGACTGACCGGCAGGGCACTGGTGTGTGGATTGAGTGCTTTCCTCTATGGCCAGCATGTACAACTCATACTTACCTGGCAGGGTAGACACCATGATCATGAAGGTGGTTCATCCTCGGCGAGGCTCAGCCATTGCACCCCGTGCTTTGCTGACCCGGGCGAATTCCCCAAATGTGGGAATCTCGACTGCACAATTTCTGGTAGTGGGGGACTGCGTTCGCGCTCTCCCCTGATTAAGTGTTGAAAACATGCGGATAGTGCTGGAAAGGAGCCCTACCCTACCTGAAAAACACCCAATGTGGCGTTTTGCCTGGCTCTCCACGCGGCCCCGGGGAGCCTTGTCACCCAGGAGGGGGAGGGGGTGGCCTGGGCCAGCCTCTAACGTGACTTCCGGGGCACGAGTGTAAAATCTTCAAAGTGTGGACAGCAGAAAGTCGTTTTGCCCGGCCCTCCACTCGGACCCAGGAAGCCTTGGGCCCCCACCGGGGTGCCAGGCCCGAAGCCAGCTAAACCCACGACCCGGCTCTCCATCCGAACCCGGGTACCTTTTGCCCTGCTCTCCACTCGGACCCAGGGAGCCCTGGTCTCCCACCGGGGTGCCAGGCCCGAAGCCAGCTAAACCCACGACCCGGCTCTCCATCCGAACCCGGGTACCCACTCTTAAGCACCCCCCCGGAATCTTCCCAATCTAACACCAGGTGCTGTAAGCTTTTCATTAACGCATTGGCTACTGCCATCTGCTGTATATGGGCCGTACCGGCCACCGCTGCCTTTGCTTACGGCCATACCACCCTGAACACGCCCGATCTCGTCCGATCTCGGAAGCTAAGCAGGGTCGGGCCTGGTTAGTACTTGGATGGGAGACCGCCTGGGAATACCAGGTGCTGTAAGCATTTTCATGTCGGCATACTGAATGAGCAATGGTCATTCATGAATGGCCATGCTAAACACTAGATCTTTGTGCACCACTAAAACTTTTTGCCCCCCAAAGCGCATAGGCCACGCCTACATCATTAAACCCCACCCTCAATCCGACAGGCCCCGCTTTCAACCCGGACACCCGCTCTTAACCACCCACCCAAGACGCCTTAAACCCAGCCGCGGGGGCACAGGGCCACCTCGGACTGTGAAATAACGCATGTGCTGTTTTGCGGAGCTGCCCACGCCAAGTGTGTGCGTGCACGCGCGCCGTTAAGCGCTTGACCGGCGCGGCTAGAGGCTTTGCCGGCCGCTGTGGCAAGCGGGTAGAATTACTCGGGTCTCTCTTCATGACGAATAAGCCTTTCGCCTTTTACTAAAGACTTCCGTGGAGAGGGACGTTGATGAGTTATGGATATTTTTGGAAGGCCTTGCCCATTGGACAAGGCCAGCTCAGCTGTTGAAGAAAATGACATGGAGCACGGTGGTGCGCTCGGTTGTCTTGAGTGCAAATAGGTGTGAGCGCTTTAACTAATAGTATCGAAGGTTCTCAAAATGTGTCAAAGTCTTAATATCTGCCAGCTCACATACTGCCACTGTGTCTTGTGTGTGTGCTTAAAGGGGAATTTTAAGACTTGGTTGTTGGGTACCGCAAAGAGGCCATTGTTACGCCCACGTGGAGGGGACTAGTCGTTGACTGACCGGCAGGGCACTGGTGTGTGGATTGAGTGCTTTCCTCTATGGCCAGCATGTACAACTCATACTTACCTGGCAGGGTAGACACCATGATCATGAAGGTGGTTCATCCTCGGCGAGGCTCAGCCATTGCACCCCGTGCTTTGCTGACCCGGGCGAATTCCCCAAATGTGGGAATCTCGACTGCACAATTTCTGGTAGTGGGGGACTGCGTTCGCGCTCTCCCCTGATTAAGTGTTGAAAACATGCGGATAGTGCTGGAAAGGAGCCCTACCCTACCTGAAAAACACCCAATGTGGCGTTTTGCCTGGCTCTCCACGCGGCCCCGGGGAGCCTTGTCACCCAGGAGGGGGAGGGGGTGGCCTGGGCCAGCCTCTAACGTGACTTCCGGGGCACGAGTGTAAAATCTTCAAAGTGTGGACAGCAGAAAGTCGTTTTGCCCGGCCCTCCACTCGGACCCAGGAAGCCTTGGGCCCCCACCGGGGTGCCAGGCCCGAAGCCAGCTAAACCCACGACCCGGCTCTCCATCCGAACCCGGGTACCTTTTGCCCTGCTCTCCACTCGGACCCAGGGAGCCCTGGTCTCCCACCGGGGTGCCAGGCCCGAAGCCAGCTAAACCCACGACCCGGCTCTCCATCCGAACCCGGGTACCCACTCTTAAGCACCCCCCCGGAATCTTCCCAATCTAACACCAGGTGCTGTAAGCTTTTCATTAACGCATTGGCTACTGCCATCTGCTGTATATGGGCCGTACCGGCCACCGCTGCCTTTGCTTACGGCCATACCACCCTGAACACGCCCGATCTCGTCCGATCTCGGAAGCTAAGCAGGGTCGGGCCTGGTTAGTACTTGGATGGGAGACCGCCTGGGAATACCAGGTGCTGTAAGCATTTTCATGTCGGCATACTGAATGAGCAATGGTCATTCATGAATGGCCATGCTAAACACTAGATCTTTGTGCACCACTAAAACTTTTTGCCCCCCAAAGCGCATAGGCCACGCCTACATCATTAAACCCCACCCTCAATCCGACAGGCCCCGCTTTCAACCCGGACACCCGCTCTTAACCACCCACCCAAGACGCCTTAAACCCAGCCGCGGGGGCACAGGGCCACCTCGGACTGTGAAATAACGCATGTGCTGTTTTGCGGAGCTGCCCACGCCAAGTGTGTGCGTGCACGCGCGCCGTTAAGCGCTTGACCGGCGCGGCTAGAGGCTTTGCCGGCCGCTGTGGCAAGCGGGTAGAATTACTCGGGTCTCTCTTCATGACGAATAAGCCTTTCGCCTTTTACTAAAGACTTCCGTGGAGAGGGACGTTGATGAGTTATGGATATTTTTGGAAGGCCTTGCCCATTGGACAAGGCCAGCTCAGCTG
Source organism: Electrona antarctica (assembly GCF_951216825.1). Lineage (NCBI taxonomy): Eukaryota > Metazoa > Chordata > Actinopteri > Myctophiformes > Myctophidae > Electrona > Electrona antarctica. The sequence continues at coordinate 47,708,485 of NC_136797.1, read as the reverse complement.
TTGAAGAAAATGACATGGAGCACGGTGGTGCGCTCGGTTGTCTTGAGTGCAAATAGGTGTGAGCGCTTTAACTAATAGTATCGAAGGTTCTCAAAATGTGTCAAAGTCTTAATATCTGCCAGCTCACATACTGCCACTGTGTCTTGTGTGTGTGCTTAAAGGGGAATTTTAAGACTTGGTTGTTGGGTACCGCAAAGAGGCCATTGTTACGCCCACGTGGAGGGGACTAGTCGTTGACTGACCGGCAGGGCACTGGTGTGTGGATTGAGTGCTTTCCTCTATGGCCAGCATGTACAACTCATACTTACCTGGCAGGGTAGACACCATGATCATGAAGGTGGTTCATCCTCGGCGAGGCTCAGCCATTGCACCCCGTGCTTTGCTGACCCGGGCGAATTCCCCAAATGTGGGAATCTCGACTGCACAATTTCTGGTAGTGGGGGACTGCGTTCGCGCTCTCCCCTGATTAAGTGTTGAAAACATGCGGATAGTGCTGGAAAGGAGCCCTACCCTACCTGAAAAACACCCAATGTGGCGTTTTGCCTGGCTCTCCACGCGGCCCCGGGGAGCCTTGTCACCCAGGAGGGGGAGGGGGTGGCCTGGGCCAGCCTCTAACGTGACTTCCGGGGCACGAGTGTAAAATCTTCAAAGTGTGGACAGCAGAAAGTCGTTTTGCCCGGCCCTCCACTCGGACCCAGGAAGCCTTGGGCCCCCACCGGGGTGCCAGGCCCGAAGCCAGCTAAACCCACGACCCGGCTCTCCATCCGAACCCGGGTACCTTTTGCCCTGCTCTCCACTCGGACCCAGGGAGCCCTGGTCTCCCACCGGGGTGCCAGGCCCGAAGCCAGCTAAACCCACGACCCGGCTCTCCATCCGAACCCGGGTACCCACTCTTAAGCACCCCCCCGGAATCTTCCCAATCTAACACCAGGTGCTGTAAGCTTTTCATTAACGCATTGGCTACTGCCATCTGCTGTATATGGGCCGTACCGGCCACCGCTGCCTTTGCTTACGGCCATACCACCCTGAACACGCCCGATCTCGTCCGATCTCGGAAGCTAAGCAGGGTCGGGCCTGGTTAGTACTTGGATGGGAGACCGCCTGGGAATACCAGGTGCTGTAAGCATTTTCATGTCGGCATACTGAATGAGCAATGGTCATTCATGAATGGCCATGCTAAACACTAGATCTTTGTGCACCACTAAAACTTTTTGCCCCCCAAAGCGCATAGGCCACGCCTACATCATTAAACCCCACCCTCAATCCGACAGGCCCCGCTTTCAACCCGGACACCCGCTCTTAACCACCCACCCAAGACGCCTTAAACCCAGCCGCGGGGGCACAGGGCCACCTCGGACTGTGAAATAACGCATGTGCTGTTTTGCGGAGCTGCCCACGCCAAGTGTGTGCGTGCACGCGCGCCGTTAAGCGCTTGACCGGCGCGGCTAGAGGCTTTGCCGGCCGCTGTGGCAAGCGGGTAGAATTACTCGGGTCTCTCTTCATGACGAATAAGCCTTTCGCCTTTTACTAAAGACTTCCGTGGAGAGGGACGTTGATGAGTTATGGATATTTTTGGAAGGCCTTGCCCATTGGACAAGGCCAGCTCAGCTGTTGAAGAAAATGACATGGAGCACGGTGGTGCGCTCGGTTGTCTTGAGTGCAAATAGGTGTGAGCGCTTTAACTAATAGTATCGAAGGTTCTCAAAATGTGTCAAAGTCTTAATATCTGCCAGCTCACATACTGCCACTGTGTCTTGTGTGTGTGCTTAAAGGGGAATTTTAAGACTTGGTTGTTGGGTACCGCAAAGAGGCCATTGTTACGCCCACGTGGAGGGGACTAGTCGTTGACTGACCGGCAGGGCACTGGTGTGTGGATTGAGTGCTTTCCTCTATGGCCAGCATGTACAACTCATACTTACCTGGCAGGGTAGACACCATGATCATGAAGGTGGTTCATCCTCGGCGAGGCTCAGCCATTGCACCCCGTGCTTTGCTGACCCGGGCGAATTCCCCAAATGTGGGAATCTCGACTGCACAATTTCTGGTAGTGGGGGACTGCGTTCGCGCTCTCCCCTGATTAAGTGTTGAAAACATGCGGATAGTGCTGGAAAGGAGCCCTACCCTACCTGAAAAACACCCAATGTGGCGTTTTGCCTGGCTCTCCACGCGGCCCCGGGGAGCCTTGTCACCCAGGAGGGGGAGGGGGTGGCCTGGGCCAGCCTCTAACGTGACTTCCGGGGCACGAGTGTAAAATCTTCAAAGTGTGGACAGCAGAAAGTCGTTTTGCCCGGCCCTCCACTCGGACCCAGGAAGCCTTGGGCCCCCACCGGGGTGCCAGGCCCGAAGCCAGCTAAACCCACGACCCGGCTCTCCATCCGAACCCGGGTACCTTTTGCCCTGCTCTCCACTCGGACCCAGGGAGCCCTGGTCTCCCACCGGGGTGCCAGGCCCGAAGCCAGCTAAACCCACGACCCGGCTCTCCATCCGAACCCGGGTACCCACTCTTAAGCACCCCCCCGGAATCTTCACAATCTAACACCAGGTGCTGTAAGCTTTTCATTAACGCATTGGCTACTGCCATCTGCTGTATATGGGGCGTACCGGCCACCGCTGCCTTTGCTTACGGCCATACCACCCTGAACACGCCCGATCTCGTCCGATCTCGGAAGCTAAGCAGGGTCGGGCCTGGTTAGTACTTGGATGGGAGACCGCCTGGGAATACCAGGTGCTGTAAGCATTTTCATGTCGGCATACTGAATGAGCAATGGTCATTCATGAATGGCCATGCTAAACACTAGATCTTTGTGCACCACTAAAACGTTTTGCCCCCCAAAGCGCATAGGCCACGCCTACATCATTAAACCCCACCCTCAATCCGACAGGCCCCGCTTTCAACCCGGACACCCGCTCTTAACCACCCACCCAAGACGCCTTAAACCCAGCCGCGGGGGCACAGGGCCACCTCGGACTGTGAAATAACGCATGTGCTGTTTTGCGGAGCTGCCCACGCCAAGTGTGTGCGTGCACGCGCGCCGTTAAGCGCTTGACCGGCGCGGCTAGAGGCTTTGCCGGCCGCTGTGGCAAGCGGGTAGAATTACTCGGGTCTCTCTTCATGACGAATAAGCCTTTCGCCTTTTACTAAAGACTTCCGTGGAGAGGGACGTTGATGAGTTATGGATATTTTTGGAAGGCCTTGCCCATTGGACAAGGCCAGCTCAGCTGTTGAAGAAAATGACATGGAGCACGGTGGTGCGCTCGGTTGTCTTGAGTGCAAATAGGTGTGAGCGCTTTAACTAATAGTATCGAAGGTTCTCAAAATGTGTCAAAGTCTTAATATCTGCCAGCTCACATACTGCCACTGTGTCTTGTGTGTGTGCTTAAAGGGGAATTTTAAGACTTGGTTGTTGGGTACCGCAAAGAGGCCATTGTTACGCCCACGTGGAGGGGACTAGTCGTTGACTGACCGGCAGGGCACTGGTGTGTGGATTGAGTGCTTTCCTCTATGGCCAGCATGTACAACTCATACTTACCTGGCAGGGTAGACACCATGATCATGAAGGTGGTTCATCCTCGGCGAGGCTCAGCCATTGCACCCCGTGCTTTGCTGACCCGGGCGAATTCCCCAAATGTGGGAATCTCGACTGCACAATTTCTGGTAGTGGGGGACTGCGTTCGCGCTCTCCCCTGATTAAGTGTTGAAAACATGCGGATAGTGCTGGAAAGGAGCCCTACCCTACCTGAAAAACACCCAATGTGGCGTTTTGCCTGGCTCTCCACGCGGCCCCGGGGAGCCTTGTCACCCAGGAGGGGGAGGGGGTGGCCTGGGCCAGCCTCTAACGTGACTTCCGGGGCACGAGTGTAAAATCTTCAAAGTGTGGACAGCAGAAAGTCGTTTTGCCCGGCCCTCCACTCGGACCCAGGAAGCCTTGGGCCCCCACCGGGGTGCCAGGCCCGAAGCCAGCTAAACCCACGACCCGGCTCTCCATCCGAACCCGGGTACCTTTTGCCCTGCTCTCCACTCGGACCCAGGGAGCCCTGGTCTCCCACCGGGGTGCCAGGCCCGAAGCCAGCTAAACCCACGACCCGGCTCTCCATCCGAACCCGGGTACCCACTCTTAAGCACCCCCCCGGAATCTTCACAATCTAACACCAGGTGCTGTAAGCTTTTCATTAACGCATTGGCTACTGCCATCTGCTGTATATGGGCCGTACCGGCCACCGCTGCCTTTGCTTACGGCCATACCACCCTGAACACGCCCGATCTCGTCCGATCTCGGAAGCTAAGCAGGGTCGGGCCTGGTTAGTACTTGGATGGGAGACCGCCTGGGAATACCAGGTGCTGTAAGCATTTTCATGTCGGCATACTGAATGAGCAATGGTCATTCATGAATGGCCATGCTAAACACTATATCTTTGTGCACCACTAAAACTTTTTGCCCCCCAAAGCGCATAGGCCACGCCTACATCATTAAACCCCACCCTCAATCCGACAGGCCCCGCTTTCAACCCGGACACCCGCTCTTAACCACCCACCCAAGACGCCTTAAACCCAGCCGCGGGGGCACAGGGCCACCTCGGACTGTGAAATAACGCATGTGCTGTTTTGCGGAGCTGCCCACGCCAAGTGTGTGCGTGCACGCGCGCCGTTAAGCGCTTGACCGGCGCGGCTAGAGGCTTTGCCGGCCGCTGTGGCAAGCGGGTAGAATTACTCGGGTCTCTCTTCATGACGAATAAGCCTTTCGCCTTTTACTAAAGACTTCCGTGGAGAGGGACGTTGATGAGTTATGGATATTTTTGGAAGGCCTTGCCCATTGGACAAGGCCAGCTCAGCTGTTGAAGAAAATGACATGGAGCACGGTGGTGCGCTCGGTTGTCTTGAGTGCAAATAGGTGTGAGCGCTTTAACTAATAGTATCGAAGGTTCTCAAAATGTGTCAAAGTCTTAATATCTGCCAGCTCACATACTGCCACTGTGTCTTGTGTGTGTGCTTAAAGGGGAATTTTAAGACTTGGTTGTTGGGTACCGCAAAGAGGCCATTGTTACGCCCACGTGGAGGGGACTAGTCGTTGACTGACCGGCAGGGCACTGGTGTGTGGATTGAGTGCTTTCCTCTATGGCCAGCATGTACAACTCATACTTACCTGGCAGGGTAGACACCATGATCATGAAGGTGGTTCATCCTCGGCGAGGCTCAGCCATTGCACCCCGTGCTTTGCTGACCCGGGCGAATTCCCCAAATGTGGGAATCTCGACTGCACAATTTCTGGTAGTGGGGGACTGCGTTCGCGCTCTCCCCTGATTAAGTGTTGAAAACATGCAGATAGTGCTGGAAAGGAGCCCTACCCTACCTGAAAAACACCCAATGTGGCGTTTTGCCTGGCTCTCCACGCGGCCCCGGGGAGCCTTGTCACCCAGGAGGGGGAGGGGGTGGCCTGGGCCAGCCTCTAATGTGACTTCCGGGGCACGAGTGTAAAATCTTCAAAGTGTGGACAGCAGAAAGTCGTTTTGCCCGGCCCTCCACTCGGACCCAGGAAGCCTTGGGCCCCCACCGGGGTGCCAGGCCCGAAGCCAGCTAAACCCACGACCCGGCTCTCCATCCGAACCCGGGTACCTTTTGCCCTGCTCTCCACTCGGACCCAGGGAGCCCTGGTCTCCCACCGGGGTGCCAGGCCCGAAGCCAGCTAAACCCACGACCCGGCTCTCCATCCGAACCCGGGTACCCACTCTTAAGCACCCCCCCGGAATCTTCCCAATCTAACACCAGGTGCTGTAAGCTTTTCATTAACGCATTGGCTACTGCCATCTGCTGTATATGGGCCGTACCGGCCACCGCTGCCTTTGCTTACGGCCATACCACCCTGAACACGCCCGATCTCGTCCGATCTCGGAAGCTAAGCAGGGTCGGGCCTGGTTAGTACTTGGATGGGAGACCGCCTGGGAATACCAGGTGCTGTAAGCATTTTCATGTCGGCATACTGAATGAGCAATGGTCATTCATGAATGGCCATGCTAAACACTAGATCTTTGTGCACCACTAAAACTTTTTGCCCCCCAAAGCGCATAGGCCACGCCTACATCATTAAACCCCACCCTCAATCCGACAGGCCCCGCTTTCAACCCGGACACCCGCTCTTAACCACCCACCCAAGACGCCTTAAACCCAGCCGCGGGGGCACAGGGCCACCTCGGACTGTGAAATAACGCATGTGCTGTTTTGCGGAGCTGCCCACGCCAAGTGTGTGCGTGCACGCGCGCCGTTAAGCGCTTGACCGGCGCGGCTAGAGGCTTTGCCGGCCGCTGTGGCAAGCGGGTAGAATTACTCGGGTCTCTCTTCATGACGAATAAGCCTTTCGCCTTTTACTAAAGACTTCCGTGGAGAGGGACGTTGATGAGTTATGGATATTTTTGGAAGGCCTTGCCCATTGGACAAGGCCAGCTCAGCTGTTGAAGAAAATGACATGGAGCACGGTGGTGCGCTCGGTTGTCTTGAGTGCAAATAGGTGTGAGCGCTTTAACTAATAGTATCGAAGGTTCTCAAAATGTGTCAAAGTCTTAATATCTGCCAGCTCACATACTGCCACTGTGTCTTGTGTGTGTGCTTAAAGGGGAATTTTAAGACTTGGTTGTTGGGTACCGCAAAGAGGCCATTGTTACGCCCACGTGGAGGGGACTAGTCGTTGACTGACCGGCAGGGCACTGGTGTGTGGATTGAGTGCTTTCCTCTATGGCCAGCATGTACAACTCATACTTACCTGGCAGGGTAGACACCATGATCATGAAGGTGGTTCATCCTCGGCGAGGCTCAGCCATTGCACCCCGTGCTTTGCTGACCCGGGCGAATTCCCCAAATGTGGGAATCTCGACTGCACAATTTCTGGTAGTGGGGGACTGCGTTCGCGCTCTCCCCTGATTAAGTGTTGAAAACATGCGGATAGTGCTGGAAAGGAGCCCTACCCTACCTGAAAAACACCCAATGTGGCGTTTTGCCTGGCTCTCCACGCGGCCCCGGGGAGCCTTGTCACCCAGGAGGGGGAGGGGGTGGCCTGGGCCAGCCTCTAACGTGACTTCCGGGGCACGAGTGTAAAATCTTCAAAGTGTGGACAGCAGAAAGTCGTTTTGCCCGGCCCTCCACTCGGACCCAGGAAGCCTTGGGCCCCCACCGGGGTGCCAGGCCCGAAGCCAGCTAAACCCACGACCCGGCTCTCCATCCGAACCCGGGTACCTTTTGCCCTGCTCTCCACTCGGACCCAGGGAGCCCTGGTCTCCCACCGGGGTGCCAGGCCCGAAGCCAGCTAAACCCACGACCCGGCTCTCCATCCGAACCCGGGTACCCACTCTTAAGCACCCCCCCGGAATCTTCACAATCTAACACCAGGTGCTGTAAGCTTTTCATTAACGCATTGGCTACTGCCATCTGCTGTATATGGGCCGTACCGGCCACCGCTGCCTTTGCTTACGGCCATACCACCCTGAACACGCCCGATCTCGTCCGATCTCGGAAGCTAAGCAGGGTCGGGCCTGGTTAGTACTTGGATGGGAGACCGCCTGGGAATACCAGGTGCTGTAAGCATTTTCATGTCGGCATACTGAATGAGCAATGGTCATTCATGAATGGCCATGCTAAACTCTAGATCTTTGTGCACCACTAAAACTTTTTGCCCCCCAAAGCGCATAGGCCACGCCTACATCATTAAACCCCACCCTCAATCCGACAGGCCCCGCTTTCAACCCGGACACCCGCTCTTAACCACCCACCCAAGACGCCTTAAACCCAGCCGCGGGGGCACAGGGCCACCTCGGACTGTGAAATAACGCATGTGCTGTTTTGCGGAGCTGCCCACGCCAAGTGTGTGCGTGCACGCGCGCCGTTAAGCGCTTGACCGGCGCGGCTAGAGGCTTTGCCGGCCGCTGTGGCAAGCGGGTAGAATTACTCGGGTCTCTCTTCATGACGAATAAGCCTTTCGCCTTTTACTAAAGACTTCCGTGGAGAGGGACGTTGATGAGTTATGGATATTTTTGGAAGGCCTTGCCCATTGGACAAGGCCAGCTCAGCTGTTGAAGAAAATGACATGGAGCACGGTGGTGCGCTCGGTTGTCTTGAGTGCAAATAGGTGTGAGCGCTTTAACTAATAGTATCGAAGGTTCTCAAAATGTGTCAAAGTCTTAATATCTGCCAGCTCACATACTGCCACTGTGTCTTGTGTGTGTGCTTAAAGGGGAATTTTAAGACTTGGTTGTTGGGTACCGCAAAGAGGCCATTGTTACGCCCACGTGGAGGGGACTAGTCGTTGACTGACCGGCAGGGCACTGGTGTGTGGATTGAGTGCTTTCCTCTATGGCCAGCATGTACAACTCATACTTACCTGGCAGGGTAGACACCATGATCATGAAGGTGGTTCATCCTCGGCGAGGCTCAGCCATTGCACCCCGTGCTTTGCTGACCCGGGCGAATTCCCCAAATGTGGGAATCTCGACTGCACAATTTCTGGTAGTGGGGGACTGCGTTCGCGCTCTCCCCTGATTAAGTGTTGAAAACATGCGGATAGTGCTGGAAAGGAGCCCTACCCTACCTGAAAAACACCCAATGTGGCGTTTTGCCTGGCTCTCCACGCGGCCCCGGGGAGCCTTGTCACCCAGGAGGGGGAGGGGGTGGCCTGGGCCAGCCTCTAACGTGACTTCCGGGGCACGAGTGTAAAATCTTCAAAGTGTGGACAGCAGAAAGTCGTTTTGCCCGGCCCTCCACTCGGACCCAGGAAGCCTTGGGCCCCCACCGGGGTGCCAGGCCCGAAGCCAGCTAAACCCACGACCCGGCTCTCCATCCGAACCCGGGTACCTTTTGCCCTGCTCTCCACTCGGACCCAGGGAGCCCTGGTCTCCCACCGGGGTGCCAGGCCCGAAGCCAGCTAAACCCACGACCCGGCTCTCCATCCGAACCCGGGTACCCACTCTTAAGCACCCCCCCGGAATCTTCCCAATCTAACACCAGGTGCTGTAAGCTTTTCATTAACGCATTGGCTACTGCCATCTGCTGTATATGGGCCGTACCGGCCACCGCTGCCTTTGCTTACGGCCATACCACCCTGAACACGCCCGATCTCGTCCGATCTCGGAAGCTAAGCAGGGTCGGGCCTGGTTAGTACTTGGATGGGAGACCGCCTGGGAATACCAGGTGCTGTAAGCATTTTCATGTCGGCATACTGAATGAGCAATGGTCATTCATGAATGGCCATGCTAAACACTAGATCTTTGTGCACCACTAAAACTTTTTGCCCCCCAAAGCGCATAGGCCACGCCTACATCATTAAACCCCACCCTCAATCCGACAGGCCCCGCTTTCAACCCGGACACCCGCTCTTAACCACCCACCCAAGACGCCTTAAACCCAGCCGCGGGGGCACAGGGCCACCTCGGACTGTGAAATAACGCATGTGCTGTTTTGCGGAGCTGCCCACGCCAAGTGTGTGCGTGCACGCGCGCCGTTAAGCGCTTGACCGGCGCGGCTAGAGGCTTTGCCGGCCGCTGTGGCAAGCGGGTAGAATTACTCGGGTCTCTCTTCATGACGAATAAGCCTTTCGCCTTTTACTAAAGACTTCCGTGGAGAGGGACGTTGATGAGTTATGGATATTTTTGGAAGGCCTTGCCCATTGGACAAGGCCAGCTCAGCTGTTGAAGAAAATGACATGGAGCACGGTGGTGCGCTCGGTTGTCTTGAGTGCAAATAGGTGTGAGCGCTTTAACTAATAGTATCGAAGGTTCTCAAAATGTGTCAAAGTCTTAATATCTGCCAGCTCACATACTGCCACTGTGTCTTGTGTGTGTGCTTAAAGGGGAATTTTAAGACTTGGTTGTTGGGTACCGCAAAGAGGCCATTGTTACGCCCACGTGGAGGGGACTAGTCGTTGACTGACCGGCAGGGCACTGGTGTGTGGATTGAGTGCTTTCCTCTATGGCCAGCATGTACAACTCATACTTACCTGGCAGGGTAGACACCATGATCATGAAGGTGGTTCATCCTCGGCGAGGCTCAGCCATTGCACCCCGTGCTTTGCTGACCCGGGCGAATTCCCCAAATGTGGGAATCTCGACTGCACAATTTCTGGTAGTGGGGGACTGCGTTCGCGCTCTCCCCTGATTAAGTGTTGAAAACATGCGGATAGTGCTGGAAAGGAGCCCTACCCTACCTGAAAAACACCCAATGTGGCGTTTTGCCTGGCTCTCCACGCGGCCCCGGGGAGCCTTGTCACCCAGGAGGGGGAGGGGGTGGCCTGGGCCAGCCTCTAACGTGACTTCCGGGGCACGAGTGTAAAATCTTCAAAGTGTGGACAGCAGAAAGTCGTTTTGCCCGGCCCTCCACTCGGACCCAGGAAGCCTTGGGCCCCCACCGGGGTGCCAGGCCCGAAGCCAGCTAAACCCACGACCCGGCTCTCCATCCGAACCCGGGTACCTTTTGCCCTGCTCTCCACTCGGACCCAGGGAGCCCTGGTCTCCCACCGGGGTGCCAGGCCCGAAGCCAGCTAAACCCACGACCCGGCTCTCCATCCGAACCCGGGTACCCACTCTTAAGCACCCCCCCGGAATCTTCCCAATCTAACACCAGGTGCTGTAAGCTTTTCATTAACGCATTGGCTACTGCCATCTGCTGTATATGGGCCGTACCGGCCACCGCTGCCTTTGCTTACGGCCATACCACCCTGAACACGCCCGATCTCGTCCGATCTCGGAAGCTAAGCAGGGTCGGGCCTGGTTAGTACTTGGATGGGAGACCGCCTGGGAATACCAGGTGCTGTAAGCATTTTCATGTCGGCATACTGAATGAGCAATGGTCATTCATGAATGGCCATGCTAAACACTAGATCTTTGTGCACCACTAAAACTTTTTGCCCCCCAAAGCGCATAGGCCACGCCTACATCATTAAACCCCACCCTCAATCCGACAGGCCCCGCTTTCAACCCGGACACCCGCTCTTAACCACCCACCCAAGACGCCTTAAACCCAGCCGCGGGGGCACAGGGCCACCTCGGACTGTGAAATAACGCATGTGCTGTTTTGCGGAGCTGCCCACGCCAAGTGTGTGCGTGCACGCGCGCCGTTAAGCGCTTGACCGGCGCGGCTAGAGGCTTTGCCGGCCGCTGTGGCAAGCGGGTAGAATTACTCGGGTCTCTCTTCATGACGAATAAGCCTTTCGCCTTTTACTAAAGACTTCCGTGGAGAGGGACGTTGATGAGTTATGGATATTTTTGGAAGGCCTTGCCCATTGGACAAGGCCAGCTCAGCTGTTGAAGAAAATGACATGGAGCACGGTGGTGCGCTCGGTTGTCTTGAGTGCAAATAGGTGTGAGCGCTTTAACTAATAGTATCGAAGGTTCTCAAAATGTGTCAAAGTCTTAATATCTGCCAGCTCACATACTGCCACTGTGTCTTGTGTGTGTGCTTAAAGGGGAATTTTAAGACTTGGTTGTTGGGTACCGCAAAGAGGCCATTGTTACGCCCACGTGGAGGGGACTAGTCGTTGACTGACCGGCAGGGCACTGGTGTGTGGATTGAGTGCTTTCCTCTATGGCCAGCATGTACAACTCATACTTACCTGGCAGGGTAGACACCATGATCATGAAGGTGGTTCATCCTCGGCGAGGCTCAGCCATTGCACCCCGTGCTTTGCTGACCCGGGCGAATTCCCCAAATGTGGGAATCTCGACTGCACAATTTCTGGTAGTGGGGGACTGCGTTCGCGCTCTCCCCTGATTAAGTGTTGAAAACATGCGGATAGTGCTGGAAAGGAGCCCTACCCTACCTGAAAAACACCCAATGTGGCGTTTTGCCTGGCTCTCCACGCGGCCCCGGGGAGCCTTGTCACCCAGGAGGGGGAGGGGGTGGCCTGGGCCAGCCTCTAACGTGACTTCCGGGGCACGAGTGTAAAATCTTCAAAGTGTGGACAGCAGAAAGTCGTTTTGCCCGGCCCTCCACTCGGACCCAGGAAGCCTTGGGCCCCCACCGGGGTGCCAGGCCCGAAGCCAGCTAAACCCACGACCCGGCTCTCCATCCGAACCCGGGTACCTTTTGCCCTGCTCTCCACTCGGACCCAGGGAGCCCTGGTCTCCCACCGGGGTGCCAGGCCCGAAGCCAGCTAAACCCACGACCCGGCTCTCCATCCGAACCCGGGTACCCACTCTTAAGCACCCCCCCGGAATCTTCCCAATCTAACACCAGGTGCTGTAAGCTTTTCATTAACGCATTGGCTACTGCCATCTGCTGTATATGGGCCGTACCGGCCACCGCTGCCTTTGCTTACGGCCATACCACCCTGAACACGCCCGATCTCGTCCGATCTCGGAAGCTAAGCAGGGTCGGGCCTGGTTAGTACTTGGATGGGAGACCGCCTGGGAATACCAGGTGCTGTAAGCATTTTCATGTCGGCATACTGAATGAGCAATGGTCATTCATGAATGGCCATGCTAAACACTAGATCTTTGTGCACCACTAAAACGTTTTGCCCCCCAAAGCGCATAGGCCACGCCTACATCATTAAACCCCACCCTCAATCCGACAGGCCCCGCTTTCAACCCGGACACCCGCTCTTAACCACCCACCCAAGACGCCTTAAACCCAGCCGCGGGGGCACAGGGCCACCTCGGACTGTGAAATAACGCATGTGCTGTTTTGCGGAGCTGCCCACGCCAAGTGTGTGCGTGCACGCGCGCCGTTAAGCGCTTGACCGGCGCGGCTAGAGGCTTTGCCGGCCGCTGTGGCAAGCGGGTAGAATTACTCGGGTCTCTCTTCATGACGAATAAGCCTTTCGCCTTTTACTAAAGACTTCCGTGGAGAGGGACGTTGATGAGTTATGGATATTTTTGGAAGGCCTTGCCCATTGGACAAGGCCAGCTCAGCTGTTGAAGAAAATGACATGGAGCACGGTGGTGCGCTCGGTTGTCTTGAGTGCAAATAGGTGTGAGCGCTTTAACTAATAGTATCGAAGGTTCTCAAAATGTGTCAAAGTCTTAATATCTGCCAGCTCACATACTGCCACTGTGTCTTGTGTGTGTGCTTAAAGGGGAATTTTAAGACTTGGTTGTTGGGTACCGCAAAGAGGCCATTGTTACGCCCACGTGGAGGGGACTAGTCGTTGACTGACCGGCAGGGCACTGGTGTGTGGATTGAGTGCTTTCCTCTATGGCCAGCATGTACAACTCATACTTACCTGGCAGGGTAGACACCATGATCATGAAGGTGGTTCATCCTCGGCGAGGCTCAGCCATTGCACCCCGTGCTTTGCTGACCCGGGCGAATTCCCCAAATGTGGGAATCTCGACTGCACAATTTCTGGTAGTGGGGGACTGCGTTCGCGCTCTCCCCTGATTAAGTGTTGAAAACATGCGGATAGTGCTGGAAAGGAGCCCTACCCTACCTGAAAAACACCCAATGTGGCGTTTTGCCTGGCTCTCCACGCGGCCCCGGGGAGCCTTGTCACCCAGGAGGGGGAGGGGGTGGCCTGGGCCAGCCTCTAACGTGACTTCCGGGGCACGAGTGTAAAATCTTCAAAGTGTGGACAGCAGAAAGTCGTTTTGCCCGGCCCTCCACTCGGACCCAGGAAGCCTTGGGCCCCCACCGGGGTGCCAGGCCCGAAGCCAGCTAAACCCACGACCCGGCTCTCCATCCGAACCCGGGTACCTTTTGCCCTGCTCTCCACTCGGACCCAGGGAGCCCTGGTCTCCCACCGGGGTGCCAGGCCCGAAGCCAGCTAAACCCACGACCCGGCTCTCCATCCGAACCCGGGTACCCACTCTTAAGCACCCCCCCGGAATCTTCCCAATCTAACACCAGGTGCTGTAAGCTTTTCATTAACGCATTGGCTACTGCCATCTGCTGTATATGGGCCGTACCGGCCACCGCTGCCTTTGCTTACGGCCATACCACCCTGAACACGCCCGATCTCGTCCGATCTCGGAAGCTAAGCAGGGTCGGGCCTGGTTAGTACTTGGATGGGAGACCGCCTGGGAATACCAGGTGCTGTAAGCATTTTCATGTCGGCATACTGAATGAGCAATGGTCATTCATGAATGGCCATGCTAAACACTAGATCTTTGTGCACCACTAAAACTTTTTGCCCCCCAAAGCGCATAGGCCACGCCTACATCATTAAACCCCACCCTCAATCCGACAGGCCCCGCTTTCAACCCGGACACCCGCTCTTAACCACCCACCCAAGACGCCTTAAACCCAGCCGCGGGGGCACAGGGCCACCTCGGACTGTGAAATAACGCATGTGCTGTTTTGCGGAGCTGCCCACGCCAAGTGTGTGCGTGCACGCGCGCCGTTAAGCGCTTGACCGGCGCGGCTAGAGGCTTTGCCGGCCGCTGTGGCAAGCGGGTAGAATTACTCGGGTCTCTCTTCATGACGAATAAGCCTTTCGCCTTTTACTAAAGACTTCCGTGGAGAGGGACGTTGATGAGTTATGGATATTTTTGGAAGGCCTTGCCCATTGGACAAGGCCAGCTCAGCTGTTGAAGAAAATGACATGGAGCACGGTGGTGCGCTCGGTTGTCTTGAGTGCAAATAGGTGTGAGCGCTTTAACTAATAGTATCGAAGGTTCTCAAAATGTGTCAAAGTCTTAATATCTGCCAGCTCACATACTGCCACTGTGTCTTGTGTGTGTGCTTAAAGGGGAATTTTAAGACTTGGTTGTTGGGTACCGCAAAGAGGCCATTGTTACGCCCACGTGGAGGGGACTAGTCGTTGACTGACCGGCAGGGCACTGGTGTGTGGATTGAGTGCTTTCCTCTATGGCCAGCATGTACAACTCATACTTACCTGGCAGGGTAGACACCATGATCATGAAGGTGGTTCATCCTCGGCGAGGCTCAGCCATTGCACCCCGTGCTTTGCTGACCCGGGCGAATTCCCCAAATGTGGGAATCTCGACTGCACAATTTCTGGTAGTGGGGGACTGCGTTCGCGCTCTCCCCTGATTAAGTGTTGAAAACATGCGGATAGTGCTGGAAAGGAGCCCTACCCTACCTGAAAAACACCCAATGTGGCGTTTTGCCTGGCTCTCCACGCGGCCCCGGGGAGCCTTGTCACCCAGGAGGGGGAGGGGGTGGCCTGGGCCAGCCTCTAACGTGACTTCCGGGGCACGAGTGTAAAATCTTCAAAGTGTGGACAGCAGAAAGTCGTTTTGCCCGGCCCTCCACTCGGACCCAGGAAGCCTTGGGCCCCCACCGGGGTGCCAGGCCCGAAGCCAGCTAAACCCACGACCCGGCTCTCCATCCGAACCCGGGTACCTTTTGCCCTGCTCTCCACTCGGACCCAGGGAGCCCTGGTCTCCCAC
Source organism: Electrona antarctica (assembly GCF_951216825.1). Classification (NCBI taxonomy): domain Eukaryota; kingdom Metazoa; phylum Chordata; class Actinopteri; order Myctophiformes; family Myctophidae; genus Electrona; species Electrona antarctica. The sequence goes on along the minus strand of NC_136797.1, from coordinate 47,693,161 downwards.
CGGGGTGCCAGGCCCGAAGCCAGCTAAACCCACGACCCGGCTCTCCATCCGAACCCGGGTACCCACTCTTAAGCACCCCCCCGGAATCTTCCCAATCTAACACCAGGTGCTGTAAGCTTTTCATTAACGCATTGGCTACTGCCATCTGCTGTATATGGGCCGTACCGGCCACCGCTGCCTTTGCTTACGGCCATACCACCCTGAACACGCCCGATCTCGTCCGATCTCGGAAGCTAAGCAGGGTCGGGCCTGGTTAGTACTTGGATGGGAGACCGCCTGGGAATACCAGGTGCTGTAAGCATTTTCATGTCGGCATACTGAATGAGCAATGGTCATTCATGAATGGCCATGCTAAACACTAGATCTTTGTGCACCACTAAAACTTTTTGCCCCCCAAAGCGCATAGGCCACGCCTACATCATTAAACCCCACCCTCAATCCGACAGGCCCCGCTTTCAACCCGGACACCCGCTCTTAACCACCCACCCAAGACGCCTTAAACCCAGCCGCGGGGGCACAGGGCCACCTCGGACTGTGAAATAACGCATGTGCTGTTTTGCGGAGCTGCCCACGCCAAGTGTGTGCGTGCACGCGCGCCGTTAAGCGCTTGACCGGCGCGGCTAGAGGCTTTGCCGGCCGCTGTGGCAAGCGGGTAGAATTACTCGGGTCTCTCTTCATGACGAATAAGCCTTTCGCCTTTTACTAAAGACTTCCGTGGAGAGGGACGTTGATGAGTTATGGATATTTTTGGAAGGCCTTGCCCATTGGACAAGGCCAGCTCAGCTGTTGAAGAAAATGACATGGAGCACGGTGGTGCGCTCGGTTGTCTTGAGTGCAAATAGGTGTGAGCGCTTTAACTAATAGTATCGAAGGTTCTCAAAATGTGTCAAAGTCTTAATATCTGCCAGCTCACATACTGCCACTGTGTCTTGTGTGTGTGCTTAAAGGGGAATTTTAAGACTTGGTTGTTGGGTACCGCAAAGAGGCCATTGTTACGCCCACGTGGAGGGGACTAGTCGTTGACTGACCGGCAGGGCACTGGTGTGTGGATTGAGTGCTTTCCTCTATGGCCAGCATGTACAACTCATACTTACCTGGCAGGGTAGACACCATGATCATGAAGGTGGTTCATCCTCGGCGAGGCTCAGCCATTGCACCCCGTGCTTTGCTGACCCGGGCGAATTCCCCAAATGTGGGAATCTCGACTGCACAATTTCTGGTAGTGGGGGACTGCGTTCGCGCTCTCCCCTGATTAAGTGTTGAAAACATGCGGATAGTGCTGGAAAGGAGCCCTACCCTACCTGAAAAACACCCAATGTGGCGTTTTGCCTGGCTCTCCACGCGGCCCCGGGGAGCCTTGTCACCCAGGAGGGGGAGGGGGTGGCCTGGGCCAGCCTCTAACGTGACTTCCGGGGCACGAGTGTAAAATCTTCAAAGTGTGGACAGCAGAAAGTCGTTTTGCCCGGCCCTCCACTCGGACCCAGGAAGCCTTGGGCCCCCACCGGGGTGCCAGGCCCGAAGCCAGCTAAACCCACGACCCGGCTCTCCATCCGAACCCGGGTACCTTTTGCCCTGCTCTCCACTCGGACCCAGGGAGCCCTGGTCTCCCACCGGGGTGCCAGGCCCGAAGCCAGCTAAACCCACGACCCGGCTCTCCATCCGAACCCGGGTACCCACTCTTAAGCACCCCCCCGGAATCTTCCCAATCTAACACCAGGTGCTGTAAGCTTTTCATTAACGCATTGGCTACTGCCATCTGCTGTATATGGGCCGTACCGGCCACCGCTGCCTTTGCTTACGGCCATACCACCCTGAACACGCCCGATCTCGTCCGATCTCGGAAGCTAAGCAGGGTCGGGCCTGGTTAGTACTTGGATGGGAGACCGCCTGGGAATACCAGGTGCTGTAAGCATTTTCATGTCGGCATACTGAATGAGCAATGGTCATTCATGAATGGCCATGCTAAACACTAGATCTTTGTGCACCACTAAAACTTTTTGCCCCCCAAAGCGCATAGGCCACGCCTACATCATTAAACCCCACCCTCAATCCGACAGGCCCCGCTTTCAACCCGGACACCCGCTCTTAACCACCCACCCAAGACGCCTTAAACCCAGCCGCGGGGGCACAGGGCCACCTCGGACTGTGAAATAACGCATGTGCTGTTTTGCGGAGCTGCCCACGCCAAGTGTGTGCGTGCACGCGCGCCGTTAAGCGCTTGACCGGCGCGGCTAGAGGCTTTGCCGGCCGCTGTGGCAAGCGGGTAGAATTACTCGGGTCTCTCTTCATGACGAATAAGCCTTTCGCCTTTTACTAAAGACTTCCGTGGAGAGGGACGTTGATGAGTTATGGATATTTTTGGAAGGCCTTGCCCATTGGACAAGGCCAGCTCAGCTGTTGAAGAAAATGACATGGAGCACGGTGGTGCGCTCGGTTGTCTTGAGTGCAAATAGGTGTGAGCGCTTTAACTAATAGTATCGAAGGTTCTCAAAATGTGTCAAAGTCTTAATATCTGCCAGCTCACATACTGCCACTGTGTCTTGTGTGTGTGCTTAAAGGGGAATTTTAAGACTTGGTTGTTGGGTACCGCAAAGAGGCCATTGTTACGCCCACGTGGAGGGGACTAGTCGTTGACTGACCGGCAGGGCACTGGTGTGTGGATTGAGTGCTTTCCTCTATGGCCAGCATGTACAACTCATACTTACCTGGCAGGGTAGACACCATGATCATGAAGGTGGTTCATCCTCGGCGAGGCTCAGCCATTGCACCCCGTGCTTTGCTGACCCGGGCGAATTCCCCAAATGTGGGAATCTCGACTGCACAATTTCTGGTAGTGGGGGACTGCGTTCGCGCTCTCCCCTGATTAAGTGTTGAAAACATGCGGATAGTGCTGGAAAGGAGCCCTACCCTACCTGAAAAACACCCAATGTGGCGTTTTGCCTGGCTCTCCACGCGGCCCCGGGGAGCCTTGTCACCCAGGAGGGGGAGGGGGTGGCCTGGGCCAGCCTCTAACGTGACTTCCGGGGCACGAGTGTAAAATCTTCAAAGTGTGGACAGCAGAAAGTCGTTTTGCCCGGCCCTCCACTCGGACCCAGGAAGCCTTGGGCCCCCACCGGGGTGCCAGGCCCGAAGCCAGCTAAACCCACGACCCGGCTCTCCATCCGAACCCGGGTACCTTTTGCCCTGCTCTCCACTCGGACCCAGGGAGCCCTGGTCTCCCACCGGGGTGCCAGGCCCGAAGCCAGCTAAACCCACGACCCGGCTCTCCATCCGAACCCGGGTACCCACTCTTAAGCACCCCCCCGGAATCTTCACAATCTAACACCAGGTGCTGTAAGCTTTTCATTAACGCATTGGCTACTGCCATCTGCTGTATATGGGCCGTACCGGCCACCGCTGCCTTTGCTTACGGCCATACCACCCTGAACACGCCCGATCTCGTCCGATCTCGGAAGCTAAGCAGGGTCGGGCCTGGTTAGTACTTGGATGGGAGACCGCCTGGGAATACCAGGTGCTGTAAGCATTTTCATGTCGGCATACTGAATGAGCAATGGTCATTCATGAATGGCCATGCTAAACACTAGATCTTTGTGCACCACTAAAACTTTTTGCCCCCCAAAGCGCATAGGCCACGCCTACATCATTAAACCCCACCCTCAATCCGACAGGCCCCGCTTTCAACCCGGACACCCGCTCTTAACCACCCACCCAAGACGCCTTAAACCCAGCCGCGGGGGCACAGGGCCACCTCGGACTGTGAAATAACGCATGTGCTGTTTTGCGGAGCTGCCCACGCCAAGTGTGTGCGTGCACGCGCGCCGTTAAGCGCTTGACCGGCGCGGCTAGAGGCTTTGCCGGCCGCTGTGGCAAGCGGGTAGAATTACTCGGGTCTCTCTTCATGACGAATAAGCCTTTCGCCTTTTACTAAAGACTTCCGTGGAGAGGGACGTTGATGAGTTATGGATATTTTTGGAAGGCCTTGCCCATTGGACAAGGCCAGCTCAGCTGTTGAAGAAAATGACATGGAGCACGGTGGTGCGCTCGGTTGTCTTGAGTGCAAATAGGTGTGAGCGCTTTAACTAATAGTATCGAAGGTTCTCAAAATGTGTCAAAGTCTTAATATCTGCCAGCTCACATACTGCCACTGTGTCTTGTGTGTGTGCTTAAAGGGGAATTTTAAGACTTGGTTGTTGGGTACCGCAAAGAGGCCATTGTTACGCCCACGTGGAGGGGACTAGTCGTTGACTGACCGGCAGGGCACTGGTGTGTGGATTGAGTGCTTTCCTCTATGGCCAGCATGTACAACTCATACTTACCTGGCAGGGTAGACACCATGATCATGAAGGTGGTTCATCCTCGGCGAGGCTCAGCCATTGCACCCCGTGCTTTGCTGACCCGGGCGAATTCCCCAAATGTGGGAATCTCGACTGCACAATTTCTGGTAGTGGGGGACTGCGTTCGCGCTCTCCCCTGATTAAGTGTTGAAAACATGCGGATAGTGCTGGAAAGGAGCCCTACCCTACCTGAAAAACACCCAATGTGGCGTTTTGCCTGGCTCTCCACGCGGCCCCGGGGAGCCTTGTCACCCAGGAGGGGGAGGGGGTGGCCTGGGCCAGCCTCTAACGTGACTTCCGGGGCACGAGTGTAAAATCTTCAAAGTGTGGACAGCAGAAAGTCGTTTTGCCCGGCCCTCCACTCGGACCCAGGAAGCCTTGGGCCCCCACCGGGGTGCCAGGCCCGAAGCCAGCTAAACCCACGACCCGGCTCTCCATCCGAACCCGGGTACCTTTTGCCCTGCTCTCCACTCGGACCCAGGGAGCCCTGGTCTCCCACCGGGGTGCCAGGCCCGAAGCCAGCTAAACCCACGACCCGGCTCTCCATCCGAACCCGGGTACCCACTCTTAAGCACCCCCCCGGAATCTTCACAATCTAACACCAGGTGCTGTAAGCTTTTCATTAACGCATTGGCTACTGCCATCTGCTGTATATGGGCCGTACCGGCCACCGCTGCCTTTGCTTACGGCCATACCACCCTGAACACGCCCGATCTCGTCCGATCTCGGAAGCTAAGCAGGGTCGGGCCTGGTTAGTACTTGGATGGGAGACCGCCTGGGAATACCAGGTGCTGTAAGCATTTTCATGTCGGCATACTGAATGAGCAATGGTCATTCATGAATGGCCATGCTAAACACTAGATCTTTGTGCACCACTAAAACTTTTTGCCCCCCAAAGCGCATAGGCCACGCCTACATCATTAAACCCCACCCTCAATCCGACAGGCCCCGCTTTCAACCCGGACACCCGCTCTTAACCACCCACCCAAGACGCCTTAAACCCAGCCGCGGGGGCACAGGGCCACCTCGGACTGTGAAATAACGCATGTGCTGTTTTGCGGAGCTGCCCACGCCAAGTGTGTGCGTGCACGCGCGCCGTTAAGCGCTTGACCGGCGCGGCTAGAGGCTTTGCCGGCCGCTGTGGCAAGCGGGTAGAATTACTCGGGTCTCTCTTCATGACGAATAAGCCTTTCGCCTTTTACTAAAGACTTCCGTGGAGAGGGACGTTGATGAGTTATGGATATTTTTGGAAGGCCTTGCCCATTGGACAAGGCCAGCTCAGCTGTTGAAGAAAATGACATGGAGCACGGTGGTGCGCTCGGTTGTCTTGAGTGCAAATAGGTGTGAGCGCTTTAACTAATAGTATCGAAGGTTCTCAAAATGTGTCAAAGTCTTAATATCTGCCAGCTCACATACTGCCACTGTGTCTTGTGTGTGTGCTTAAAGGGGAATTTTAAGACTTGGTTGTTGGGTACCGCAAAGAGGCCATTGTTACGCCCACGTGGAGGGGACTAGTCGTTGACTGACCGGCAGGGCACTGGTGTGTGGATTGAGTGCTTTCCTCTATGGCCAGCATGTACAACTCATACTTACCTGGCAGGGTAGACACCATGATCATGAAGGTGGTTCATCCTCGGCGAGGCTCAGCCATTGCACCCCGTGCTTTGCTGACCCGGGCGAATTCCCCAAATGTGGGAATCTCGACTGCACAATTTCTGGTAGTGGGGGACTGCGTTCGCGCTCTCCCCTGATTAAGTGTTGAAAACATGCGGATAGTGCTGGAAAGGAGCCCTACCCTACCTGAAAAACACCCAATGTGGCGTTTTGCCTGGCTCTCCACGCGGCCCCGGGGAGCCTTGTCACCCAGGAGGGGGAGGGGGTGGCCTGGGCCAGCCTCTAACGTGACTTCCGGGGCACGAGTGTAAAATCTTCAAAGTGTGGACAGCAGAAAGTCGTTTTGCCCGGCCCTCCACTCGGACCCAGGAAGCCTTGGGCCCCCACCGGGGTGCCAGGCCCGAAGCCAGCTAAACCCACGACCCGGCTCTCCATCCGAACCCGGGTACCTTTTGCCCTGCTCTCCACTCGGACCCAGGGAGCCCTGGTCTCCCACCGGGGTGCCAGGCCCGAAGCCAGCTAAACCCACGACCCGGCTCTCCATCCGAACCCGGGTACCCACTCTTAAGCACCCCCCCGGAATCTTCACAATCTAACACCAGGTGCTGTAAGCTTTTCATTAACGCATTGGCTACTGCCATCTGCTGTATATGGGCCGTACCGGCCACCGCTGCCTTTGCTTACGGCCATACCACCCTGAACACGCCCGATCTCGTCCGATCTCGGAAGCTAAGCAGGGTCGGGCCTGGTTAGTACTTGGATGGGAGACCGCCTGGGAATACCAGGTGCTGTAAGCATTTTCATGTCGGCATACTGAATGAGCAATGGTCATTCATGAATGGCCATGCTAAACACTAGATCTTTGTGCACCACTAAAACTTTTTGCCCCCCAAAGCGCATAGGCCACGCCTACATCATTAAACCCCACCCTCAATCCGACAGGCCCCGCTTTCAACCCGGACACCCGCTCTTAACCACCCACCCAAGACGCCTTAAACCCAGCCGCGGGGGCACAGGGCCACCTCGGACTGTGAAATAACGCATGTGCTGTTTTGCGGAGCTGCCCACGCCAAGTGTGTGCGTGCACGCGCGCCGTTAAGCGCTTGACCGGCGCGGCTAGAGGCTTTGCCGGCCGCTGTGGCAAGCGGGTAGAATTACTCGGGTCTCTCTTCATGACGAATAAGCCTTTCGCCTTTTACTAAAGACTTCCGTGGAGAGGGACGTTGATGAGTTATGGATATTTTTGGAAGGCCTTGCCCATTGGACAAGGCCAGCTCAGCTGTTGAAGAAAATGACATGGAGCACGGTGGTGCGCTCGGTTGTCTTGAGTGCAAATAGGTGTGAGCGCTTTAACTAATAGTATCGAAGGTTCTCAAAATGTGTCAAAGTCTTAATATCTACAAGCTCACATACTGCCACTGTGTCTTGTGTGTGTGCTTAAAGGGGAATTTTAAGACTTGGTTGTTGGGTACCGCAAAGAGGCCATTGTTACGCCCACGTGGAGGGGACTAGTCGTTGACTGACCGGCAGGGCACTGGTGTGTGGATTGAGTGCTTTCCTCTATGGCCAGCATGTACAACTCATACTTACCTGGCAGGGGAGACACCATGATCATGAAGGTGGTTCACCCTCAGGGGAGAGCGTGAACGCAAGTTTGCGCTCTCCCCTGATTAAGTGTTGAAAACATGCGGATAGTGCTGAAAAGGAGCCCTACCCTACCTGAAAAACACACAATGTGGCGTTTTGCCTGGCTCTCCAAGCGGCCCCGGGGAGCCTTGTCACCCAGGAGGGGGAGGGGGTGGCCTGGGCCAGCCTCTAACGTGACTTCCGTGGCACGAGTGTAAAATCTCTTAAAGTGTGGACAGCAGAAAGTCGTTTTGCCCGGCCCTCCACTCGGACCCAGGAAGCCTTGGGCCCCCACCGGGGTGCCAGGCCCGAAGCCAGCTAAACCCACGACCCGGCTCTCCATCCGAACCCGGGTACCCACTCTTAAGCACCCCCCCGGAATCTTCACAATCTAACACCAGGTGCTTTAAGTTTTTCATTAACGCATTGGCTACTGCCATCTGCTGTATATGGGCCGTACCGGCCACCGCTGCCTTTGCTTACGGCCATACCACCCTGAACACGCCCGATCTCGTCCGATCTCGGAAGCTAAGCAGGGTCGGGCCTGGTTAGTACTTGGATGGGAGACCGCCTGGGAATACCAGGTGCTGTAAGCATTTTCATGTCGGCATACTGAATGAGCAATGGTCATTCATGAATGGCCATGCTAAACACTAGATCTTTGTGCACCACTAAAACTTTTTGCCCCCCAAAGCGCATAGGCCACGCCTACATCATTAAACCCCACCCTCAATCCGACAGGCCCCGCTTTCAACCCGGACACCCGCTCTTAACCACCCATCCAAGACGCCTTAAACCCAGCCGCGGGGTCACAGGGCCACCTCGGACTGTGAAATAACGCATGTGCTGTTTTGCGGAGCTGCCCACGCCAAGTGTGTGCCTGCACGCGCGCCGTTAAGCGCTTGACCGGCGCGGCTAGAGGCTTTGCCGGCCGCTGTGGCAAGCGGGTAGAATTACTCGGGTCTCTCTTCATGACGAATAAGCCTTTCGCCTTTTACTAAAGACTTCCGTGGAGAGGGACGTTGATGAGTTATGGATATTTTTGGAAGGCCTTGCCCATTGGACAAGGCCAGGTCAGCTGTTGAAGAAAATGACATGGAGCACGGTGGTGCGCTCGGTTGTCTTGAGTGCAAATAGGTGTGAGCGCTTTAACTAATAGTATCGAAGGTTCTCAAAATGTGTCAAAGTCTTAATATCTACAAGCTCACATACTGCCACTGTGTCTTGTGTGTGTGCTTAAAGGGGAATTTTAAGACTTGGTTGTTGGGTACCGCAAAGAGGCCATTGTTACGCCCACGTGGAGGGGACTAGTCGTTGACTGACCGGCAGGGCACTGTTGTGTGGATTGAGTGCTTTCCTCTATGGCCAGCATGTACAACTCATACTTACCTGGCAGGGGAGACACCATGATCATGAAGGTGGTTCACCCGCAGGGGAGAGCGTCAACGCAAGTTTGCGCTCTCCCCTGATTAAGTGTTGAAAACATGCGGATAGTGCTGGAAAGGAGCCCTACCCTACCTGAAAAACACACAATGTGGCGTTTTGCCTGGCTCTCCACGCGGCCCCGGGGAGCCTTGTCACCCAGGAGGGGGAGGGGGTGGCCTGGGCCAGCCTCTAACGTGACTTCCGTGGCACGAGTGTAAAATCTCTTAAAGTGTGGACAGCAGAAAGTCGTTTTGCCCGGCCCTCCACTCGGACCCAGGAAGCCTTGGGCCCCCACCGGGGTGCCAGGCCCGAAGCCAGCTAAACCCACGACCCGGCTCTCCATCCGAACCCGGGTACCTTTTGCCCTGCTCTCCACTCGGACCCAGGGAGCCCTGGTCCCCCACCGGGCTGCCAGGCCCGAAGCCAGCTAAACCCACGACCCGGCTCTCCATCCGAACCCGGGTACCCACTCTTAAGCACCCCCCCGGAATCTTCACAATCTAACACCAGGTGCTGTAAGCTTTTCATTAACGCATTGGCTACTGCCATCTGCTGTATATGGGCCGTACCGGCCACCGCTGCCTTTGCTTACGGCCATACCACCCTGAACACGCCCGATCTCGTCCGATCTCGGAAGCTAAGCAGGGTCGGGCCTGGTTAGTACTTGGATGGGAGACCGCCTGGGAATACCAGGTGCTGTAAGCATTTTCATGTCGGCATACTGAATGAGCAATGGTCATTCATGAATGGCCATGCTAAACACTAGATCTTTGTGCACCACTAAAACGTTTTGCCCCCCAAAGCGCATAGGCCACGCCTACATCATTAAACCCCACCCTCAATCCGACAGGCCCCGCTTTCAACCCGGACACCCGCTCTTAACCACCCATCCAAGACGCCTTAAACCCAGCCGCGGGGGCACAGGGCCACCTCGGACTGTGAAATAACGCATGTGCTGTTTTGCGGAGCTGCCCACGCCAAGTGTGTGCGTGCACGCGCGCCGTTAAGCGCTTGACCGGCGCGGCTAGAGGCTTTGCCGGCCGCTGTGGCAAGCGGGTAGAATTACTCGGGTCTCTCTTCATGACGAATAAGCCTTTCGCCTTTTACTAAAGACTTCCGTGGAGAGGGACGTTGATGAGTTATGGATATTTTTGGAAGGCCTTGCCCATTGGACAAGGCCAGGTCAGCTGTTGAAGAAAATGACATGGAGCACGGTGGTGCGCTCGGTTGTCTTGAGTGCAAATAGGTGTGAGCGCTTTAACTAATAGTATCGAAGGTTCTCAAAATGTGTCAAAGTCTTAATATCTACAAGCTCACATACTGCCACTGTGTCTTGTGTGTGTGCTTAAAGGGGAATTTTAAGACTTGGTTGTTGGGTACCGCAAAGAGGCCATTGTTACGCCCACGTGGAGGGGACTAGTCGTTGACTGACCGGCAGGGCACTGGTGTGTGGATTGAGTGCTTTCCTCTATGGCCAGCATGTACAACTCATACTTACCTGGCAGGGGAGACACCATGATCATGAAGGTGGTTCACCCTCAGGGGAGAGCGTGAACGCAAGTTTGCGCTCTCCCCTGATTAAGTGTTGAAAACATGCGGATAGTGCTGAAAAGGAGCCCTACCCTACCTGAAAAACACACAATGTGGCGTTTTGCCTGGCTCTCCAAGCGGCCCCGGGGAGCCTTGTCACCCAGGAGGGGGAGGGGGTGGCCTGGGCCAGCCTCTAACGTGACTTCCGTGGCACGAGTGTAAAATCTCTTAAAGTGTGGACAGCAGAAAGTCGTTTTGCCCGGCCCTCCACTCGGACCCAGGAAGCCTTGGGCCCCCACCGGGGTGCCAGGCCCGAAGCCAGCTAAACCCACGACCCGGCTCTCCATCCGAACCCGGGTACCCACTCTTAAGCACCCCCCCGGAATCTTCACAATCTAACACCAGGTGCTTTAAGTTTTTCATTAACGCATTGGCTACTGCCATCTGCTGTATATGGGCCGTACCGGCCACCGCTGCCTTTGCTTACGGCCATACCACCCTGAACACGCCCGATCTCGTCCGATCTCGGAAGCTAAGCAGGGTCGGGCCTGGTTAGTACTTGGATGGGAGACCGCCTGGGAATACCAGGTGCTGTAAGCATTTTCATGTCGGCATACTGAATGAGCAATGGTCATTCATGAATGGCCATGCTAAACACTAGATCTTTGTGCACCACTAAAACGTTTTGCCCCCCAAAGCGCATAGGCCACGCCTACATCATTAAACCCCACCCTCAATCCGACAGGCCCCGCTTTCAACCCGGACACCCGCTCTTAACCACCCATCCAAGACGCCTTAAACCCAGCCGCGGGGTCACAGGGCCACCTCGGACTGTGAAATAACGCATGTGCTGTTTTGCGGAGCTGCCCACGCCAAGTGTGTGCCTGCACGCGCGCCGTTAAGCGCTTGACCGGCGCGGCTAGAGGCTTTGCCGGCCGCTGTGGCAAGCGGGTAGAATTACTCGGGTCTCTCTTCATGACGAATAAGCCTTTCGCCTTTTACTAAAGACTTCCGTGGAGAGGGACGTTGATGAGTTATGGATATTTTTGGAAGGCCTTGCCCATTGGACAAGGCCAGGTCAGCTGTTGAAGAAAATGACATGGAGCACGGTGGTGCGCTCGGTTGTCTTGAGTGCAAATAGGTGTGAGCGCTTTAACTAATAGTATCGAAGGTTCTCAAAATGTGTCAAAGTCTTAATATCTACAAGCTCACATACTGCCACTGTGTCTTGTGTGTGTGCTTAAAGGGGAATTTTAAGACTTGGTTGTTGGGTACCGCAAAGAGGCCATTGTTACGCCCACGTGGAGGGGACTAGTCGTTGACTGACCGGCAGGGCACTGTTGTGTGGATTGAGTGCTTTCCTCTATGGCCAGCATGTACAACTCATACTTACCTGGCAGGGGAGACACCATGATCATGAAGGTGGTTCACCCGCAGGGGAGAGCGTCAACGCAAGTTTGCGCTCTCCCCTGATTAAGTGTTGAAAACATGCGGATAGTGCTGGAAAGGAGCCCTACCCTACCTGAAAAACACACAATGTGGCGTTTTGCCTGGCTCTCCACGCGGCCCCGGGGAGCCTTGTCACCCAGGAGGGGGAGGGGGTGGCCTGGGCCAGCCTCTAACGTGACTTCCGTGGCACGAGTGTAAAATCTCTTAAAGTGTGGACAGCAGAAAGTCGTTTTGCCCGGCCCTCCACTCGGACCCAGGAAGCCTTGGGCCCCCACCGGGGTGCCAGGCCCGAAGCCAGCTAAACCCACGACCCGGCTCTCCATCCGAACCCGGGTACCTTTTGCCCTGCTCTCCACTCGGACCCAGGGAGCCCTGGTCCCCCACCGGGCTGCCAGGCCCGAAGCCAGCTAAACCCACGACCCGGCTCTCCATCCGAACCCGGGTACCCACTCTTAAGCACCCCCCCGGAATCTTCACAATCTAACACCAGGTGCTGTAAGCTTTTCATTAACGCATTGGCTACTGCCATCTGCTGTATATGGGCCGTACCGGCCACCGCTGCCTTTGCTTACGGCCATACCACCCTGAACACGCCCGATCTCGTCCGATCTCGGAAGCTAAGCAGGGTCGGGCCTGGTTAGTACTTGGATGGGAGACCGCCTGGGAATACCAGGTGCTGTAAGCATTTTCATGTCGGCATACTGAATGAGCAATGGTCATTCATGAATGGCCATGCTAAACACTAGATCTTTGTGCACCACTAAAACGTTTTGCCCCCCAAAGCGCATAGGCCACGCCTACATCATTAAACCCCACCCTCAATCCGACAGGCCCCGCTTTCAACCCGGACACCCGCTCTTAACCACCCATCCAAGACGCCTTAAACCCAGCCGCGGGGGCACAGGGCCACCTCGGACTGTGAAATAACGCATGTGCTGTTTTGCGGAGCTGCCCACGCCAAGTGTGTGCGTGCACGCGCGCCGTTAAGCGCTTGACCGGCGCGTCTAGAGGCTTTGCCGGCCGCTGTGGCAAGCGGGTAGAATTACTCGGGTCTCTCTTCATGACGAATAAGCCTTTCGCCTTTTACTAAAGACTTCCGTGGAGAGGGACGTTGATGAGTTATGGATATTTTTGGAAGGCCTTGCCCATTGGACAAGGCCAGGTCAGCTGTTGAAGAAAATGACATGGAGCACGGTGGTGCGCTCGGTTGTCTTGAGTGCAAATAGGTGTGAGCGCTTTAACTAATAGTATCGAAGGTTCTCAAAATGTGTCAAAGTCTTAATATCTACAAGCTCACATACTGCCACTGTGTCTTGTGTGTGTGCTTAAAGGGGAATTTTAAGACTTGGTTGTTGGGTACCGCAAAGAGGCCATTGTTACGCCCACGTGGAGGGGACTAGTCGTTGACTGACCGGCAGGGCACTGGTGTGTGGATTGAGTGCTTTCCTCTATGGCCAGCATGTACAACTCATACTTACCTGGCAGGGGAGACACCATGATCATGAAGGTGGTTCACCCTCAGGGGAGAGCGTGAACGCAAGTTTGCGCTCTCCCCTGATTAAGTGTTGAAAACATGCGGATAGTGCTGGAAAGGAGCCCTACCCTACCTGAAAAACACACAATGTGGCGTTTTGCCTGGCTCTCCACGCGGCCCCGGGGAGCCTTGTCACCCAGGAGGGGGAGGGGGTGGCCTGGGCCAGCCTCTAACGTGACTTCCGTGGCACGAGTGTAAAATCTCTTAAAGTGTGGACAGCAGAAAGTCGTTTTGCACGGCCCTCCACTCGGACCCAGGAAGCCTTGGGCCCCCACCGGGGTGCCAGGCCCGAAGCCAGCTAAACCCACGACCCGGCTCTCCATCCGAACCCGGGTACCCACTCTTAAGCACCCCCCCGGAATCTTCACAATCTAACACCAGGTGCTGTAAGCTTTTCATTAACGCATTGGCTACTGCCATCTGCTGTATATGGGCCGTACCGGCCACCGCTGCCTTTGCTTACGGCCATACCACCCTGAACACGCCCGATCTCGTCCGATCTCGGAAGCTAAGCAGGGTCGGGCCTGGTTAGTACTTGGATGGGAGACCGCCTGGGAATACCAGGTGCTGTAAGCATTTTCATGTCGGCATACTGAATGAGCAATGGTCATTCATGAATGGCCATGCTAAACACTAGATCTTTGTGCACCACTAAAACTTTTTGCCCCCCAAAGCGCATAGGCCACGCCTACATCATTAAACCCCACCCTCAATCCGACAGGCCCCGCTTTCAACCCGGACACCCGCTCTTAACCACCCATCCAAGACGCCTTAAACCCAGCCGCGGGGGCACAGGGCCACCTCGGACTGTGAAATAACGCATGTGCTGTTTTGCGGAGCTGCCCACGCCAAGTGTGTGCGTGCACGCGCGCCGTTAAGCGCTTGACCGGCGCGGCTAGAGGCTTTGCCGGCCGCTGTGGCAAGCGGGTAGAATTACTCGGGTCTCTCTTCATGACGAATAAGCCTTTCGCCTTTTACTAAAGACTTCCGTGGAGAGGGACGTTGATGAGTTATGGATATTTTTGGAAGGCCTTGCCCATTGGACAAGGCCAGGTCAGCTGTTGAAGAAAATGACATGGAGCACGGTGGTGCGCTCGGTTGTCTTGAGTGCAAATAGGTGTGAGCGCTTTAACTAATAGTATCGAAGGTTCTCAAAATGTGTCAAAGTCTTAATATCTACAAGCTCACATACTGCCACTGTGTCTTGTGTGTGTGCTTAAAGGGGAATTTTAAGACTTGGTTGTTGGGTACCGCAAAGAGGCCATTGTTACGCCCACGTGGAGGGGACTAGTCGTTGACTGACCGGCAGGGCACTGGTGTGTGGATTGAGTGCTTTCCTCTATGGCCAGCATGTACAACTCATACTTACCTGGCAGGGGAGACACCATGATCATGAAGGTGGTTCACCCGCAGGGGAGAGCGTCAACGCAAGTTTGCGCTCTCCCCTGATTAAGTGTTGAAAACATGCGGATAGTGCTGGAAAGGAGCCCTACCCTACCTGAAAAACACACAATGTGGCGTTTTGCCTGGCTCTCCACGCGGCCCCGGGGAGCCTTGTCACCCAGGAGGGGGAGGGGGTGGCCTGGGCCAGCCTCTAACGTGACTTCCGTGGCACGAGTGTAAAATCTCTTAAAGTGTGGACAGCAGAAAGTCGTTTTGCCCGGCCCTCCACTCGGACCCAGGAAGCCTTGGGCCCCCACCGGGGTGCCAGGCCCGAAGCCAGCTAAACCCACGACCCGGCTCTCCATCCGAACCCGGGTACCTTTTGCCCTGCTCTCCACTCGGACCCAGGGAGCCCTGGTCCCCCACCGGGCTGCCAGGCCCGAAGCCAGCTAAACCCACGACCCGGCTCTCCATCCGAACCCGGGTACCCACTCTTAAGCACCCCCCCGGAATCTTCACAATCTAACACCAGGTGCTGTAAGCTTTTCATTAACGCATTGGCTACTGCCATCTGCTGTATATGGGCCGTACCGGCCACCGCTGCCTTTGCTTACGGCCATACCACCCTGAACACGCCCGATCTCGTCCGATCTCGGAAGCTAAGCAGGGTCGGGCCTGGTTAGTACTTGGATGGGAGACCGCCTGGGAATACCAGGTGCTGTAAGCATTTTCATGTCGGCATACTGAATGAGCAATGGTCATTCATGAATGGCCATGCTAAACACTAGATCTTTGTGCACCACTAAAACGTTTTGCCCCCCAAAGCGCATAGGCCACGCCTACATCATTAAACCCCACCCTCAATCCGACAGGCCCCGCTTTCAACCCGGACACCCGCTCTTAACCACCCATCCAAGACGCCTTAAACCCAGCCGCGGGGGCACAGGGCCACCTCGGACTGTGAAATAACGCATGTGCTGTTTTGCGGAGCTGCCCACGCCAAGTGTGTGCCTGCACGCGCGCCGTTAAGCGCTTGACCGGCGCGGCTAGAGGCTTTGCCGGCCGCTGTGGCAAGCGGGTAGAATTACTCGGGTCTCTCTTCATGACGAATAAGCCTTTCGCCTTTTACTAAAGACTTCCGTGGAGAGGGACGTCGATGAGTTATGGATATTTTTGGAAGGCCTTGCCCATTGGACAAGGCCAGGTCAGCTGTTGAAGAAAATGACATGGAGCACGGTGGTGCGCTCGGTTGTCTTGAGTGCAAATAGGTGTGAGCGCTTTAACTAATAGTATCGAAGGTTCTCAAAATGTGTCAAAGTCTTAATATCTACAAGCTCACATACTGCCACTGTGTCTTGTGTGTGTGCTTAAAGGGGAATTTTAAGACTTGGTTGTTGGGTACCGCAAAGAGGCCATTGTTACGCCCACGTGGAGGGGACTAGTCGTTGACTGACCGGCAGGGCACTGGTGTGTGGATTGAGTGCTTTCCTCTATGGCCAGCATGTACAACTCATACTTACCTGGCAGGGGAGACACCATGATCATGAAGGTGGTTCATCCTCAGGGGAGAGCGTGAACGCAAGTTTGCGCTCTCCCCTGATTAAGTGTTGAAAACATGCGGATAGTGCTGGAAAGGAGCCCTACCCTACCTGAAAAACACACAATGTGGCGTTTTGCCTGGCTCTCCACGCGGCCCCGGGGAGCCTTGTCACCCAGGAGGGGGAGGGGGTGGCCTGGGCCAGCCTCTAACGTGACTTCCGTGGCACGAGTGTAAAATCTCTTAAAGTGTGGACAGCAGAAAGTCGTTTTGCCCGGCCCTCCACTCGGACCCAGGAAGCCTTGGGCCCCCACCGGGGTGCCAGGCCCGAAGCCAGCGAAACCCACGACCCGGCTCTCCATCCGAACCCGGGTACCCACTCTTAAGCACCCCCCCGGAATCTTCACAATCTAACACCAGGTGCTTTAAGTTTTTCATTAACGCATTGGCTACTGCCATCTGCTGTATATGGGCCGTACCGGCCACCGCTGCCTTTGCTTACGGCCATACCACCCTGAACATGCCCGATCTCGTCCGATCTCGGAAGCTAAGCAGGGTCGGGCCTGGTTAGTACTTGGATGGGAGACCGCCTGGGAATACCAGGTGCTGTAAGCATTTTCATGTCGGCATACTGAATGAGCAATGGTCATTCATTAATGGCCATGCTAAACACTAGATCTTTGTGCACCACTAAAACTTTTTGCCCCCCAAAGCGCATAGGCCACGCCTACATCATTAAACCCCACCCTCAATCCGACAGGCCCCGCTTTCAACCCGGACACCCGCTCTTAACCACCCATCCAAGACGCCTTAAACCCAGCCGCGGGGGCACAGGGCCACCTCGGACTGTGAAATAACGCATGTGCTGTTTTGCGGAGCTGCCCACGCCAAGTGTGTGCGTGCACGCGCGCCGTTAATCGCTTGACCGGCGCGGCTAGAGGCTTTGCCGGCCGCTGTGGCAAGCGGGTAGAATTACTCGGGTCTCTCTTCATGACGAATAAGCCTTTCGCCTTTTACTAAAGACTTCCGTGGAGAGGGACGTCGATGAGTTATGGATATTTTTGGAAGGCCTTGCCCATTGGACAAGGCCAGGTCAGCTGTTGAAGAAAATGACATGGAGCACGGTGGTGCGCTCGGTTGTCTTGAGTGCAAATAGGTGTGAGCGCTTTAACTAATAGTATCGAAGGTTCTCAAAATGTGTCAAAGTCTTAATATCTACAAGCTCACATACTGCCACTGTGTCTTGTGTGTGTGCTTAAAGGGGAATTTTAAGACTTGGTTGTTGGGTACCGCAAAGAGGCCATTGTTACGCCCACGTGGAGGGGACTAGTCGTTGACTGACCGGCAGGGCACTGGTGTGTGGATTGAGTGCTTTCCTCTATGGCCAGCATGTACAACTCATACTTACCTGGCAGGGGAGACACCATGATCATGAAGGTGGTTCACCCTCAGGGGAGAGCGTGAACGCAAGTTTGCGCTCTCCCCTGATTAAGTGTTGAAAACATGCGGATAGTGCTGGAAAGGAGCCCTACCCTACCTGAAAAACACACAATGTGGCGTTTTGCCTGGCTCTCCACGCGGCCCCGGGGAGCCTTGTCACCCAGGAGGGGGAGGGGGTGGCCTGGGCCAGCCTCTAACGTGACTTCCGTGGCACGAGTGTAAAATCTCTTAAAGTGTGGACAGCAGAAAGTCGTTTTGCCCGGCCCTCCACTCGGACCCAGGAAGCCTTGGGCCCCCACCGGGGTGCCAGGCCCGAAGCCAGCTAAACCCACGACCCGGCTCTCCATCCGAACCCGGGTACCCACTCTTAAGCACCCCCCCGGAATCTTCACAATCTAACACCAGGTGCTTTAAGTTTTTCATTAACGCATTGGCTACTGCCATCTGCTGTATATGGGCCGTACCGGCCACCGCTGCCTTTGCTTACGGCCATACCACCCTGAACACGCCCGATCTCGTCCGATCTCGGAAGATAAGCAGGGTCGGGCCTGGTTAGTACTTGGATGGGAGACCGCCTGGGAATACCAGGTGCTGTAAGCATTTTCATGTCGGCATACTGAATGAGCAATGGTCATTCATGAATGGCCATGCTAAACACTAGATCTTTGTGCACCACTAAAACTTTTTGCCCCCCAAAGCGCATAGGCCACGCCTACATCATTAAACCCCACCCTCAATCCGACAGGCCCCGCTTTCAACCCGGACACCCGCTCTTAACCACCCATCCAAGACGCCTTAAACCCAGCCGCGGGGTCACAGGGCCACCTCGGACTGTGAAATAACGCATGTGCTGTTTTGCGGAGCTGCCCACGCCAAGTGTGTGCCTGCACGCGCGCCGTTAAGCGCTTGACCGGCGTGGCTAGAGGCTTTGCCGGCCGCTGTGGCAAGCGGGTAGAATTACTCGGGTCTCTCTTCATGACGAATAAGCCTTTCGCCTTTTACTAAAGACTTCCGTGGAGAGGGACGTCGATGAGTTATGGATATTTTTGGAAGGCCTTGCCCATTGGACAAGGCCAGGTCAGCTGTTGAAGAAAATGACATGGAGCACGGTGGTGCGCTCGGTTGTCTTGAGTGCAAATAGGTGTGAGCGCTTTAACTAATAGTATCGAAGGTTCTCAAAATGTGTCAAAGTCTTAATATCTACAAGCTCACATACTGCCACTGTGTCTTGTGTGTGTGCTTAAAGGGGAATTTTAAGACTTGGTTGTTGGGTACCGCAAAGAGGCCATTGTTACGCCCACGTGGAGGGGACTAGTCGTTGACTGACCGGCAGGGCACTGGTGTGTGGATTGAGTGCTTTCCTCTATGGCCAGCATGTACAACTCATACTTACCTGGCAGGGGAGACACCATGATCATGAAGGTGGTTCATCCTCAGGGGAGAGCGTGAACGCAAGTTTGCGCTCTCCCCTGATTAAGTGTTGAAAACATGCGGATAGTGCTGGAAAGGAGCCCTACCCTACCTGAAAAACACACAATGTGGCGTTTTGCCTGGCTCTCCACGCGGCCCCGGGGAGCCTTGTCACCCAGGAGGGGGAGGGGGTGGCCTGGGCCAGCCTCTAACGTGACTTCCGTGGCACGAGTGTAAAATCTCTTAAAGTGTGGACAGCAGAAAGTCGTTTTGCACGGCCCTCCACTCGGACCCAGGAAGCCTTGGGCCCCCACCGGGGTGCCAGGCCCGAAGCCAGCGAAACCCACGACCCGGCTCTCCATCCGAACCCGGGTACCCACTCTTAAGCACCCCCCCGGAATCTTCACAATCTAACACCAGGTGCTTTAAGTTTTTCATTAACGCATTGGCTACTGCCATCTGCTGTATATGGGCCGTACCGGCCACCGCTGCCTTTGCTTACGGCCATACCACCCTGAACATGCCCGATCTCGTCCGATCTCGGAAGCTAAGCAGGGTCGGGCCTGGTTAGTACTTGGATGGGAGACCGCCTGGGAATACCAGGTGCTGTAAGCATTTTCATGTCGGCATACTGAATGAGCAATGGTCATTCATTAATGGCCATGCTAAACACTAGATCTTTGTGCACCACTAAAACTTTTTGCCCCCCAAAGCGCATAGGCCACGCCTACATCATTAAACCCCACCCTCAATCCGACAGGCCCCGCTTTCAACCCGGACACCCGCTCTTAACCACCCATCCAAGACGCCTTAAACCCAGCCGCGGGGGCACAGGGCCACCTCGGACTGTGAAATAACGCATGTGCTGTTTTGCGGAGCTGCCCACGCCAAGTGTGTGCGTGCACGCGCGCCGTTAATCGCTTGACCGGCGCGGCTAGAGGCTTTGCCGGCCGCTGTGGCAAGCGGGTAGAATTACTCGGGTCTCTCTTCATGACGAATAAGCCTTTCGCCTTTTACTAAAGACTTCCGTGGAGAGGGACGTCGATGAGTTATGGATATTTTTGGAAGGCCTTGCCCATTGGACAAGGCCAGGTCAGCTGTTGAAGAAAATGACATGGAGCACGGTGGTGCGCTCGGTTGTCTTGAGTGCAAATAGGTGTGAGCGCTTTAACTAATAGTATCGAAGGTTCTCAAAATGTGTCAAAGTCTTAATATCTACAAGCTCACATACTGCCACTGTGTCTTGTGTGTGTGCTTAAAGGGGAATTTTAAGACTTGGTTGTTGGGTACCGCAAAGAGGCCATTGTTACGCCCACGTGGAGGGGACTAGTCGTTGACTGACCGGCAGGGCACTGGTGTGTGGATTGAGTGCTTTCCTCTATGGCCAGCATGTACAACTCATACTTACCTGGCAGGGGAGACACCATGATCATGAAGGTGGTTCACCCTCAGGGGAGAGCGTGAACGCAAGTTTGCGCTCTCCCCTGATTAAGTGTTGAAAACATGCGGATAGTGCTGGAAAGGAGCCCTACCCTACCTGAAAAACACACAATGTGGCGTTTTGCCTGGCTCTCCACGCGGCCCCGGGGAGCCTTGTCACCCAGGAGGGGGAGGGGGTGGCCTGGGCCAGCCTCTAACGTGACTTCCGTGGCACGAGTGTAAAATCTCTTAAAGTGTGGACAGCAGAAAGTCGTTTTGCCCGGCCCTCCACTCGGACCCAGGAAGCCTTGGGCCCCCACCGGGGTGCCAGGCCCGAAGCCAGCTAAACCCACGACCCGGCTCTCCATCCGAACCCGGGTACCCACTCTTAAGCACCCCCCCGGAATCTTCACAATCTAACACCAGGTGCTTTAAGTTTTTCATTAACGCATTGGCTACTGCCATCTGCTGTATATGGGCCGTACCGGCCACCGCTGCCTTTGCTTACGGCCATACCACCCTGAACACGCCCGATCTCGTCCGATCTCGGAAGATAAGCAGGGTCGGGCCTGGTTAGTACTTGGATGGGAGACCGCCTGGGAATACCAGGTGCTGTAAGCATTTTCATGTCGGCATACTGAATGAGCAATGGTCATTCATGAATGGCCATGCTAAACACTAGATCTTTGTGCACCACTAAAACTTTTTGCCCCCCAAAGCGCATAGGCCACGCCTACATCATTAAACCCCACCCTCAATCCGACAGGCCCCGCTTTCAACCCGGACACCCGCTCTTAACCACCCATCCAAGACGCCTTAAACCCAGCCGCGGGGTCACAGGGCCACCTCGGACTGTGAAATAACGCATGTGCTGTTTTGCGGAGCTGCCCACGCCAAGTGTGTGCCTGCACGCGCGCCGTTAAGCGCTTGACCGGCGTGGCTAGAGGCTTTGCCGGCCGCTGTGGCAAGCGGGTAGAATTACTCGGGTCTCTCTTCATGACGAATAAGCCTTTCGCCTTTTACTAAAGACTTCCGTGGAGAGGGACGTCGATGAGTTATGGATATTTTTGGAAGGCCTTGCCCATTGGACAAGGCCAGGTCAGCTGTTGAAGAAAATGACATGGAGCACGGTGGTGCGCTCGGTTGTCTTGAGTGCAAATAGGTGTGAGCGCTTTAACTAATAGTATCGAAGGTTCTCAAAATGTGTCAAAGTCTTAATATCTACAAGCTCACATACTGCCACTGTGTCTTGTGTGTGTGCTTAAAGGGGAATTTTAAGACTTGGTTGTTGGGTACCGCAAAGAGGCCATTGTTACGCCCACGTGGAGGGGACTAGTCGTTGACTGACCGGCAGGGCACTGGTGTGTGGATTGAGTGCTTTCCTCTATGGCCAGCATGTACAACTCATACTTACCTGGCAGGGGAGACACCATGATCATGAAGGTGGTTCATCCTCAGGGGAGAGCGTGAACGCAAGTTTGCGCTCTCCCCTGATTAAGTGTTGAAAACATGCGGATAGTGCTGGAAAGGAGCCCTACCCTACCTGAAAAACACACAATGTGGCGTTTTGCCTGGCTCTCCACGCGGCCCCGGGGAGCCTTGTCACCCAGGAGGGGGAGGGGGTGGCCTGGGCCAGCCTCTAACGTGACTTCCGTGGCACGAGTGTAAAATCTCTTAAAGTGTGGACAGCAGAAAGTCGTTTTGCACGGCCCTCCACTCGGACCCAGGAAGCCTTGGGCCCCCACCGGGGTGCCAGGCCCGAAGCCAGCTAAACCCACGACCCGGCTCTCCATCCGAACCCGGGTACCCACTCTTAAGCACCCCCCCGGAATCTTCACAATCTAACACCAGGTGCTGTAAGCTTTTCATTAACGCATTGGCTACTGCCATCTGCTGTATATGGGCCGTACCGGCCACCGCTGCCTTTGCTTACGGCCATACCACCCTGAACACGCCCGATCTCGTCCGATCTCGGAAGCTAAGCAGGGTCGGGCCTGGTTAGTACTTGGATGGGAGACCGCCTGGGAATACCAGGTGCTGTAAGCATTTTCATGTCGGCATACTGAATGAGCAATGGTCATTCATGAATGGCCATGCTAAACACTAGATCTTTGTGCACCACTAAAACTTTTTGCCCCCCAAAGCGCATAGGCCACGCCTACATCATTAAACCCCACCCTCAATCCGACAGGCCCCGCTTTCAACCCGGACACCCGCTCTTAACCACCCATCCAAGACGCCTTAAACCCAGCCGCGGGGGCACAGGGCCACCTCGGACTGTGAAATAACGCATGTGCTGTTTTGCGGAGCTGCCCACGCCAAGTGTGTGCGTGCACGCGCGCCGTTAAGCGCTTGACCGGCGCGGCTAGAGGCTTTGCCGGCCGCTGTGGCAAGCGGGTAGAATTACTCGGGTCTCTCTTCATGACGAATAAGCCTTTCGCCTTTTACTAAAGACTTCCGTGGAGAGGGACGTTGATGAGTTATGGATATTTTTGGAAGGCCTTGCCCATTGGACAAGGCCAGGTCAGCTGTTGAAGAAAATGACATGGAGCACGGTGGTGCGCTCGGTTGTCTTGAGTGCAAATAGGTGTGAGCGCTTTAACTAATAGTATCGAAGGTTCTCAAAATGTGTCAAAGTCTTAATATCTACAAGCTCACATACTGCCACTGTGTCTTGTGTGTGTGCTTAAAGGGGAATTTTAAGACTTGGTTGTTGGGTACCGCAAAGAGGCCATTGTTACGCCCACGTGGAGGGGACTAGTCGTTGACTGACCGGCAGGGCACTGGTGTGTGGATTGAGTGCTTTCCTCTATGGCCAGCATGTACAACTCATACTTACCTGGCAGGGGAGACACCATGATCATGAAGGTGGTTCACCCGCAGGGGAGAGCGTCAACGCAAGTTTGCGCTCTCCCCTGATTAAGTGTTGAAAACATGCGGATAGTGCTGGAAAGGAGCCCTACCCTACCTGAAAAACACACAATGTGGCGTTTTGCCTGGCTCTCCACGTGGCCCCGGGGAGCCTTGTCACCCAGGAGGGGGAGGGGGTGGCCTGGGCCAGCCTCTAACGTGACTTCCGTGGCACGAGTGTAAAATCTCTTAAAGTGTGGACAGCAGAAAGTCGTTTTGCCCGGCCCTCCACTCGGACCCAGGAAGCCTTGGGCCCCCACCGGGGTGCCAGGCCCGAAGCCAGCTAAACCCACGACCCGGCTCTCCATCCGAACCCGGGTACCTTTTGCCCTGCTCTCCACTCGGACCCAGGGAGCCCTGGTCCCCCACCGGGCTGCCAGGCCCGAAGCCAGCTAAACCCACGACCCGGCTCTCCATCCGAACCCGGGTACCCACTCTTAAGCACCCCCCCGGAATCTTCACAATCTAACACCAGGTGCTGTAAGCTTTTCATTAACGCATTGGCTACTGCCATCTGCTGTATATGGGCCGTACCGGCCACCGCTGCCTTTGCTTACGGCCATACCACCCTGAACACGCCCGATCTCGTCCGATCTCGGAAGCTAAGCAGGGTCGGGCCTGGTTAGTACTTGGATGGGAGACCGCCTGGGAATACCAGGTGCTGTAAGCATTTTCATGTCGGCATACTGAATGAGCAATGGTCATTCATGAATGGCCATGCTAAACACTAGATCTTTGTGCACCACTAAAACGTTTTGCCCCCCAAAGCGCATAGGCCACGCCTACATCATTAAACCCCACCCTCAATCCGACAGGCCCCGCTTTCAACCCGGACACCCGCTCTTAACCACCCATCCAAGACGCCTTAAACCCAGCCGCGGGGGCACAGGGCCACCTCGGACTGTGAAATAACGCATGTGCTGTTTTGCGGAGCTGCCCACGCCAAGTGTGTGCCTGCACGCGCGCCGTTAAGCGCCTGACCGGCGCGGCTAGAGGCTTTGCCGGCCGCTGTGGCAAGCGGGTAGAATTACTCGGGTCTCTCTTCATGACGAATAAGCCTTTCGCCTTTTACTAAAGACTTCCGTGGAGAGGGACGTCGATGAGTTATGGATATTTTTGGAAGGCCTTGCCCATTGGACAAGGCCAGGTCAGCTGTTGAAGAAAATGACATGGAGCACGGTGGTGCGCTCGGTTGTCTTGAGTGCAAATAGGTGTGAGCGCTTTAACTAATAGTATCGAAGGTTCTCAAAATGTGTCAAAGTCTTAATATCTACAAGCTCACATACTGCCACTGTGTCTTGTGTGTGTGCTTAAAGGGGAATTTTAAGACTTGGTTGTTGGGTACCGCAAAGAGGCCATTGTTACGCCCACGTGGAGGGGACTAGTCGTTGACTGACCGGCAGGGCACTGGTGTGTGGATTGAGTGCTTTCCTCTATGGCCAGCATGTACAACTCATACTTACCTGGCAGGGGAGACACCATGATCATGAAGGTGGTTCATCCTCAGGGGAGAGCGTGAACGCAAGTTTGCGCTCTCCCCTGATTAAGTGTTGAAAACATGCGGATAGTGCTGGAAAGGAGCCCTACCCTACCTGAAAAACACACAATGTGGCGTTTTGCCTGGCTCTCCACGCGGCCCCGGGGAGCCTTGTCACCCAGGAGGGGGAGGGGGTGGCCTGGGCCAGCCTCTAACGTGACTTCCGTGGCACGAGTGTAAAATCTCTTAAAGTGTGGACAGCAGAAAGTCGTTTTGCCCGGCCCTCCACTCGGACCCAGGAAGCCTTGGGCCCCCACCGGGGTGCCAGGCCCGAAGCCAGCGAAACCCACGACCCGGCTCTCCATCCGAACCCGGGTACCCACTCTTAAGCACCCCCCCGGAATCTTCACAATCTAACACCAGGTGCTTTAAGTTTTTCATTAACGCATTGGCTACTGCCATCTGCTGTATATGGGCCGTACCGGCCACCGCTGCCTTTGCTTACGGCCATACCACCCTGAACACGCCCGATCTCGTCCGATCTCGGAAGCTAAGCAGGGTCGGGCCTGGTTAGTACTTGGATGGGAGACCGCCTGGGAATACCAGGTGCTGTAAGCATTTTCATGTCGGCATACTGAATGAGCAATGGTCATTCATGAATGGCCATGCTAAACACTAGATCTTTGTGCACCACTAAAACTTTTTGCCCCCCAAAGCGCAAAGGCCACGCCTACATCATTAAACCCCACCCTCAATCCGACAGGCCCCGCTTTCAACCCGGACACCCGCTCTTAACCACCCATCCAAGACGCCTTAAACCCAGCCGCGGGGGCACAGGGCCACCTCGGACTGTGAAATAACGCATGTGCTGTTTTGCGGAGCTGCCCACGCCAAGTGTGTGCGTGCACGCGCGCCGTTAATCGCTTGACCGGCGCGGCTAGAGGCTTTGCCGGCCGCTGTGGCAAGCGGGTAGAATTACTCGGGTCTCTCTTCATGACGAATAAGCCTTTCGCCTTTTACTAAAGACTTCCGTGGAGAGGGACGTCGATGAGTTATGGATATTTTTGGAAGGCCTTGCCCATTGGACAAGGCCAGGTCAGCTGTTGAAGAAAATGACATGGAGCACGGTGGTGCGCTCGGTTGTCTTGAGTGCAAATAGGTGTGAGCGCTTTAACTAATAGTATCGAAGGTTCTCAAAATGTGTCAAAGTCTTAATATCTACAAGCTCACATACTGCCACTGTGTCTTGTGTGTGTGCTTAAAGGGGAATTTTAAGACTTGGTTGTTGGGTACCGCAAAGAGGCCATTGTTACGCCCACGTGGAGGGGACTAGTCGTTGACTGACCGGCAGGGCACTGGTGTGTGGATTGAGTGCTTTCCTCTATGGCCAGCATGTACAACTCATACTTACCTGGCAGGGGAGACACCATGATCATGAAGGTGGTTCACCCTCAGGGGAGAGCGTGAACGCAAGTTTGCGCTCTCCCCTGATTAAGTGTTGAAAACATGCGGATAGTGCTGGAAAGGAGCCCTACCCTACCTGAAAAACACACAATGTGGCGTTTTGCCTGGCTCTCCACGCGGCCCCGGGGAGCCTTGTCACCCAGGAGGGGGAGGGGGTGGCCTGGGCCAGCCTCTAACGTGACTTCCGTGGCACGAGTGTAAAATCTCTTAAAGTGTGGACAGCAGAAAGTCGTTTTGCACGGCCCTCCACTCGGACCCAGGAAGCCTTGGGCCCCCACCGGGGTGCCAGGCCCGAAGCCAGCTAAACCCACGACCCGGCTCTCCATCCGAACCCGGGTACCCACTCTTAAGCACCCCCCCGGAATCTTCACAATCTAACACCAGGTGCTGTAAGCTTTTCATTAACGCATTGGCTACTGCCATCTGCTGTATATGGGCCGTACCGGCCACCGCTGCCTTTGCTTACGGCCATACCACCCTGAACACGCCCGATCTCGTCCGATCTCGGAAGCTAAGCAAGGTCGGGCCTGGTTAGTACTTGGATGGGAGACCGCCTGGGAATACCAGGTGCTGTAAGCATTTTCATGTCGGCATACTGAATGAGCAATGGTCATTCATGAATGGCCATGCTAAACACTAGATCTTTGTGCACCACTAAAACTTTTTGCCCCCCAAAGCGCATAGGCCACGCCTACATCATTAAACCCCACCCTCAATCCGACAGGCCCCGCTTTCAACCCGGACACCCGCTCTTAACCACCCATCCAAGACGCCTTAAACCCAGCCGCGGGGGCACAGGGCCACCTCGGACTGTGAAATAACGCATGTGCTGTTTTGCGGAGCTGCCCACGCCAAGTGTGTGCGTGCACGCGCGCCGTTAAGCGCTTGACCGGCGCGGCTAGAGGCTTTGCCGGCCGCTGTGGCAAGCGGGTAGAATTACTCGGGTCTCTCTTCATGACGAATAAGCCTTTCGCCTTTTACTAAAGACTTCCGTGGAGAGGGACGTTGATGAGTTATGGATATTTTTGGAAGGCCTTGCCCATTGGACAAGGCCAGGTCAGCTGTTGAAGAAAATGACATGGAGCACGGTGGTGCGCTCGGTTGTCTTGAGTGCAAATAGGTGTGAGCGCTTTAACTAATAGTATCGAAGGTTCTCAAAATGTGTCAAAGTCTTAATATCTACAAGCTCACATACTGCCACTGTGTCTTGTGTGTGTGCTTAAAGGGGAATTTTAAGACTTGGTTGTTGGGTACCGCAAAGAGGCCATTGTTACGCCCACGTGGAGGGGACTAGTCGTTGACTGACCGGCAGGGCACTGGTGTGTGGATTGAGTGCTTTCCTCTATGGCCAGCATGTACAACTCATACTTACCTGGCAGGGGAGACACCATGATCATGAAGGTGGTTCACCCGCAGGGGAGAGCGTCAACGCAAGTTTGCGCTCTCCCCTGATTAAGTGTTGAAAACATGCGGATAGTGCTGGAAAGGAGCCCTACCCTACCTGAAAAACACACAATGTGGCGTTTTGCCTGGCTCTCCACGCGGCCCCGGGGAGCCTTGTCACCCAGGAGGGGGAGGGGGTGGCCTGGGCCAGCCTCTAACGTGACTTCCGTGGCACGAGTGTAAAATCTCTTAAAGTGTGGACAGCAGAAAGTCGTTTTGCCCGGCCCTCCACTCGGACCCAGGAAGCCTTGGGCCCCCACCGGGGTGCCAGGCCCGAAGCCAGCTAAACCCACGACCCGGCTCTCCATCCGAACCCGGGTACCTTTTGCCCTGCTCTCCACTCGGACCCAGGGAGCCCTGGTCCCCCACCGGGCTGCCAGGCCCGAAGCCAGCTAAACCCACGACCCGGCTCTCCATCCGAACCCGGGTACCCACTCTTAAGCACCCCCCCGGAATCTTCACAATCTAACACCAGGTGCTGTAAGCTTTTCATTAACGCATTGGCTACTGCCATCTGCTGTATATGGGCCGTACCGGCCACCGCTGCCTTTGCTTACGGCCATACCACCCTGAACACGCCCGATCTCGTCCGATCTCGGAAGCTAAGCAGGGTCGGGCCTGGTTAGTACTTGGATGGGAGACCGCCTGGGAATACCAGGTGCTGTAAGCATTTTCATGTCGGCATACTGAATGAGCAATGGTCATTCATGAATGGCCATGCTAAACACTAGATCTTTGTGCACCACTAAAACGTTTTGCCCCCCAAAGCGCATAGGCCACGCCTACATCATTAAACCCCACCCTCAATCCGACAGGCCCCGCTTTCAACCCGGACACCCGCTCTTAACCACCCATCCAAGACGCCTTAAACCCAGCCGCGGGGGCACAGGGCCACCTCGGACTGTGAAATAACGCATGTGCTGTTTTGCGGAGCTGCCCACGCCAAGTGTGTGCCTGCACGCGCGCCGTTAAGCGCTTGACCGGCGCGGCTAGAGGCTTTGCCGGCCGCTGTGGCAAGCGGGTAGAATTACTCGGGTCTCTCTTCATGACGAATAAGCCTTTCGCCTTTTACTAAAGACTTCCGTGGAGAGGGACGTCGATGAGTTATGGATATTTTTGGAAGGCCTTGCCCATTGGACAAGGCCAGGTCAGCTGTTGAAGAAAATGACATGGAGCACGGTGGTGCGCTCGGTTGTCTTGAGTGCAAATAGGTGTGAGCGCTTTAACTAATAGTATCGAAGGTTCTCAAAATGTGTCAAAGTCTTAATATCTACAAGCTCACATACTGCCACTGTGTCTTGTGTGTGTGCTTAAAGGGGAATTTTAAGACTTGGTTGTTGGGTACCGCAAAGAGGCCATTGTTACGCCCACGTGGAGGGGACTAGTCGTTGACTGACCGGCAGGGCACTGGTGTGTGGATTGAGTGCTTTCCTCTATGGCCAGCATGTACAACTCATACTTACCTGGCAGGGGAGACACCATGATCATGAAGGTGGTTCATCCTCAGGGGAGAGCGTGAACGCAAGTTTGCGCTCTCCCCTGATTAAGTGTTGAAAACATGCGGATAGTGCTGGAAAGGAGCCCTACCCTACCTGAAAAACACACAATGTGGCGTTTTGCCTGGCTCTCCACGCGGCCCCGGGGAGCCTTGTCACCCAGGAGGGGGAGGGGGTGGCCTGGGCCAGCCTCTAACGTGACTTCCGTGGCACGAGTGTAAAATCTCTTAAAGTGTGGACAGCAGAAAGTCGTTTTGCCCGGCCCTCCACTCGGACCCAGGAAGCCTTGGGCCCCCACCGGGGTGCCAGGCCCGAAGCCAGCGAAACCCACGACCCGGCTCTCCATCCGAACCCGGGTACCCACTCTTAAGCACCCCCCCGGAATCTTCACAATCTAACACCAGGTGCTTTAAGTTTTTCATTAACGCATTGGCTACTGCCATCTGCTGTATATGGGCCGTACCGGCCACCGCTGCCTTTGCTTACGGCCATACCACCCTGAACACGCCCGATCTCGTCCGATCTCGGAAGCTAAGCAGGGTCGGGCCTGGTTAGTACTTGGATGGGAGACCGCCTGGGAATACCAGGTGCTGTAAGCATTTTCATGTCGGCATACTGAATGAGCAATGGTCATTCATGAATGGCCATGCTAAACACTAGATCTTTGTGCACCACTAAAACTTTTTGCCCCCCAAAGCGCATAGGCCACGCCTACATCATTAAACCCCACCCTCAATCCGACAGGCCCCGCTTTCAACCCGGACACCCGCTCTTAACCACCCATCCAAGACGCCTTAAACCCAGCCGCGGGGGCACAGGGCCACCTCGGACTGTGAAATAACGCATGTGCTGTTTTGCGGAGCTGCCCACGCCAAGTGTGTGCGTGCACGCGCGCCGTTAATCGCTTGACCGGCGCGGCTAGAGGCTTTGCCGGCCGCTGTGGCAAGCGGGTAGAATTACTCGGGTCTCTCTTCATGACGAATAAGCCTTTCGCCTTTTACTAAAGACTTCCGTGGAGAGGGACGTCGATGAGTTATGGATATTTTTGGAAGGCCTTGCCCATTGGACAAGGCCAGGTCAGCTGTTGAAGAAAATGACATGGAGCACGGTGGTGCGCTCGGTTGTCTTGAGTGCAAATAGGTGTGAGCGCTTTAACTAATAGTATCGAAGGTTCTCAAAATGTGTCAAAGTCTTAATATCTACAAGCTCACATACTGCCACTGTGTCTTGTGTGTGTGCTTAAAGGGGAATTTTAAGACTTGGTTGTTGGGTACCGCAAAGAGGCCATTGTTACGCCCACGTGGAGGGGACTAGTCGTTGACTGACCGGCAGGGCACTGGTGTGTGGATTGAGTGCTTTCCTCTATGGCCAGCATGTACAACTCATACTTACCTGGCAGGGGAGACACCATGATCATGAAGGTGGTTCATCCTCAGGGGAGAGCGTGAACGCAAGTTTGCGCTCTCCCCTGATTAAGTGTTGAAAACATGCGGATAGTGCTGGAAAGGAGCCCTACCCTACCTGAAAAACACACAATGTGGCGTTTTGCCTGGCTCTCCACGCGGCCCCGGGGAGCCTTGTCACCCAGGAGGGGGAGGGGGTGGCCTGGGCCAGCCTCTAACGTGACTTCCGTGGCACGAGTGTAAAATCTCTTAAAGTGTGGACAGCATAAAGTCGTTTTGCCCGGCCCTCCACTCGGACCCAGGAAGCCTTGGGCCCCCACCGGGGTGCCAGGCCCGAAGCCAGCTAAACCCACGACCCGGCTCTCCATCCGAACCCGGGTACCCACTCTTAAGCACCCCCCCGGAATCTTCACAATCTAACACCAGGTGCTTTAAGTTTTTCATTAACGCATTGGCTACTGCCATCTGCTGTATATGGGCCGTACCGGCCACCGCTGCCTTTGCTTACGGCCATACCACCCTGAACACGCCCGATCTCGTCCGATCTCGGAAGCTAAGCAGGGTCGGGCCTGGTTAGTACTTGGATGGGAGACCGCCTGGGAATACCAGGTGCTGTAAGCATTTTCATGTCGGCATACTGAATGAGCAATGGTCATTCATGAATGGCCATGCTAAACACTAGATCTTTGTGCACCACTAAAACTTTTTGCCCCCCAAAGCGCATAGGCCACGCCTACATCATTAAACCCCACCCTCAATCCGACAGGCCCCGCTTTCAACCCGGACACCCGCTCTTAACCACCCATCCAAGACGCCTTAAACCCAGCCGCGGGGTCACAGGGCCACCTCGGACTGTGAAATAACGCATGTGCTGTTTTGCGGAGCTGCCCACGCCAAGTGTGTGCCTGCACGCGCGCCGTTAAGCGCTTGACCGGCGCGGCTAGAGGCTTTGCCGGCCGCTGTGGCAAGCGGGTAGAATTACTCGGGTCTCTCTTCATGACGAATAAGCCTTTCGCCTTTTACTAAAGACTTCCGTGGAGAGGGACGTCGATGAGTTATGGATATTTTTGGAAGGCCTTGCCCATTGGACAAGGCCAGGTCAGCTGTTGAAGAAAATGACATGGAGCACGGTGGTGCGCTCGGTTGTCTTGAGTGCAAATAGGTGTGAGCGCTTTAACTAATAGTATCGAAGGTTCTCAAAATGTGTCAAAGTCTTAATATCTACAAGCTCACATACTGCCACTGTGTCTTGTGTGTGTGCTTAAAGGGGAATTTTAAGACTTGGTTGTTGGGTACCGCAAAGAGGCCATTGTTACGCCCACGTGGAGGGGACTAGTCGTTGACTGACCGGCAGGGCACTGGTGTGTGGATTGAGTGCTTTCCTCTATGGCCAGCATGTACAACTCATACTTACCTGGCAGGGGAGACACCATGATCATGAAGGTGGTTCACCCTCAGGGGAGAGCGTGAACGCAAGTTTGCGCTCTCCCCTGATTAAGTGTTGAAAACATGCGGATAGTGCTGGAAAGGAGCCCTACCCTACCTGAAAAACACACAATGTGGCGTTTTGCCTGGCTCTCCACGCGGCCCCGGGGAGCCTTGTCACCCAGGAGGGGGAGGGGGTGGCCTGGGCCAGCCTCTAACGTGACTTCCGTGGCACGAGTGTAAAATCTCTTAAAGTGTGGACAGCATAAAGTCGTTTTGCCCGGCCCTCCACTCGGACCCAGGAAGCCTTGGGCCCCCACCGGGGTGCCAGGCCCGAAGCCAGCTAAACCCACGACCCGGCTCTCCATCCGAACCCGGGTACCCACTCTTAAGCACCCCCCCGGAATCTTCACAATCTAACACCAGGTGCTTTAAGTTTTTCATTAACGCATTGGCTACTGCCATCTGCTGTATATGGGCCGTACCGGCCACCGCTGCCTTTGCTTACGGCCATACCACCCTGAACACGCCCGATCTCGTCCGATCTCGGAAGCTAAGCAGGGTCGGGCCTGGTTAGTACTTGGATGGGAGACCGCCTGGGAATACCAGGTGCTGTAAGCATTTTCATGTCGGCATACTGAATGAGCAATGGTCATTCATGAATGGCCATGCTAAACACTAGATCTTTGTGCACCACTAAAACTTTTTGCCCCCCAAAGCGCATAGGCCACGCCTACATCATTAAACCCCACCCTCAATCCGACAGGCCCCGCTTTCAACCCGGACACCCGCTCTTAACCACCCATCCAAGACGCCTTAAACCCAGCCGCGGGGTCACAGGGCCACCTCGGACTGTGAAATAACGCATGTGCTGTTTTGCGGAGCTGCCCACGCCAAGTGTGTGCCTGCACGCGCGCCGTTAAGCGCTTGACCGGCGCGGCTAGAGGCTTTGCCGGCCGCTGTGGCAAGCGGGTAGAATTACTCGGGTCTCTCTTCATGACGAATAAGCCTTTCGCCTTTTACTAAAGACTTCCGTGGAGAGGGACGTTGATGAGTTATGGATATTTTTGGAAGGCCTTGCCCATTGGACAAGGCCAGGTCAGCTGTTGAAGAAAATGACATGGAGCACGGTGGTGCGCTCGGTTGTCTTGAGTGCAAATAGGTGTGAGCGCTTTAACTAATAGTATCGAAGGTTCTCAAAATGTGTCAAAGTCTTAATATCTACAAGCTCACATACTGCCACTGTGTCTTGTGTGTGTGCTTAAAGGGGAATTTTAAGACTTGGTTGTTGGGTACCGCAAAGAGGCCATTGTTACGCCCACGTGGAGGGGACTAGTCGTTGACTGACCGGCAGGGCACTGGTGTGTGGATTGAGTGCTTTCCTCTATGGCCAGCATGTACAACTCATACTTACCTGGCAGGGGAGACACCATGATCATGAAGGTGGTTCACCCGCAGGGGAGAGCGTCAACGCAAGTTTGCGCTCTCCCCTGATTAAGTGTTGAAAACATGCGGATAGTGCTGGAAAGGAGCCCTACCCTACCTGAAAAACACACAATGTGGCGTTTTGCCTGGCTCTCCACGCGGCCCCGGGGAGCCTTGTCACCCAGGAGGGGGAGGGGGTGGCCTGGGCCAGCCTCTAACGTGACTTCCGTGGCACGAGTGTAAAATCTCTTAAAGTGTGGACAGCAGAAAGTCGTTTTGCCCGGCCCTCCACTCGGACCCAGGAAGCCTTGGGCCCCCACCGGGGTGCCAGGCCCGAAGCCAGCTAAACCCACGACCCGGCTCTCCATCCGAACCCGGGTACCTTTTGCCCTGCTCTCCACTCGGACCCAGGGAGCCCTGGTCCCCCACCGGGCTGCCAGGCCCGAAGCCAGCTAAACCCACGACCCGGCTCTCCATCCGAACCCGGGTACCCACTCTTAAGCACCCCCCCGGAATCTTCACAATCTAACACCAGGTGCTGTAAGCTTTTCATTAACGCATTGGCTACTGCCATCTGCTGTATATGGGCCGTACCGGCCACCGCTGCCTTTGCTTACGGCCATACCACCCTGAACACGCCCGATCTCGTCCGATCTCGGAAGCTAAGCAGGGTCGGGCCTGGTTAGTACTTGGATGGGAGACAGCCTGGGAATACCAGGTGCTGTAAGCATTTTCATGTCGGCATACTGAATGAGCAATGGTCATACTTCGCCGGTTAGCACGCAGCGTCTGAGTACTCACTACTCTGCTTATTTTATCCATTTTAAGTCAATTTTCTTTTGACCACATCTTACTCATGAGTAGTTTTAACAGTATTCTTTAACCTGTCCAAGTGATTTAATGATCAGATCTACCGAGCGTTATCGCTAGCCCCCTGAATTTCCCAACCCGTATGGGATCAGGAGCCGGCGCCTGTTTGACAGTTTGACAGCTGGCTAGCCCGCCTGGCTACAATGCAGAAGAACACATCCATACAAAGAAAGCTTCATCAACTTTAACTTACCAGAGACGACTCAACATCGGCGGGCCCTACTGGGGCCCTCCATTGGTAAGATTCAATCATATTCTCCGGGTTGAAAGCTTTGATCGTCGCTGTTCCACCGCTGCGGGCTCTGAAAAGAGCCCTGGCCAGTAAGTTTGGTCCACCTGCCTCTCAGCTGTTCTGTAGCGGCCGGCCAAACACTGCGACCTGTGCCCTGTCTCGTCCCTTTTCGCTGGTTGTGTTTTTTCCATCTTAACAGAACAAATGGCCCCACGTCTGGAGGTTGCTGAGCTGGAGTCGGAGCTTCGTTCCATAGAGAAGCTCATAGAAGAACTTCTGCTGCGGAAAACGGCGGTATGCTCCAGCCTAGCCAGCATCGATCCGGTGGAGAGCCTGCAGTCTACATCAGCCGCTCCAAACACCCCAGACATCGGTTCCCCACCTGGCTCCCATACCTGGGCAACGGTGGTGAAAAGAGGCCGTCGAAAGAATAGCATACAGATGTCGCTTCCACTATTCGACGCAAGCATGAATACAACCTTTCCTACTTCCAATGCCTTCTCCCCCCTGGCACATCTTCCCCGTGGTTCTGTCTCGTCACCGATCCCATCTCTGCCCCCTCGGGTGGACTCGATCCGTGAAACGGCGTCGAAAAATATGATTAGTTCCACTCCAGCTGCTCAGCGGTCACTCGGGAAGAAGCGCCCCGCAAGCCCCACTCTATCCGTGGGCTCGCTGCAGTCTCCACCGGCTCCACCTGGGGGTAAACGTCCTCGTATGTCCCCGAGGCAGCCTGTCACCGTAACTTCTTCAACCACTTCCAACTCCACCGATGATTCCACTATTATCATTCCAGATGCTGTCACTCCATTAGACCCCCCTCTCAACTCTATTGCCAATACTGAGGCTAGCGCTTCCAATAGTAATAGCTCGTCCCGTGCTAATGCTAGCCGGGGTAGCATTCCAGCCCGTTTCGCCAGGAGCCTGGCATGCTATAATAACACTAAGCATAACGCAAACGCCAGCATTCTCATTTTGGGGGATAGTCTAGTTCGCCACTTAATTCTACCGGGGGCTATTACTTACTGCCTGTCTGGGGGAAAGATAGCAGAAATAACCGAGCTTGCTCCAGTGCTTGTGGAAAGGCATCCTACCATCAACATTGTCATCGCGCACGTGTGCACCAATGACGTCATGCGTAAACAATCTATCCAGATGCAAACTGACATGGAAGCCCTATGCAGTAGTATAGAACGTCTAGGAAAACGCTGCATTATATCTGACCCCTTTCCAACTCTCTCCACTAAAACGGAGCATTTTAGTAGACTTTATAGTTTCCACCTGTGGCTGAAGAACTTCTGCAATGCCGTGGGTTACGACCTCATACCAAATTTTGACTACTTTTGGCAAATCTCCAGACTGTATAAGAAGGATGGTGTGGTGTATTTTCACACCCAATTAACCCTAAACTCACTAAAGTAGAGAAAACTGTAGAGTAGTGAAAAACCTCGTCAAAGCATCAGATCGGATCGGAGAAACACAGGCAGAGAGGTGAACTGGAATCCCATCGGAGTAGTATTTATTGCAGGAGTACAAGTACAGAGAGAATAGCTTCGCCTTTAGACCCTGAGCCCATGGAGCTCAGGGCCCCATATGACTGACCGTAGCCAGCCCAGACTAGTGATTTTCACATTGACAACATGAGACCAAATATACACTTCACAAAACAGTTGAATACAGGAAGGGTGGAGTTAAGTTTAGCATACACATTTGGTGTCCCAAACGGTTCCTGAAGGACAATAGAATACTAAATATCTCTCCAACACCTCAGACGGCTTCAAACAGTATAGAACAAAGCAAGGTACTCAGGCTGAGTGATTGCTCTGAGTCTAGACCGGCCGTCTCCTAGCTCACTAACCAAATTAACACATGTAGTGACCAAATGTATCTAGTCTAATTATTGCAAATATTGTATTATGGCTTATATTGGCTATGGACTATATTTTACGATTCCACACTCCCCCCTTATGACAATCACAAGATTGGCATACAGAAAAATACATATAGTCCATATTCAACTATAGTACACCCCCCTTTTGACTCCATCACAGCCTATCGAACATCAGGAAAAACAACAACAAATGACAACATTACACAAAGTTCCCAAAATGATTACAACTGGTTCAAATTACATGTTTACGTTCTTCTAAATGATTCTTCTTCTACATCCTTACAACTCCATCAATGTACACCTAGCATCACTTTTCGACACATCACGACACTCACAATACCCTGTCTGTAACTTCAAATCACTTTTTTAAACGAATTTCACATAACCTTATCGATCAATGATAGAAATGAAACTTTAAACATATACTGACATTAAATCACAACAATTCCGTCTTAACCCCTTTGTTTCACTTTGAAACTCCCACTTTGTTTGGAATAATTATTGGCCTTCAATCTTAATAACTAAACACCCAGTTTAATATGATATTAAGAGTAAAACATAGCCATAACCTTCATTTTCAAATAAGTTTTTCGGACATGTTTGATAAATTCATTCATATTTTGAAACTTCTCCCTCAAAGGCTTGGTGAGCGCGATGCGGGGAAGGAGTGGGGCAAAATAAGATCCGATGCCAATACGATCCTAGCCAGAGGCCACCTCCTGCTTCAGACTAACAAGTCACAGTTCAACTTAACCAGGGTACTATCGGGTTACGTTACTTATCCTGACCCTAACTTTTCAAGTAACTACTTGATGAACGCTAACTCCCTCACGTTTAAAGGCAAAAGTTCTCTCAATAATAACAAAAGAATCTTGCACGTCGTGGCACCCTAACTGCCTCTAGTTGACATTATCGTAAACTAAATTTAACACGAGAAAAGAATAATCAGCTCTACTAATTCTAAGACGATTTTATACTGAAGCGTATGAGAGTGGCAAACGGGATCTCGTTCGTCTGACACAGGGCATCAATTAATCTCAATAAAGCTAAAATTATTTAAACATTCTCCAAATTACCCCATAGACTCTATTTCTTGAATCAACTTCTTAACTAATTTAAACTCCGACAAAACACACAAACATCAACATATGCCTATATATACGCTGAATAGACTCACATTTAGACACACTTTTTGAATACAGATAAAGACTATTGAATCTCTCCATCTGTTATTAATAAACTTCTTATAATGTCACATTTTTCATTGTCTCACCTCATGTCCGTACAGCCATGCGTGGGTCAAACAAGCTGCATGAAGAACTGTTGCAACGTTCTCGCCGCAGTCGCTCCGCTTCCATTGTCCTATCCAACACAGCACCATACTCCCCCCTCCAGACATTATATGAATATGAAATATCACATACATGACTGGAAAGAAAAACATGAACGCACGTGTAGCTACAGGCCCCATCGAAACAAAGAAACGCCGCAAAACGAGCTTGCAGATCCGCTGTTTCTGAAGAATGAAATGAACCCGTGGTCCGACCGCGACCACCCCCGCTGATGATGAACCATGCGCTGATCGCTCTCCTCTCCCGGTGCACGGACCGCTGATGAACCCCCTCGGTCCGCTGCTTGGTGAAGGCCGTGAAGAGACGTCCCCTTCCTTGGGTTGGAGAACCGCTGCTCCCCGCCGAGACGTGAAGAGAAGCACGTTCCCGTCGACGCGCTGTGGAGGGCCGCTCCACTCCCGTCCGTCGCCGAGTCCAGGCCGCCGATCACATCAGAGATTCGGAGCGCACCGCTCGCGCCATCGTCGTCCCCATCGTCGCCGAAGAGAAGACCACTTCTTCCCGCTGTAGACGAACGCCGTTTCGCCAAAAAAATCAAACAAACCTCCAACCGCCAAAATTAGACTGAAGTTGTCCAAAAGTCCACGCAGGCTCTCTGCTGCCTGACGCAAAAAAATGCATCAAAGACACCGGGTTTCAGGGCAACATCTATGTGCCTCCTTTCGCCTGACGCAAAAAACGCATCAACACGACCGGGTCGGCACCATCTATGTGGTGTATTTTCACACCCAATTAACCCTAAACTCACTAAAGTAGAGAAAACTGTAGAGTAGTGAAAAACCTCGTCAAAGCATCAGATCGGATCGGAGAAACACAGGCAGAGAGGTGAACTGGAATCCCATCGGAGTAGTATTTATTGCAGGAGTACAAGTACAGAGAGAATAGCTTCGCCTTTAGACCCTGAGCCCATGGAGCTCAGGGCCCCATATGACTGACCGTAGCCAGCCCAGACTAGTGATTTTCACATTGACAACATGAGACCAAATATACACTTCACAAAACAGTTGAATACAGGAAGGGTGGAGTTAAGTTTAGCATACACATTTGGTGTCCCAAACGGTTCCTGAAGGACAATAGAATACTAAATATCTCTCCAACACCTCAGACGGCTTCAAACAGTATAGAACAAAGCAAGGTACTCAGGCTGAGTGATTGCTCTGAGTCTAGACCGGCCGTCTCCTAGCTCACTAACCAAATTAACACATGTAGTGACCAAATGTATCTAGTCTAATTATTGCAAATATTGTATTATGGCTTATATTGGCTATGGACTATATTTTACGATTCCACACTGGCATTCATTTAAATAGAAATGGAACTAAAGTCCTGCAGGATAATTGTATTAAATTCATAGCTTTTAACCTATGATATGTACCGCGGCATGACCCGAAGCAGACTTTTAGACCCACCTCAGTCTCTAGTATTAACTGGGTGGGTCCTGCCGCTATTTGCTCTGTTTATAACGTGTATAATTGCAGTAATCATTGTAATTACAATTCTGACCTCAGAACTACCTCTTCTGACACTCACATCTCAGTAATTCCTGTGTCATGTTTAGCCACATGTCTACCACTGTCTCCTACCCCCCCGCCCCATGCCACCTGTGCTAGTCCTACGTTCATACCAGTGCTCATTAGAAATAGACCGTACAAGTCCATTCCACCAGCACGATCAGTCAACATAAACAACCTAATCAGACCCCCTACTCATCTTCACGCAATCATCTGCACTCCTGCCACCTCTCCTGTTAGAATGTGTCTCCTGAATATTAGATCCCTGCATCTGAAGTCTGCTATTTGCCAAGATTACATCATGTCAAATAACATTGATTTTTTCATGATCACAGAGTCCTGGCTGGGCCCCCACGACATGGTCTCTCTCAAGGCAGCCACCCCTCCTGACTATTCCTGTCTCGATCGCCCTAGACTGACAAGCAAGGGCGGTGGTCTTGCACTTATTTACAGAAATAATTTTAAATGCTCCTTAGTTGATTTTGGCAGCTTTTCCTCATTTGAGATTCTTGCCTTTTTAATTAAAGGTAAGCTCCCCCTTTTATGCGTTTTAATTTATAGGCCTCCTAAACTTTCTGGTTTTATAGATGAATTCTCAGAGCTTTTATCAGTTATTATGGCCCAGCATGACAGGGTGCAGATCCTGGGTGACTTCAACATTCACAGTACCTGTTGTCCGTCCTCCTCGGTTTTAGCTAGAGATTTTATTAATCTTTATGAGTCTTTTAACCTTGTACAATCAGTTAAAGGTCCTACCCACATAAAGGGACATACCTTAGATCTTGTGCTCTCTGCTGGTGTCTCCTTAAACAACCTAGAGCTAGAATCATTTCCACCCTCCGACCATAAGGCTGTGCTATTTAAGACCCTGATCCCTCTCCCAGATCCTAGGCCTCGTACCTCTATCCGCTCCCGTGTGTTCAACTCTAGTTCCGGTCAGCGTTTCTCCCAGGCTTTTCTAGACCCCCAGCCCCATGCGAACACCTCCTCCCTCCCCCTTCACTCTGTGAATGACCTAGTTGATGACTTTAATAAAACATGCACGAATATCCTAGACTCCATCGCACCATACAAAGTTAAATTCCCCAAAACAACTGGCCTGCACTGGCTCAACGACCATACCAGGGCAATCAAAAAGCAGTGCAGGAGAGCAGAACGGAGGTGGAAAAAAGACAAGTTAACTTCTTCCTTAACCTACCTAAAAGATCTCATGTCCAACTATGAATCAGCTGTGAAAGATGCCAGAAACCAATATTTCTCAAAGCTCATTGCTTCACAATCACATAACCCTAGAATACTGTTCCAGACAATTGAGTCCGCAATGGGCCCTCCTCCAAGTCAGCCCTTAGAAGCCTCCCCAGAAATGGTCAACAACTTTGTCTCCCACTTCGTGGAAAAAATAGAGGGCATCAGGCTGAAAATCTCCTCTGCACCCACAGTCTCCTCGGATT
Organism: Electrona antarctica; assembly: GCF_951216825.1. Classification (NCBI taxonomy): domain Eukaryota; kingdom Metazoa; phylum Chordata; class Actinopteri; order Myctophiformes; family Myctophidae; genus Electrona; species Electrona antarctica. Next base: position 47,652,110 of record NC_136797.1, on the reverse strand, counting down.
GTCCCCTATTAACAACCAAATTCCCCCAGTTTCAACAGATCTCCATGACAATCCTAGAAGATATAGTCTCTCACATGAGCGCCACCTCCTGCCCACTCGACACCATTCCCACCAGATTCCTCAAAGAGATTCTCCATACGGTTGGTCCAGACATATTATCCATCATGAACTGCTCTCTGTCCACTGGCTCTTTCCCAGCAAGTTTCAAGAAGGCCTTGGTCCAACCACTACTGAAGAAACCCTCCCTTGATCCCCTGGTCCTGAATAATTATAGACCAATTTCTAAACTCCCATTTTTATCTAAATTGTTGGAGAAGATCATGTCCATTCAATTGCTTGATTTTATGACTTTTAACAGTACGTTTGAGGTTTTCCAGTCTGGTTTCCGAGCACTCCACAGCACAGAGACAGCGCTTTTAAAGGTCACCAATGATTTACTGCTCACTGCGGACTCCGGTAACTGCTCCTTGTTAATTCTTCTTGATCTTAGCTCTGCGTTTGACACTGTTGATCACTCCATTTTAATTGACCGCCTAGAAACCTGGGTTGGCATCGAGAGCGTAGCCCTGAATTTATTCCGCTCCTATCTAACGGACAGATCATTCTCTGTGGTGATCGGAGAAGCCTCTTCCTCTCCAGTCCCCCTCACCTGTGGTGTACCACAGGGATCGATACTTGGCCCCCTCCTTTTTTCTATTTACATGCTCCCCCTTGGCAATATAATCCGTAACCATAATATTCAGTTCCATTGCTATGCAGATGACACGCAACTATACATTCCTCTACAACCCGGTGTCACAGGTAATCTGTCCAGTCTCCTATCATGCCTTTCCGATATTAAAAACTGGATGTCAAATAACTTCTTACAACTGAATGAAACCAAGTCAGAAATCATATTCTTCGGTCCCCCTAATTCCACTCAGCCATTCATCTCAGAACTCGGTAGCCTATCCCCTAACGTAAAAGAGGTCGCCCGTAACCTGGGTGTGCTTTTTGACTCCGGCCTCACTTTTAACCCCCAAGTAACACGAGTAGTGCAGACCTGCTACTTTCAATTGAGGAACATAGCCAGGATCAAAAGCTTCCTGACACCCGCAGATCTAGAAAAGGTAATCCACGCTTTTATCTCGTCTCGTTTGGATTACTGTAACTCGATTTATTCTGGCCTGTGTAAGAAGGCTATATCCCGTCTCCAACTCGTTCAGAATTCTGCTGCCAGACTGCTAACTAATTCAAAAAGACGGGACCACATCACCCCCATTTTAGCCACCCTTCACTGGTTACCGGTTAGCTATAGAATTGATTTTAAGATTTTACTTTTTACTTTTAAAGCTGTAAATGGTCAGGCCCCCCAGTATGTCTCTGACATGCTGGCTCCTTATAAGCCTATACGTTCACTCAGGTCCTCTGACAAAGCGCTCCTTGAGACCCCCACAGCCCATCGTATCACAAAAGGTGGCAGGGCATTTGCAGTCCGGGCTCCCAAACTATGGAACGCCCTACCTATTCATTTAAGACTTGCAACATCTGTGTCATGTTTTAAATCCCTTTTAAAAACCCACCTTTATGTTAAGGCCTTTTCTTAATTTATTTTTATATACCTTATTCTATTTTTGTGTGTATGTTATCGTGTTGTAGCTGTGACTACGTTGTTGTTTATTTTTTACCCTGTTTTGTAAAGCACTTTGTGACTATGTCTTGAAATGTGCTATATAAATAAATTCATTATCATTATCATTATCATTCATGAATGGCCATGCTAAACACTAGATCTTTGTGCACCACTAAAACGTTTTGCCCCCCAAAGCGCATAGGCCACGCCTACATCATTAAACCCCACCCTCAATCCGACAGGCCCCGCTTTCAACCCGGACACCCGCTCTTAACCACCCATCCAAGACGCCTTAAACCCAGCCGCGGGGGCACAGGGCCACCTCGGACTGTGAAATAACGCATGTGCTGTTTTGCGGAGCTGCCCACGCCAAGTGTGTGCGTGCACGCGCGCCGTTAAGCGCTTGACCGGCGCGGCTAGAGGCTTTGCCGGCCGCTGTGGCAAGCGGGTAGAATTACTCGGGTCTCTCTTCATGACGAATAAGCCTTTCGCCTTTTACTAAAGACTTCCGTGGAGAGGGACGTTGATGAGTTATGGATATTTTTGGAAGGCCTTGCCCATTGGACAAGGCCAGGTCAGCTGTTGAAGAAAATGACATGGAGCACGGTGGTGTGCTCGGTTGTCTTGAGTGCAAATAGGTGTGAGCGCTTTAACTAATAGTATCGAAGGTTCTCAAAATGTGTCAAAGTCTTAATATCTACAAGCTCACATACTGCCACTGTGTCTTGTGTGTGTGCTTAAAGGGGAATTTTAAGACTTGGTTGTTGGGTACCGCAAAGAGGCCATTGTTACGCCCACGTGGAGGGGACTAGTCGTTGACTGACCGGCAGGGCACTGGTGTGTGGATTGAGTGCTTTCCTCTATGGCCAGCATGTACAACTCATACTTACCTGGCAGGGGAGACACCATGATCATGAAGGTGGTTCACCCTCAGGGGAGAGCGTGAACGCAAGTTTGCGCTCTCCCCTGATTAAGTGTTGAAAACATGCGGATAGTGCTGGAAAGGAGCCCTACCCTACCTGAAAAACACACAATGTGGCGTTTTGCCTGGCTCTCCACGCGGCCCCGGGGAGCCTTGTCACCCAGGAGGGGGAGGGGGTGGCCTGGGCCAGCCTCTAACGTGACTTCCGTGGCACGAGTGTAAAATCTCTTAAAGTGTGGACAGCAGAAAGTCGTTTTGCCCGGCCCTCCACTCGGACCCAGGAAGCCTTGGGCCCCCACCGGGGTGCCAGGCCCGAAGCCAGCTAAACCCACGACCCGGCTCTCCATCCGAACCCGGGTACCCACTCTTAAGCACCCCCCCGGAATCTTCACAATCTAACACCAGGTGCTGTAAGCTTTTCATTAACGCATTGGCTACTGCCATCTGCTGTATATGGGCCGTACCGGCCACCGCTGCCTTTGCTTACGGCCATACCACCCTGAACACGCCCGATCTCGTCCGATCTCGGAAGCTAAGCAGGGTCCGGCCTGGTTAGTACTTGGATGGGAGACCGCCTGGGAATACCAGGTGCTGTAAGCATTTTCATGTCGGCATACTGAATGAGCAATGGTCATTCATGAATGGCCATGCTAAACACAAGATCTTTGTGCACCACTAAAACGTTTTGCCCCCCAAAGCGCATAGGCCACGCCTACATCATTAAACCCCACCCTCAATCCGACAGGCCCCGCTTTCAACCCGGACACCCGCTCTTAACCACCCATCCAAGACGCCTTAAACCCAGCCGCGGGGGCACAGGGCCACCTCGGACTGTGAAATAACGCATGTGCTGTTTTGCGGAGCTGCCCACGCCAAGTGTGTGCGTGCACGCGCGCCGTTAAGCGCTTGACCGGCGCGGCTAGAGGCTTTGCCGGCCGCTGTGGCAAGCGGGTAGAATTACTCGGGTCTCTCTTCATGACGAATAAGCCTTTCGCCTTTTACTAAAGACTTCCGTGGAGAGGGACGTTGATGAGTTATGGATATTTTTGGAAGGCCTTGCCCATTGGACAAGGCCAGGTCAGCTGTTGAAGAAAATGACATGGAGCACGGTGGTGCGCTCGGTTGTCTTGAGTGCAAATAGGTGTGAGCGCTTTAACTAATAGTATCGAAGGTTCTCAAAATGTGTCAAAGTCTTAATATCTACAAGCTCACATACTGCCACTGTGTCTTGTGTGTGTGCTTAAAGGGGAATTTTAAGACTTGGTTGTTGGGTACTGCAAAGAGGCCATTGTTACGCCCACGTGGAGGGGACTAGTCGTTGACTGACCGGCAGGGCACTGGTGTGTGGATTGAGTGCTTTCCTCTATGGCCAGCATGTACAACTCATACTTACCTGGCAGGGGAGACACCATGACCATGATCTTTACGGAAGTTGTGCGGTGTATGGGACTTCTGTAAAGGTTTTTTGGGAGTTGGCTGCAAGTGCAGTGCCGGGGAGCCAGCTTGTCTGGTTTAATCCCCGGGTGACTCCCAATGGCCTTCACCCAACACGAAAGGAGGCGAAATGCCGTCCGTTTTGAGCTCCAGGGAGACCTGGAGATGGACCGGCTGCAGTTCTCCAGGAATATACTCCAGAATGAGCTTGGTTTTAATCCCAATCAACTGGATTACCTCTTCGCCATGCCTGGGAAGAAGGTTTTTGAAGTTGTCTTTGCTACCTTCGATTTTTTTGAACACTGTGTGGACAGATTCCGCCAGAAAAAAGCCAACAACTCCAGGCTAGAGAACATCAAACTGATCCCCCTGTCAGAGAGAGATACCAAGACGGTTACCATCATCATGTATTCAGAGAATGTGACGACCCCTGATATCCGGACCTGGCTGTCATTCCACTGTGACGTGGTGAGAGGCATGGAGCTGAGAGACCAGGACGGAATCCTTACTGGGGCACGACGCTTCTACGTCAAGCTGAGGAGAGACCAAGTGCACGGGCAGCTACAACATCTACCCTCTACGATCCAGCTGGGAAGGGTGAGAGGAAGCGTTTTCTATCAAGGCCAGCCCAAGACGTGCAGGAAGTGCGGTTCGCTGGGCCATTTTGCGGCTGATTGCAACAACACCTACTGCAAGCACTGCAAAACGTCCAGTCATACCACCAGGGACTGTGTAGAGCCGAAGAAGTGCAACCTCTGCGGAGCCACCTCCCACACCTTCAGGACTTGCCCCAAATCCTATGCCTTCAAGGCATCCAGCCAGATAGATCCTAACTTTTGGCAGACGGACCCGGAGCACAACCTTGCCCCAGATGTGGAGCCGACACCTCCACAGGAAGTTCCAGCAGCCGACCTTCAACAAGCCGTGCCGGCACAGAACGTCCGGGGAGACACACCTGCAGCCATCGCCGAACCACCAACATCAGCAGCGGAGGCGAACTTCGAGCCACCCGGAGAAAGCGCCCTGATGGGAGAGGACGGCCAGCTGGACTGGAGCGCCACACCAGCTGAGGACCAGCCAGACGAGGATGACATCAGTCTCGTGGGTGTCTCGTCTCGTCTAGATCACGAGGAGGACATCAGTCTCGCACAGCAACTGGCAAACTCCACCACCATCTGTTCAGCTGATTGTCGTGATCTCCTGGATGCCTTGATCGTCGATCTGCCAGGTCCAGTGGGACCAGCACAGCATCTGATCATGGCCTCGGATGACTCAGCCGGCCAGAAACCCACATCCCAGAAGCGGCAACAGCACTCCTCCTCGGGAGAGTCCATCGACGCCGATAACCAGGTATGGCCATCCCCTCTTACTACCTCTGTCTCCTTTTTGGATCCCCAGAGCCTTGAGTTCTTCTCCAATGCCACCCAAATGAAGGGGGCAGTGGGGGAGGGCATCTGGGAAAAACCCAAAAGGAACAAAGGGAAAAAGCTCCGCACCAGCCCCCCTACAGACCCGTTCAAGGGTCTCCCCTTACCCTAATTAATGGCTGCTATCTCCATCGCCTCCCTCAATACTAGAGGTTTGAACGACCCGGTTAAGTGTCTGACAGCCTTTAACTTTTTGCACTCAGAGGGTAATGACATATTCCTCTTGCAGGAGTGCAACATCCCCTTTAAAGACAGTTATAAGGGTTATGAGGACAGGTGGAGCCACGGACAGTCTGTATGGTCTGGAGACAATGACAACAGGTCATCAGGGGTGGCCGTGCTGTTTAAAGGGTGGGGCTTTAACATAAAGAGGGTCCAACATGTTATCCACGGGAGGGTTTTGTGTGTGGACATTGAAATAAACAATGCCAGTGTAAGACTGATTAATGTGTACTGTCCAGCGGACCTACAACATCGCCTTGAGACATTAAATGCCCTACAGCCTCTGTTGGTGTGTGGCAGTGAGATTATCTTGGGAGGTGATTTTAACGGTAACAAGACAACTCACCCCTTTTCTGTTTTCCTCCCGGAATTTTCCCCAGTGAGGGGTGGGAGAGGCTGGACAGCTGGACTTTGAATTTCTCTAACTATAAACTTTCACGACAGCAGACAGCCTAAGTACAAATATATTTATGAAAAGCTACTACAGTGAAGTCTGTTCACAGAAGTTGTTGTAGGCTATGTGGGGATTATCTGACCATTTGAGTGGGAAAAACCTTACATATACTAAATAATAATACTAAATTGTTTATAGGGTCAATATAAGTAAAATAATATAGCCTTTCCACAGGAGTATATTTTTATATTTTTCCAAAAAGAATACAAACAGCCAATAGCATATTACAAAGTTATCCCCCTCACTGGGGAAAATTCCGGGAGGAAAAACGGGCAAGCACCGGGGTGAGTTGTCCAGTATTCATTTTAACTGTCTTGTTGATGCCAAAGACAGGCTCACAACGAGTACAGTTAGGCTGGACTCCAGCACAGAGTCATTGAAAAACATTATAAAAGATTTTAAATTAATGGATACTTTTCGCGCCATGAACCCCAGACAGCCTGGGTACACATGGACCAATGGACGAACCCACTCGAGGATTGATTTTCTATTGACCTCAAAAGGTTTGCAGGTTCAACGGGCATCGGTTACCCCAGTGTGTTTTTCTGACCATTCTAAAATTGATTGTACCATGGTTTTGAAAGAAAAAATTGAGAGGGGGAAGGGGTCCTGGAAGCTTAACACTTCCCTGCTCCAGGAGAAGAAGGTTGTTGACAGACTAAAAGAAAAATTAGTTCAATGGTCTTCACTACAATTTGCTTTCAACACGGTTGGTGAATGGTGGGAGGATGTGAAGGAGAGAGTAAAACGTTTTTTTATGGAGGTTGGCAGAAAAGTTGCAAAAACAAAACGTTTTAAATGTAAAAAAGAGCAGGCAAAATTGCAAAGACTGTATACAATGGCACATGCTGGTTTTAATGTATCTGAAGAAATAGCCAATTTAAAACGTGAGATGTTAAGAAGATGCGCAGAGACGAGTCGTGGCCTAATAACCCGTAGCCGTGTGCAACATATGGAGCAAAATGAAAAGTGCACAAGGTACTTTTTTAAAGAATTAGCAAGACCCAAGAATATTATGGAAGCCATAAAAGATGAAAATGGCAACGAAAAAACGGTAACCAAAGACATACTTACGGTGGTAGGTAACTTTTATGCCGACCTCTATAAAGGTGAGGACCTCGACAGTCCTTCCCTAGAGATGATCCTTTCAAAGGTGAATAAGAGTGTAGGGGATTTTAATGGATTGTTGGAAGGAGAGTTAACTGTTAATGAGCTGTTTAAAGCTGTAAAAAGCATGCAGGATAACAAGGCACCGGGAACAGATGGCCTGCCAAAGGAATTTTATGTCACTTTCTGGGAAGAAATTAAATGTCACCTTTTAGAAGTGTTTAATGAAAGCCTACGCATGGGCCAACTACCTGCAACTTTGAGAGAAGGCACAATTTCTTTGCTTTTTAAAAAAGGTGATAAAAAAGAGATACAAAATTGGAGACCACTTACTTTGTTGGGTGTGGATCGCAAGATCCTGGCAAAGGCACTCTTTTTCAGGTTACAGGGGGTGGCGGGAAATGTGGTGGGGGATGAGCAAACCTGCGTTGTCCCAGGACGCTCCATGAGTGATAGTCTGGCTCTGGTAAGGGATTCTTTTTTGTACTCAATTGACAGAACGGTGCCCCTGTGTATAGTAGGCATAGACCTTGAAAAGGCCTTTGATAGGGTTAACCATGCCTACTTAAAGAAGGTAATGCTGGCCTTCGGTTTTGGGCCAACAATTAGGGCCTGGATTGATGTGCTCCATAAAGAATGTGTGAGCAGGGTTGTCATTAATGGAAACAGCACTGACACATTTAAGGTGGAATCGGGGGTTAGGCAAGGATGCCCCCTGTCTGTTGTCCTTTTTATCCTTGCCATGGAACCTCTGGCTTGCGCAATAAGACAAGATCAGTCCATCCGTGGGCTTTTGGTACCAGGGAGCAGCGGGAGGGAGGCAAAGATGACCCTGTATATGGATGATATGACCATTTTAGCTACAGATAACACCTCAGTGGATAAAGCTCTTGGATGGAGCGATTGTTTTTCCAGGGCATCAGGGGCTAAGCTCAATAGAGCTAAAAGTGAATGTTTGTATACACATTGGAGGGAAGAGAAAATTAATTTGGGGCTAACAGAAAAGAATGATCGAATTAAGGTGCTCGGAATTGAAATAGGCAAAGACATGTTAAAGGTTAACTGGGAGTCAAGACTTCCAAAGCTTAAAAGTACGTTTTTAAGATGGGAGGGAAGAGACTTGTCCATTACAGGAAAGGTTTTAATTATAAAAGCGGAAATCTATGCCTCGCTAACGTATCTGGCTGCCACCTTGCCTGTGCCTAGAACCTTCCTCAATCCTCTGAGAAGATCTGTCTTTCAGTTTTTATGGAGTTCTCAGCAGGAGAGAGTAAAAAGGGAAATAATGTATAGACCTTTGGATAAGGGAGGGAAAGCAGTACCAGATTTGGGCATCAAATTAGAAGCCTTGTTTCTAACTCCAATTGTAAAATCTGTTCTGAATGTCAATAACACATGTTTATGGTCCTTTTTTGCTAAGTTTTGGGTGGGACAAAATATAGCGCAGCGTTTTGGGAAGAGGCTCCCATTAGACACCCCACATGCTGAAACAAGGCCTACAATATACGATAAGGCAATGATATTGTTTCAGTCCGCTAACTTGAAGGGAACGTCAGTAGACAAGATCAGTAGGGAGATTGTTGAAAAGGGCCTGTCGCCCCAGACAACTAGGACGGTGCCGGTCAGTACCTTAATTTCAAAAGAATGTTTACAGGTCTGGAAGAATGTAAACTCTCCTTTCTTGCAAAATGTCCATAAAGACGTGGCCTGGAGCACAGTACAAAACTGTCTCCCTACCAGGGCATTTTTGCATGGAAGGAGATGCTCCAGAACTAGCAAATGCCCAAGAGTAACATGTGACTCAGATGAATACGTCAAACATCTATTCTGGTTTTGTCCACATGCGCACAAGGTCTGGGGCTTCCTGAGGCCTTGGCTGATAGACCTTCATAGGGACCCCACAGAAAATGACATTATGTATGGGGAACTAAATGGTAACAACTGTGAAAATTGGTTAAGATGGTGGGCGGTGATCAACTGCACTAAAGACGCTATCTGGAAATGCCGAAATATTCTGGTTTTCAAAAGATTTTGTATGCCCACGGAGTCAGTGGCCAAATTAGCAGTGACGATAGCCAGGGACTACATCCTCAGGGACAAGACCAAATGTAACACAAGGGTAATAAAGGAAATGTGGAAAGTGGGAGAATCTGGTTTGGTATATGACCTTTTAAAAGATGTGCTATAAAAAAATAAAAAAATAAAAAAAAGAATCTGTACCTTGTTAAAGATGTGATCAGTAATGTATGTATTAATGTATGTATTTATGCCATGAACAGTGTGTGACTATTGTTGTATTGATGAATTGCCTGTAAACTACTGACAAAATCAAATAAAATGTCTAAAAAGTGAAAGTGAAAGTGGTTCACCCGCAGGGGAGAGCGTCAACGCAAGTTTGCGCTCTCCCCTGATTAAGTGTTGAAAACATGCGGATAGTGCTGGAAAGGAGCCCTACCCTAC
>NC_136797.1:47581772-47642272 GCF_951216825.1 Electrona antarctica | reverse complement strand
TGAGTCACATGTTACTCTTGGGCATTTGCTAGTTCTGGAGCATCTCCTTCCATGCAAAAATGCCCTGGTAGGGAGACAGTTTTGTACTGTGCTCCAGGCCACGTCTTTATGGACATTTTGCAAGAAAGGAGAGTTTACATTCTTCCAGACCTGTAAACATTCTTTTGAAATTAAGGTACTGACCGGCACCGTCCTAGTTGTCTGGGGCGACAGGCCCTTTTCAACAATCTCCCTACTGATCTTGTCTACTGACGTTCCCTTCAAGTTAGCGGACTGAAACAATATCATTGCCTTATCATATATTGTAGGCCTTGTTTCAGCATGTGGGGTGTCTAATGGGAGCCTCTTCCCAAAACGCTGCGCTATATTTTGACCCACCCAAAACTTAGCAAAAAAGGACCATAAACATGTGTTATTGACATTCAGAACAGATTTTACAATTGGAGTTAGAAACAAGGCTTCTAATTTGATGCCCAAATCTGGTACTGCTTTCCCTCCCTTATCCAAAGGTCTATACATTATTTCCCTTTTTACTCTCTCCTGCTGAGAACTCCATAAAAACTGAAAGACAGATCTTCTCAGAGGATTGAGGAAGGTTCTAGGCACAGGCAAGGTGGCAGCCAGATACGTTAGCGAGGCATAGATTTCTGCTTTTATAATTAAAACCTTTCCTGTAATGGACAAGTCTCTTCCCTCCCATCTTAAAAACTTACTTTTAAGCTTAGGAAGTCTTGACTCCCAGTTAACCTTTAACATGTCTTTGCCTATTTCAATTCCGAGCACCTTAATTCGATCATTCTTTTCTGTTAGCCCCAAATTCATTTTCTCTTCCCTCCAATGTGTATACAAACATTCACTTTTAGCTCTATTGAGCTTAGCCCCTGATGCCCTGGAAAAACAATCGCTCCATCCAAGAGCTTTATCCACTGAGGTGTTATCTGTAGCTAAAATGGTCATATCATCCATATACAGGGTCATCTTTGCCTCCCTCCCGCTGCTCCCTGGTACCAAAAGCCCACGGATGGACTGATCTTGTCTTATTGCGCAAGCCAGAGGTTCCATGGCAAGGATAAAAAGGACAACAGACAGGGGGCATCCTTGCCTAACCCCCGATTCCACCTTAAATGTGTCAGTGCTGTTTCCATTGATGACAACCCTGCTCACACATTCTTTATGGAGCACATCAATCCAGGCCCTAATTGTTGGCCCAAAACCGAAGGCCAGCATTACCTTCTTTAAGTAGGCATGGTTAACCCTATCAAAGGCCTTTTCTAGGTCTAGGCCTACTATACACAGGGGCACCCTTCTGTCAATTGAGTACAAAAAAGAATCCCTTACCAGAGCCAGACTATCACTCATGGAGCGTCCTGGGACAACGCAGGTTTGCTCATCCCCCACCACATTTCCCGCCACCCCCTGTAACCTGAAAAAGAGTGCCTTTGCCAGGATCTTGCGATCCACACCCAACAAAGTAAGTGGTCTCCAATTTTTTATCTCTTTTTTATCACCTTTTTTAAAAAGCAAAGAAATTGTGCCTTCTCTCAAAGTTGCAGGTAGTTGGCCCATGCGTAGGCTTTCATTAAACACTTCTAAAAGGTGACATTTAATTTCTTCCCAGAAAGTGACATAAAATTCCTTTGGCAGGCCATCTGTTCCCGGTGCCTTGTTATCCTGCATGCTTTTTACAGCTTTAAACAGCTCATTAACAGTTAACTCTCCTTCCAACAATCCATTAAAATCCCCTACACTCTTATTCACCTTTGAAAGGATCATCTCTAGGGAAGGACTGTCGAGGTCCTCACCTTTATAGAGGTCGGCATAAAAGTTACCTACCACCGTAAGTATGTCTTTGGTTACCGTTTTTTCGTTGCCATTTTCATCTTTTATGGCTTCCATAATATTCTTGGGTCTTGCTAATTCTTTAAAAAAGTACCTTGTGCACTTTTCATTTTGCTCCATATGTTGCACACGGCTACGGGTTATTAGGCCACGACTCGTCTCTGCGCATCTTCTTAACATCTCACGTTTTAAATTGGCTATTTCTTCAGATACATTAAAACCAGCATGTGCCATTGTATACAGTCTTTGCAATTTTGCCTGCTCTTTTTTACATTTAAAACGTTTTGTTTTTGCAACTTTTCTGCCAACCTCCATAAAAAAACGTTTTACTCTCTCCTTCACATCCTCCCACCATTCACCAACCGTGTTGAAAGCAAATTGTAGTGAAGACCATTGAACTAATTTTTCTTTTAGTCTGTCAACAACCTTCTTCTCCTGGAGCAGGGAAGTGTTAAGCTTCCAGGACCCCTTCCCCCTCTCAATTTTTTCTTTCAAAACCATGGTACAATCAATTTTAGAATGGTCAGAAAAACACACTGGGGTAACCGATGCCCGTTGAACCTGCAAACCTTTTGAGGTCAATAGAAAATCAATCCTCGAGTGGGTTCGTCCATTGGTCCATGTGTACCCAGGCTGTCTGGGGTTCATGGCACGAAAAGTATCCATTAATTTAAAATCTTTTATAATGTTTTTCAATGACTCTGTGCTGGAGTCCAGCCTAACTGTACTCGTTGTGAGCCTGTCTTTGGCATCAACAAGACAGTTAAAATCACCTCCCAAGATAATCTCACTGCCACACACCAACAGAGGCTGTAGGGCATTTAATGTCTCAAGGCGATGTTGTAGGTCCGCTGGACAGTACACATTAATCAGTCTTACACTGGCATTGTTTATTTCAATGTCCACACACAAAACCCTCCCGTGGATAACATGTTGGACCCTCTTTATGTTAAAGCCCCACCCTTTAAACAGCACGGCCACCCCTGATGACCTGTTGTCATTGTCTCCAGACCATACAGACTGTCCGTGGCTCCACCTGGCCTCATAACCCTTATAACTGTCTTTAAAGGGGATGTTGCACTCCTGCAAGAGGAATATGTCATTACCCTCTGAGTGCAAAAAGTTAAAGGCTGTCAGACACTTAACCGGGTCGTTCAAACCTCTAGTATTGAGGGAGGCGATGGAGATAGCAGCCATTAATTAGGGTAAGGGGAGACCCTTGAACGGGTCTGTAGGGGGGCTGGTGCGGAGCTTTTTCCCTTTGTTCCTTTTGGGTTTTTCCCAGATGCCCTCCCCCACTGCCCCCTTCATTTGGGTGGCATTGGAGAAAAACTCAAGGCTCTGGGGATCCAAAAAGGAGACAGAGGTAGTAAGAGGGGATGGCCATACCTGGTTATCGGCGTCGATGGACTCTCCCGAGGAGGAGTGCTGTTGCCGCTTCTGGGATGTGGGTTTCTGGCCGGCTGAGTCATCCGAGGCCATGATCAGATGCTGTGCTGGTCCCACTGGACCTGGCAGATCGACGATCAAGGCATCCAGGAGATCACGACAATCAGCTGAACAGATGGTGGTGGAGTTTGCCAGTTGCTGTGCGAGACTGATGTCCTCCTCGTGATCTAGACGAGACGAGACACCCACGAGACTGATGTCATCCTCGTCTGGCTGGTCCTCAGCTGGTGTGGCGCTCCAGTCCAGCTGGCCGTCCTCTCCCATCAGGGCGCTTTCTCCGGGTGGCTCGAAGTTCGCCTCCGCTGCTGATGTTGGTGGTTCGGCGATGGCTGCAGGAGTGTCTCCCCGGACGTTCTGTGCCGGCTCGGCTTGTTGAAGGTCGGCTGCTGGAACTTCCTGTGGAGGTGTCGGCTCCACATCTGGGGCAAGGTTGTGCTCCGGGTCCGTCTGCCAAAAGTTAGGATCTATCTGGCTGGATGCCTTGAAGGCATAGGATTTGGGGCAAGTCCTGAAGGTGTGGGAGGTGGCTCCGCAGAGGTTGCACTTCTTCGGCTCTACACAGTCCCTGGTGGTATGACTGGACGTTTTGCAGTGCTTGCAGTAGGTGTTGTTGCAATCAGCCGCAAAATGGCCCAGCGAACCGCACTTCCTGCACGTCTTGGGCTGGCCTTGATAGAAAACGTTTCCTCTCACCCTTCCCAGCTGGATCGTAGAGGGTAGATGTTGTAGCTGCCCGTGCACTTGGTCTCTCCTCAGCTTGACGTAGAAGCGTCGTGCCCCAGTAAGGATTCCGTCCTGGTCTCTCAGCTCCATGCCTCTCACCACGTCACAGTGGAATGACAGCCAGGTCCGGATATCAGGGGTCGTCACATTCTCTGAATACATGATGATGGTAACCGTCTTGGTATCTCTCTCTGACAGGGGGATCAGTTTGATGTTCTCTAGCCTGGAGTTGTTGGCTTTTTTCTGGCGGAATCTGTCCACACAGTGTTCAAAAAAATCGAAGGTAGCAAAGACAACTTCAAAAACCTTCTTCCCAGGCATGGCGAAGAGGTAATCCAGTTGATTGGGATTAAAACCAAGCTCATTCTGGAGTATGTTCCTGGAGAACTGCAGCCTGTCCATCTCCAGGTCTCCCTGGAGCTCAAAACGGACAGCATTTCGCCTCCTTTCGTGTTGGGTGAAGGCCATTGGGAGTCACCCGGGGATTAAACCAGACAAGCTGGCTCCCCGGCACTGCACTTGCAGCCAACTCCCAAAAAACCTTTACAGAAGTCCCATACACCGCACAACTTCCGTAAAGATTAGGAAAGAGAAAAAAGAAATCTCACTCTGTTTCTCCTGCTGGTCCTTTCACTGGTTATCTCGCTGTAATTCTGCTTGGTGAACCTCCTTCGTGATCATGGTGTCTCCCCTGCCAGGTAAGTATGAGTTGTACATGCTGGCCATAGAGGAAAGCACTCAATCCACACACCAGTGCCCTGCCGGTCAGTCAACGACTAGTCCCCTCCACGTGGGCGTAACAATGGCCTCTTTGCGGTACCCAACAACCAAGTCTTAAAATTCCCCTTTAAGCACACACACAAGACACAGTGGCAGTATGTGAGCTGGCAGATATTAAGACTTTGACACATTTTGAGAACCTTCGATACTATTAGTTAAAGCGCTCACACCTATTTGCACTCAAGACAACCGAGCGCACCACCGTGCTCCATGTCATTTTCTTCAACAGCTGAGCTGGCCTTGTCCAATGGGCAAGGCCTTCCAAAAATATCCATAACTCATCAACGTCCCTCTCCACGGAAGTCTTTAGTAAAAGGCGAAAGGCTTATTCGTCATGAAGAGAGACCCGAGTAATTCTACCCGCTTGCCACAGCGGCCGGCAAAGCCTCTAGCCGCGCCGGTCAAGCGCTTAACGGCGCGCGTGCACGCACACACTTGGCGTGGGCAGCTCCGCAAAACAGCACATGCGTTATTTCACAGTCCGAGGTGGCCCTGTGCCCCCGCGGCTGGGTTTAAGGCGTCTTGGGTGGGTGGTTAAGAGCGGGTGTCCGGGTTGAAAGCGGGGCCTGTCGGATTGAGGGTGGGGTTTAATGATGTAGGCGTGGCCTATGCGCTTTGGGGGGCAAGAAAGTTTTAGTGGTGCACAAAGATCTAGTGTTTAGCATGGCCATTCATGAATGACCATTGCTCATTCAGTATGCCGACATGAAAATGCTTACAGCACCTGGTATTCCCAGGCGGTCTCCCATCCAAGTACTAACCAGGCCCGACCCTGCTTAGCTTCCGAGATCGGACGAGATCGGGCGTGTTCAGGGTGGTATGGCCGTAAGCAAAGGCAGCGGTGGCCGGTACGGCCCATATACAGCAGATGGCAGTAGCCAATGCGTTAATGAAAAGCTTACAGCACCTGGTGTTAGATTGTGAAGATTCCGGGGGGGTGCTTAAGAGTGGGTACCCGGGTCCGGATGGAGAGCCGGGTCGTGGGTTTAGCTGGCTTCGGGCCTGGCACCCCGGTGGGAGACCAGGGCTCCCTGGGTCCGAGTGGAGAGCAGGGCAAAAGGTACCCGGGTTCGGATGGAGAGCCGGGTCGTGGGTTTAGCTGGCTTCGGGCCTGGCACCCCGGTGGGGGCCCAAGGCTTCCTGGGTCCGAGTGGAGGGCCGGGCAAAACGACTTTCTGCTGTCCACACTTTGAAGATTTTACACTCGTGCCCCGGAAGTCACGTTAGAGGCTGGCCCAGGCCACCCCCTCCCCCTCCTGGGTGACAAGGCTCCCCGGGGCCGCGTGGAGAGCCAGGCAAAACGCCACATTGGGTGTTTTTCAGGTAGGGTAGGGCTCCTTTCCAGCACTATCCGCATGTTTTCAACACTTAATCAGGGGAGAGCGCGAACGCAGTCCCCCACTACCAGAAATTGTGCAGTCGAGATTCCCACATTTGGGGAATTCGCCCGGGTCAGCAAAGCACGGGGTGCAATGGCTGAGCCTCGCCGAGGATGAACCACCTTCATGATCATGGTGTCTACCCTGCCAGGTAAGTATGAGTTGTACATGCTGGCCATAGAGGAAAGCACTCAATCCACACACCAGTGCCCTGCCGGTCAGTCAACGACTAGTCCCCTCCACGTGGGCGTAACAATGGCCTCTTTGCGGTACCCAACAACCAAGTCTTAAAATCCCCCTTTAAGCACACACACAAGACACAGTGGCAGTATGTGAGCTGGCAGATATTAAGACTTTGACACATTTTGAGAACCTTCGATACTATTAGTTAAAGCGCTCACACCTATTTGCACTCAAGACAACCGAGCGCACCACCGTGCTCCATGTCATTTTCTTCAACAGCTGAGCTGGCCTTGTCCAATGGGCAAGGCCTTCCAAAAATATCCATAACTCATCAACGTCCCTCTCCACGGAAGTCTTTAGTAAAAGGCGAAAGGCTTATTCGTCATGAAGAGAGACCCGAGTAATTCTACCCGCTTGCCACAGCGGCCGGCAAAGCCTCTAGCCGCGCCGGTCAAGCGCTTAACGGCGCGCGTGCACGCACACACTTGGCGTGGGCAGCTCCGCAAAACAGCACATGCGTTATTTCACAGTCCGAGGTGGCCCTGTGCCCCCGCGGCTGGGTTTAAGGCGTCTTGGGTGGGTGGTTAAGAGCGGGTGTCCGGGTTGAAAGCGGGGCCTGTCGGATTGAGGGTGGGGTTTAATGATGTAGGCGTGGCCTATGCGCTTTGGGGGGCAAGAAAGTTTTAGTGGTGCACAAAGATCTAGTGTTTAGCATGGCTATTCATGAATGACCATTGCTCATTCAGTATGCCGACATGAAAATGCTTACAGCACCTGGTATTCCCAGGCGGTCTCCCATCCAAGTACTAACCAGGCCCGACCCTGCTTAGCTTCCGAGATCGGACGAGATCGGGCGTGTTCAGGGTGGTATGGCCGTAAGCAAAGGCAGCGGTGGCCGGTACGGCCCATATACAGCAGATGGCAGTAGCCAATGCGTTAATGAAAAGCTTACAGCACCTGGTGTTAGATTGTGAAGATTCCGGGGGGGTGCTTAAGAGTGGGTACCCGGGTTCGGATGGAGAGCCGGGTCGTGGGTTTAGCTGGCTTCGGGCCTGGCACCCCGGTGGGAGACCAGGGCTCCCTGGGTCCGAGTGGAGAGCAGGGCAAAAGGTACCCGGGTTCGGATGGAGAGCCGGGTCGTGGGTTTAGCTGGCTTCGGGCCTGGCACCCCGGTGGGGGCCCAAGGCTTCCTGGGTCCGAGTGGAGGGCCGGGCAAAACGACTTTCTGCTGTCCACACTTTGAAGATTTTACACTCGTGCCCCGGAAGTCACGTTAGAGGCTGGCCCAGGCCACCCCCTCCCCCTCCTGGGTGACAAGGCTCCCCGGGGCCGCGTGGAGAGCCAGGCAAAACGCCACATTGGGTGTTTTTCAGGTAGGGTAGGGCTCCTTTCCAGCACTATCCGCATGTTTTCAACACTTAATCAGGGGAGAGCGCGAACGCAGTCCCCCACTACCAGAAATTGTGCAGTCGAGATTCCCACATTTGGGGAATTCGCCCGGGTCAGCAAAGCACGGGGTGCAATGGCTGAGCCTCGCCGAGGATGAACCACCTTCATGATCATGGTGTCTACCCTGCCAGGTAAGTATGAGTTGTACATGCTGGAAATAGAGGAAAGCACTCAATCCACACACCAGTGCCCTGCCGGTCAGTCAACGACTAGTCCCCTCCACGTGGGCGTAACAATGGCCTCTTTGCGGTACCCAACAACCAAGTCTTAAAATTCCCCTTTAAGCACACACACAAGACACAGTGGCAGTATGTGAGCTGGCAGATATTAAGACTTTGACACATTTTGAGAACCTTCGATACTATTAGTTAAAGCGCTCACACCTATTTGCACTCAAGACAACCGAGCGCACCACCGTGCTCCATGTCATTTTCTTCAACAGCTGAGCTGGCCTTGTCCAATGGGCAAGGCCTTCCAAAAATATCCATAACTCATCAACGTCCCTCTCCACGGAAGTCTTTAGTAAAAGGCGAAAGGCTTATTCGTCATGAAGAGAGACCCGAGTAATTCTACCCGCTTGCCACAGCGGCCGGCAAAGCCTCTAGCCGCGCCGGTCAAGCGCTTAACGGCGCGCGTGCACGCACACACTTGGCGTGGGCAGCTCCGCAAAACAGCACATGCGTTATTTCACAGTCCGAGGTGGCCCTGTGCCCCCGCGGCTGGGTTTAAGGCGTCTTGGGTGGGTGGTTGAGAGCGGGTGTCCGGGTTGAAAGCGGGGCCTGTCGGATTGAGGGTGGGGTTTAATGATGTAGGCGTGGCCTATGCGCTTTGGGGGGCAAAAAAGTTTTAGTGGTGCACAAAGATCTAGTGTTTAGCATGGCCATTCATGAATGACCATTGCTCATTCAGTATGCCGACATGAAAATGCTTACAGCACCTGGTATTCCCAGGCGGTCTCCCATCCAAGTACTAACCAGGCCCGACCCTGCTTAGCTTCCGAGATCGGACGAGATCGGGCGTGTTCAGGGTGGTATGGCCGTAAGCAAAGGCAGCGGTGGCCGGTACGGCCCATATACAGCAGATGGCAGTAGCCAATGCGTTAATGAAAAGCTTACAGCACCTGGTGTTAGATTGTGAAGATTCCGGGGGGGTGCTTAAGAGTGGGTACCCGGGTTCGGATGGAGAGCCGGGTCGTGGGTTTAGCTGGCTTCGGGCCTGGCACCCCGGTGGGAGACCAGGGCTCCCTGGGTCCGAGTGGAGAGCAGGGCAAAAGGTACCCGGGTTCGGATGGAGAGCCGGGTCGTGGGTTTAGCTGGCTTCGGGCCTGGCACCCCGGTGGGGGCCCAAGGCTTCCTGGGTCCGAGTGGAGGGCCGGGCAAAACGACTTTCTGCTGTCCACACTTTGAAGATTTTACACTCGTGCCCCGGAAGTCACGTTAGAGGCTGGCCCAGGCCACCCCCTCCCCCTCCTGGGTGACAAGGCTCCCCGGGGCCGCGTGGAGAGCCAGGCAAAACGCCACATTGGGTGTTTTTCAGGTAGGGTAGGGCTCCTTTCCAGCACTATCCGCATGTTTTCAACACTTAATCAGGGGAGAGCGCGAACGCAGTCCCCCACTACCAGAAATTGTGCAGTCGAGATTCCCACATTTGGGGAATTCGCCCGGGTCAGCAAAGCACGGGGTGCAATGGCTGAGCCTCGCCGAGGATGAACCACCTTCATGATCATGGTGTCTACCCTGCCAGGTAAGTATGAGTTGTACATGCTGGAAATAGAGGAAAGCACTCAATCCACACACCAGTGCCCTGCCGGTCAGTCAACGACTAGTCCCCTCCACGTGGGCGTAACAATGGCCTCTTTGCGGTACCCAACAACCAAGTCTTAAAATTCCCCTTTAAGCACACACACAAGACACAGTGGCAGTATGTGAGCTGGCAGATATTAAGACTTTGACACATTTTGAGAACCTTCGATACTATTAGTTAAAGCGCTCACACCTATTTGCACTCAAGACAACCGAGCGCACCACCGTGCTCCATGTCATTTTCTTCAACAGCTGAGCTGGCCTTGTCCAATGGGCAAGGCCTTCCAAAAATATCCATAACTCATCAACGTCCCTCTCCACGGAAGTCTTTAGTAAAAGGCGAAAGGCTTATTCGTCATGAAGAGAGACCCGAGTAATTCTACCCGCTTGCCACAGCGGCCGGCAAAGCCTCTAGCCGCGCCGGTCAAGCGCTTAACGGCGCGCGTGCACGCACACACTTGGCGTGGGCAGCTCCGCAAAACAGCACATGCGTTATTTCACAGTCCGAGGTGGCCCTGTGCCCCCGCGGCTGGGTTTAAGGCGTCTTGGGTGGGTGGTTAAGAGCGGGTGTCCGGGTTGAAAGCGGGGCCTGTCGGATTGAGGGTGGGGTTTAATGATGTAGGCGTGGCCTATGCGCTTTGGGGGGCAAGAAAGTTTTAGTGGTGCACAAAGATCTAGTGTTTAGCATGGCTATTCATGAATGACCATTGCTCATTCAGTATGCCGACATGAAAATGCTTACAGCACCTGGTATTCCCAGGCGGTCTCCCATCCAAGTACTAACCAGGCCCGACCCTGCTTAGCTTCCGAGATCGGACGAGATCGGGCGTGTTCAGGGTGGTATGGCCGTAAGCAAAGGCAGCGGTGGCCGGTACGGCCCATATACAGCAGATGGCAGTAGCCAATGCGTTAATGAAAAGCTTACAGCACCTGGTGTTAGATTGTGAAGATTCCGGGGGGGTGCTTAAGAGTGGGTACCCGGGTTCGGATGGAGAGCCGGGTCGTGGGTTTAGCTGGCTTCGGGCCTGGCACCCCGGTGGGAGACCAGGGCTCCCTGGGTCCGAGTGGAGAGCAGGGCAAAAGGTACCCGGGTTCGGATGGAGAGCCGGGTCGTGGGTTTAGCTGGCTTCGGGCCTGGCACCCCGGTGGGGGCCCAAGGCTTCCTGGGTCCGAGTGGAGGGCCGGGCAAAACGACTTTCTGCTGTCCACACTTTGAAGATTTTACACTCGTGCCCCGGAAGTCACGTTAGAGGCTGGCCCAGGCCACCCCCTCCCCCTCCTGGGTGACAAGGCTCCCCGGGGCCGCGTGGAGAGCCAGGCAAAACGCCACATTGGGTGTTTTTCAGGTAGGGTAGGGCTCCTTTCCAGCACTATCCGCATGTTTTCAACACTTAATCAGGGGAGAGCGCGAACGCAGTCCCCCACTACCAGAAATTGTGCAGTCGAGATTCCCACATTTGGGGAATTCGCCCGGGTCAGCAAAGCACGGGGTGCAATGGCTGAGCCTCGCCGAGGATGAACCACCTTCATGATCATGGTGTCTACCCTGCCAGGTAAGTATGAGTTGTACATGCTGGAAATAGAGGAAAGCACTCAATCCACACACCAGTGCCCTGCCGGTCAGTCAACGACTAGTCCCCTCCACGTGGGCGTAACAATGGCCTCTTTGCGGTACCCAACAACCAAGTCTTAAAATTCCCCTTTAAGCACACACACAAGACACAGTGGCAGTATGTGAGCTGGCAGATATTAAGACTTTGACACATTTTGAGAACCTTCGATACTATTAGTTAAAGCGCTCACACCTATTTGCACTCAAGACAACCGAGCGCACCACCGTGCTCCATGTCATTTTCTTCAACAGCTGAGCTGGCCTTGTCCAATGGGCAAGGCCTTCCAAAAATATCCATAACTCATCAACGTCCCTCTCCACGGAAGTCTTTAGTAAAAGGCGAAAGGCTTATTCGTCATGAAGAGAGACCCGAGTAATTCTACCCGCTTGCCACAGCGGCCGGCAAAGCCTCTAGCCGCGCCGGTCAAGCGCTTAACGGCGCGCGTGCACGCACACACTTGGCGTGGGCAGCTCCGCAAAACAGCACATGCGTTATTTCACAGTCCGAGGTGGCCCTGTGCCCCCGCGGCTGGGTTTAAGGCGTCTTGGGTGGGTGGTTGAGAGCGGGTGTCCGGGTTGAAAGCGGGGCCTGTCGGATTGAGGGTGGGGTTTAATGATGTAGGCGTGGCCTATGCGCTTTGGGGGGCAAAAAAGTTTTAGTGGTGCACAAAGATCTAGTGTTTAGCATGGCCATTCATGAATGACCATTGCTCATTCAGTATGCCGACATGAAAATGCTTACAGCACCTGGTATTCCCAGGCGGTCTCCCATCCAAGTACTAACCAGGCCCGACCCTGCTTAGCTTCCGAGATCGGACGAGATCGGGCGTGTTCAGGGTGGTATGGCCGTAAGCAAAGGCAGCGGTGGCCGGTACGGCCCATATACAGCAGATGGCAGTAGCCAATGCGTTAATGAAAAGCTTACAGCACCTGGTGTTAGATTGTGAAGATTCCGGGGGGGTGCTTAAGAGTGGGTACCCGGGTTCGGATGGAGAGCCGGGTCGTGGGTTTAGCTGGCTTCGGGCCTGGCACCCCGGTGGGAGACCAGGGCTCCCTGGGTCCGAGTGGAGAGCAGGGCAAAAGGTACCCGGGTTCGGATGGAGAGCCGGGTCGTGGGTTTAGCTGGCTTCGGGCCTGGCACCCCGGTGGGGGCCCAAGGCTTCCTGGGTCCGAGTGGAGGGCCGGGCAAAACGACTTTCTGCTGTCCACACTTTGAAGATTTTACACTCGTGCCCCGGAAGTCACGTTAGAGGCTGGCCCAGGCCACCCCCTCCCCCTCCTGGGTGACAAGGCTCCCCGGGGCCGCGTGGAGAGCCAGGCAAAACGCCACATTGGGTGTTTTTCAGGTAGGGTAGGGCTCCTTTCCAGCACTATCCGCATGTTTTCAACACTTAATCAGGGGAGAGCGCGAACGCAGTCCCCCACTACCAGAAATTGTGCAGTCGAGATTCCCACATTTGGGGAATTCGCCCGGGTCAGCAAAGCACGGGGTGCAATGGCTGAGCCTCGCCGAGGATGAACCACCTTCATGATCATGGTGTCTACCCTGCCAGGTAAGTATGAGTTGTACATGCTGGAAATAGAGGAAAGCACTCAATCCACACACCAGTGCCCTGCCGGTCAGTCAACGACTAGTCCCCTCCACGTGGGCGTAACAATGGCCTCTTTGCGGTACCCAACAACCAAGTCTTAAAATTCCCCTTTAAGCACACACACAAGACACAGTGGCAGTATGTGAGCTGGCAGATATTAAGACTTTGACACATTTTGAGAACCTTCGATACTATTAGTTAAAGCGCTCACACCTATTTGCACTCAAGACAACCGAGCGCACCACCGTGCTCCATGTCATTTTCTTCAACAGCTGAGCTGGCCTTGTCCAATGGGCAAGGCCTTCCAAAAATATCCATAACTCATCAACGTCCCTCTCCACGGAAGTCTTTAGTAAAAGGCGAAAGGCTTATTCGTCATGAAGAGAGACCCGAGTAATTCTACCCGCTTGCCACAGCGGCCGGCAAAGCCTCTAGCCGCGCCGGTCAAGCGCTTAACGGCGCGCGTGCACGCACACACTTGGCGTGGGCAGCTCCGCAAAACAGCACATGCGTTATTTCACAGTCCGAGGTGGCCCTGTGCCCCCGCGGCTGGGTTTAAGGCGTCTTGGGTGGGTGGTTGAGAGCGGGTGTCCGGGTTGAAAGCGGGGCCTGTCGGATTGAGGGTGGGGTTTAATGATGTAGGCGTGGCCTATGCGCTTTGGGGGGCAAAAAAGTTTTAGTGGTGCACAAAGATCTAGTGTTTAGCATGGCCATTCATGAATGACCATTGCTCATTCAGTATGCCGACATGAAAATGCTTACAGCACCTGGTATTCCCAGGCGGTCTCCCATCCAAGTACTAACCAGGCCCGACCCTGCTTAGCTTCCGAGATCGGACGAGATCGGGCGTGTTCAGGGTGGTATGGCCGTAAGCAAAGGCAGCGGTGGCCGGTACGGCCCATATACAGCAGATGGCAGTAGCCAATGCGTTAATGAAAAGCTTACAGCACCTGGTGTTAGATTGTGAAGATTCCGGGGGGGTGCTTAAGAGTGGGTACCCGGGTTCGGATGGAGAGCCGGGTCGTGGGTTTAGCTGGCTTCGGGCCTGGCACCCCGGTGGGAGACCAGGGCTCCCTGGGTCCGAGTGGAGAGCAGGGCAAAAGGTACCCGGGTTCGGATGGAGAGCCGGGTCGTGGGTTTAGCTGGCTTCGGGCCTGGCACCCCGGTGGGGGCCCAAGGCTTCCTGGGTCCGAGTGGAGGGCCGGGCAAAACGACTTTCTGCTGTCCACACTTTGAAGATTTTACACTCGTGCCCCGGAAGTCACGTTAGAGGCTGGCCCAGGCCACCCCCTCCCCCTCCTGGGTGACAAGGCTCCCCGGGGCCGCGTGGAGAGCCAGGCAAAACGCCACATTGGGTGTTTTTCAGGTAGGGTAGGGCTCCTTTCCAGCACTATCCGCATGTTTTCAACACTTAATCAGGGGAGAGCGCGAACGCAGTCCCCCACTACCAGAAATTGTGCAGTCGAGATTCCCACATTTGGGGAATTCGCCCGGGTCAGCAAAGCACGGGGTGCAATGGCTGAGCCTCGCCGAGGATGAACCACCTTCATGATCATGGTGTCTACCCTGCCAGGTAAGTATGAGTTGTACATGCTGGCCATAGAGGAAAGCACTCAATCCACACACCAGTGCCCTGCCGGTCAGTCAACGACTAGTCCCCTCCACGTGGGCGTAACAATGGCCTCTTTGCGGTACCCAACAACCAAGTCTTAAAATTCCCCTTTAAGCACACACACAAGACACAGTGGCAGTATGTGAGCTGGCAGATATTAAGACTTTGACACATTTTGAGAACCTTCGATACTATTAGTTAAAGCGCTCACACCTATTTGCACTCAAGACAACCGAGCGCACCACCGTGCTCCATGTCATTTTCTTCAACAGCTGAGCTGGCCTTGTCCAATGGGCAAGGCCTTCCAAAAATATCCATAACTCATCAACGTCCCTCTCCACGGAAGTCTTTAGTAAAAGGCGAAAGGCTTATTCGTCATGAAGAGAGACCCGAGTAATTCTACCCGCTTGCCACAGCGGCCGGCAAAGCCTCTAGCCGCGCCGGTCAAGCGCTTAACGGCGCGCGTGCACGCACACACTTGGCGTGGGCAGCTCCGCAAAACAGCACATGCGTTATTTCACAGTCCGAGGTGGCCCTGTGCCCCCGCGGCTGGGTTTAAGGCGTCTTGGGTGGGTGGTTAAGAGCGGGTGTCCGGGTTGAAAGCGGGGCCTGTCGGATTGAGGGTGGGGTTTAATGATGTAGGCGTGGCCTATGCGCTTTGGGGGGCAAAAAAGTTTTAGTGGTGCACAAAGATCTAGTGTTTAGCATGGCCATTCATGAATGACCATTGCTCATTCAGTATGCCGACATGAAAATGCTTACAGCACCTGGTATTCCCAGGCGGTCTCCCATCCAAGTACTAACCAGGCCCGACCCTGCTTAGCTTCCGAGATCGGACGAGATCGGGCGTGTTCAGGGTGGTATGGCCGTAAGCAAAGACAGCGGTGGCCGGTACGGCCCATATACAGCAGATGGCAGTAGCCAATGCGTTAATGAAAAGCTTACAGCACCTGGTGTTAGATTGTGAAGATTCCGGGGGGGTGCTTAAGAGTGGGTACCCGGGTTCGGATGGAGAGCCGGGTCGTGGGTTTAGCTGGCTTCGGGCCTGGCACCCCGGTGGGAGACCAGGGCTCCCTGGGTCCGAGTGGAGAGCAGGGCAAAAGGTACCCGGGTTCGGATGGAGAGCCGGGTCGTGGGTTTAGCTGGCTTCGGGCCTGGCACCCCGGTGGGGGCCCAAGGCTTCCTGGGTCCGAGTGGAGGGCCGGGCAAAACGACTTTCTGCTGTCCACACTTTGAAGATTTTACACTCGTGCCCCGGAAGTCACGTTAGAGGCTGGCCCAGGCCACCCCCTCCCCCTCCTGGGTGACAAGGCTCCCCGGGGCCGCGTGGAGAGCCAGGCAAAACGCCACATTGGGTGTTTTTCAGGTAGGGTAGGGCTCCTTTCCAGCACTATCCGCATGTTTTCAACACTTAATCAGGGGAGAGCGCGAACGCAGTCCCCCACTACCAGAAATTGTGCAGTCGAGATTCCCACATTTGGGGAATTCGCCCGGGTCAGCAAAGCACGGGGTGCAATGGCTGAGCCTCGCCGAGGATGAACCACCTTCATGATCATGGTGTCTACCCTGCCAGGTAAGTATGAGTTGTACATGCTGGCCATAGAGGAAAGCACTCAATCCACACACCAGTGCCCTGCCGGTCAGTCAACGACTAGTCCCCTCCACGTGGGCGTAACAATGGCCTCTTTGCGGTACCCAACAACCAAGTCTTAAAATTCCCCTTTAAGCACACACACAAGACACAGTGGCAGTATGTGAGCTGGCAGATATTAAGACTTTGACACATTTTGAGAACCTTCGATACTATTAGTTAAAGCGCTCACACCTATTTGCACTCAAGACAACCGAGCGCACCACCGTGCTCCATGTCATTTTCTTCAACAGCTGAGCTGGCCTTGTCCAATGGGCAAGGCCTTCCAAAAATATCCATAACTCATCAACGTCCCTCTCCACGGAAGTCTTTAGTAAAAGGCGAAAGGCTTATTCGTCATGAAGAGAGACCCGAGTAATTCTACCCGCTTGCCACAGCGGCCGGCAAAGCCTCTAGCCGCGCCGGTCAAGCGCTTAAAGGATCAGTTCGCCACTATAACATGGCATTTGTCATGCTTTAGTATGATATCCGTTCATGAAAAAAATATAAATATTTTCATTTGGCGATATAGTGGCTGACAACGGCTCATGTAACGAGCCGAGGAACGGTGCGCTCATTTCCTACATTACCCACAGTGCATTGCGCGACAGACAGACAGGCAGCCCCAGGCACCCAGGAAGCTGAAAGTTTCTCGTGTTGTTGTTGTTTGGAGTTGCAAGCGATAGAAGTAATAATAGCTAATATTTAGCGGTAGTAATAGTAACAGCAGTAGTGGTGGTATAGTAGTTAGTAGCCTAGTCTCTGGTAGTAAGTAAGTAGCGGTAATAGTAGTGAGTTCGAACGTGCGTCGGACTCGAGATGCCACTGGCTGGCTTCGTTTTTAGAACTAGTTATGACGAAAATACAAATGCAATCATCCAGCTTTACTCTGTACTGTACTCGGACCACTTTGGGTGTGCAGTGAACATTTCACCACCGCAGATATCTTCCAGTTCGACCGCAATCTAATGGAAGAATTGACGCGGATCATCATCATCGAAGCAGAACAGAGGTATGTCGTAATAAACTAAAACTACGACCACATGCATTTCCTTTCAAAATACATGGTTGTTGTTACACGTGGTTGTTGTTGTGATGTCTATAAATTAATTTGACATGCCGAGTGTCTCTGATGCTTACAGCTAAAGACCTTTTTTGCTGTTTGTAACTGGAACACCCTCCACATAAACACCACCATTTTTCCTAGCTCTGGTCCATAGCCCTGCAGAAGGCTATGGACCAGAGCTAAATTTTTCCATATCAAGCTTCAAACTACAAACCAAACATAAAAGCATTTAAAACCGGGAAAGCATCTGTATTAGCATTGGCTATTCAAAAATAGCAGATATACAAGCTCAGTGCGTCACTTGGTGCCGTGCTGCGAGCTTGTATACATTTGCTATTTTTCAACATTTTTGCAAAAATGAAAAACCTTATATTGTTTACCATATTGTCTCATGATTGGTCAGATAGGCCCATAATTGCATAATACTTTATTTGATGCAGGAGCTGAGGTCTCGGTGGCTGTCTTCGACTCAAGAGATGAAGAAGTGGCTTTCAAGGAACTCCCATGAAGTATACAGTATATTATATAGATACAATTTACTTTGTATGTTGCTGTTGTACACAATCTGGATTGATAAATCAATGTACTACTCCTAAGCCTTTACCAATATTGTCGTGCTTTTACTGAAGTACATTTTAAATTCTGGACTTTTACTTGTAACAGAGTATTTCTATATAGCAATATTGATACTTTACAAACTTTGCCTGTGTGGCCTTATTTTTTAAACCTTATGTTACAGTACAATAAAACACATTCACTTATTTCCATTGTGGTCTTGTTTGCATTCAGATGTGAATGAGTATTAGGAATTGGTCAAAATGTATAAATACCATACGCCTACATGAGATAAAATAAAACAAACTTGTCATCAAATCAACTATCTTTTAATAGTACTGATTTACATAAATCTACAGATATATATATAAAAACAGGGGTCTATGGTTGAACTGGAAACTAACAAACTAGATGTTCTATAGTCAGAGGTCACTGAGGCAGGTGGTTTTTCAGGCTTTCTGCATGATGACACGTCACTGGAGCTGCTTCTGGCCGAGACAGGACAGGAGCAGACGCACATGCTGTGGTGAGAGAAGACGTAGAGTCAGTAATGGTGAAAGCACTCAAGGATTACTGGAATGGACGATTGAGTGTGTAGGCTATGTACAGTATGTTTCTTTACTGATCAAATTAGTAGGTAGGCTACAACTGAGTATCACATATCAATCATAATAATAAGCAGACTTGGCAACCTGACTAGAAAGTAACAGTACAGTAAAGAACTTGGGGGTCATTATTCTGAATTGAATTTTAATTCACACAATCATGTTACCAAGATTGCCTTTTTCACCTTTAGAAATATTGTATGAATCAGAGCCCGTCAGTCATTAGATGATGCAAAAACACTGATCCACGCCGTTGTTTTTACAACGATTACAACTTGCGGCAGCCAGAGTTTTAACTAAAACTAAGAGTGTCACGGCATTGGCTTCCGGTTGTTTTTAGGATTGATTTTACAATTATTGGTCTGCATCTGTGACCTTCCGACCTACATGACTGCCTGCCTAGATATGTCCCAAACCACCCCCTCAGGTCCTCACAGCTGGCTTGCTCGATGTGCCTAACAAATGGCAACAAAAAAACACAGTGAAGCAGTTTTCAGCTTCTACGGGCCGACGGCGTGGAACAAACTCCCACTGTACCTTTGACAGGCAGTCTCTAGACATTTTAAAGCACAGCTCAAGACCACCTTATACACTCTTGCTTTTAGATTTATTCATGTCCTCACTATTGCATTACTGCCATTTCAATGTTTTATGCCTTGCGTTTCTTTTTTTTCACCATTGCTCTGTAAAGCACTTTGAGCTGCATTGCATGTCATGAAAGGTGCGATACAAATAGTTTTATTATTATTCAGTGCAAGGCACTTTGCTTGTGTAATTTGTACAATGTCATCAGTTTTATAGTTTGTTGATTACTTTTGATGCAGTAATGATTTTTTTTCTTTTGAGATATTACAAAAGGTTAAAAGTCAATTCACTGTCATCTAGTGTGATTTACAGATACAATTCAATACTACAGTGTGAAACCGTCTGTGTGAGACACAGTAGGCCTATAGTATAAATGACAGTATATTTACTACATTTTACAGGACTTTGGTTGACCACTGACTGGTCTTTGTAAAAGCATATATAAATATATGAACCTTTATTGAAAATGATATGCCCTTGAGACGTGTCATCTCGTTTTCTAGGGGGTCAAACAAAATACAGCAAATACAGTAATGTGCTTTATGTATAAAGTTTGAGTTGAGTATGTATGGCTCACCATCAGTCCATCAAAGACATCTTCAGCTTCATCAGCCTTCTGTACCCATCTGGGCTGACCTAATGGACACAGGTATAACACTTGAATGTTTACATTGCTAGCCCTGAAACATACAAGCCCATGGCTAACATTGCTTCAGATGGCATGCCATACAGTTTTGAATTGAATTAATGAATAGTTGAACGAATAGAAGATGTTTGGACCGAAAAGTTGTAGGCTGAAGCCGTGCCTAGCCTCTGACACTTTATGTAAACAATACGGTGTGGCGACACACACGTACACAAATAAGCTGTAAATACATTGAACACTTACTTCAATCTGAATGTCCCTCTTCGTCCATCGGGCTTCGGTTGCAACTTCCAGTTTATTTAGGCATCCTGAACGCAGGTTCCCAGTAACACAGTCAACAAACACTATCTGGGCAGAAAAAAACGTTTCCTGGGCAGAAAGGTTTGCATGTGCGACGCACTGGACCAGGGAAAGCTACTAGCTAGGTCGCTCCAGCAGGCAACAGTCCACACATCCAGATGCAGCAACTAGCAGCTGCTCTTGTCCCCGTCACTGCATTTCTTCCTCCGTATATTTCTGGTTCATATAACGACC
This sequence comes from Electrona antarctica, assembly GCF_951216825.1. Lineage (NCBI taxonomy): Eukaryota > Metazoa > Chordata > Actinopteri > Myctophiformes > Myctophidae > Electrona > Electrona antarctica. The sequence continues at coordinate 47,622,231 of NC_136797.1, read as the reverse complement.
CTAACGCAGATTCTGCCAATATGTGTAAGGGAAAAATCCCCTGGAGCAGCCATACTGACTCGTTGTTTTCGTTTGTTGTTGTGTAGACAGGGGTGTCCTTCGCGGCTAGGCTAGCTACGGCAAGCCTACCTGTCCATTGTCCCTGTAGTTTCTGAAAGCCTACCGAGTGTCCACCACCTACGTCATTTTTGGACAAATACGTACATGGTGGACAGCTTTGGAAGTGCGCCCACGGAGCTACAGAACACCAATGATAATAAACGGGCGCATTTTAGCATATATGCTAATGATTAAAAACACACAGACTAGGTTGAATAGTGGCGAAGTGGTCCTTTAACGGCGCGCGTGCACGCACACACTTGGCGTGGGCAGCTCCGCAAAACAGCACATGCGTTATTTCACAGTCCGAGGTGGCCCTGTGCCCCCGCGGCTGGGTTTAAGGCGTCTTGGGTGGGTGGTTAAGAGCGGGTGTCCGGGTTGAAAGCGGGGCCTGTCGGATTGAGGGTGGGGTTTAATGATGTAGGCGTGGCCTATGCGCTTTGGGGGGCAAGAAAGTTTTAGTGGTGCACAAAGATCTAGTGTTTAGCATGGCCATTCATGAATGACCATTGCTCATTCAGTATGCCGACATGAAAATGCTTACAGCACCTGGTATTCCCAGGCGGTCTCCCATCCAAGTACTAACCAGGCCCGACCCTGCTTAGCTTCAGAGATCGGACGAGATCGGGCGTGTTCAGGGTGGTATGGCCGTAAGCAAAGGCAGCGGTGGCCGGTACGGCCCATATACAGCAGATGGCAGTAGCCAATGCGTTAATGAAAAGCTTACAGCACCTGGTGTTAGATTGTGAAGATTCCGGGGGGGTGCTTAAGAGTGGGTACCCGGGTCCGGATGGAGAGCCGGGTCGTGGGTTTAGCTGGCTTCGGGCCTGGCACCCCGGTGGGAGACCAGGGCTCCCTGGGTCCGAGTGGAGAGCAGGGCAAAAGGTACCCGGGTTCGGATGGAGAGCCGGGTCGTGGGTTTAGCTGGCTTCGGGCCTGGCACCCCGGTGGGGGCCCAAGGCTTCCTGGGTCCGAGTGGAGGGCCGGGCAAAACGACTTTCTGCTGTCCACACTTTGAAGATTTTACACTCGTGCCCCGGAAGTCACGTTAGAGGCTGGCCCAGGCCACCCCCTCCCCCTCCTGGGTGACAAGGCTCCCCGGGGCCGCGTGGAGAGCCAGGCAAAACGCCACATTGGGTGTTTTTCAGGTAGGGTAGGGCTCCTTTCCAGCACTATCCGCATGTTTTCAACACTTAATCAGGGGAGAGCGCGAACGCAGTCCCCCACTACCAGAAATTGTGCAGTCGAGATTCCCACATTTGGGGAATTCGCCCGGGTCAGCAAAGCACGGGGTGCAATGGCTGAGCCTCGCCGAGGATGAACCACTTTCACTTTTTCACTTTTTAGACATTTTATTTGATTTTGTCAATAGTTTACAGGCAATTCATCAATACAACAATAGTCACACACTGTTCATGGCATAAATACATACATTAATACATACATTACTGATCACATCTTTAACAAGGTACAGATTCTTTTTTTTTTTTTTTTTATAGCACATCTTTTAAAAGGTCATATACCAAACCAGATTCTCCCACTTTCCACATTTCCTTTATTACCCTTGTGTTACATTTGGTCTTGTCCCTGAGGATGTAGTCCCTGGCTATCGTCACTGCTAATTTGGCCACTGACTCCGTGGGCATACAAAATCTTTTGAAAACCAGAATATTTCGGCATTTCCAGATAGCGTCTTTAGTGCAGTTGATCACCGCCCACCATCTTAACCAATTTTCACAGTTGTTACCATTTAGTTCCCCATACATAATGTCATTTTCTGTGGGGTCCCTATGAAGGTCTATCAGCCAGGGCCTCAGGAAGCCCCAGACCTTGTGAGCATGTGGACAAAACCAGAATAGATGTTTGACGTATTCATCTGAGTCACATGTTACTCTTGGGCATTTGCTAGTTCTGGAGCATCTCCTTCCATGCAAAAATGCCCTGGTAGGGAGACAGTTTTGTACTGTGCTCCAGGCCACGTCTTTATGGACATTTTGCAAGAAAGGAGAGTTTACATTCTTCCAGACCTGTAAACATTCTTTTGAAATTAAGGTACTGACCGGCACCGTCCTAGTTGTCTGGGGCGACAGGCCCTTTTCAACAATCTCCCTACTGATCTTGTCTACTGACGTTCCCTTCAAGTTAGCGGACTGAAACAATATCATTGCCTTATCATATATTGTAGGCCTTGTTTCAGCATGTGGGGTGTCTAATGGGAGCCTCTTCCCAAAACGCTGCGCTATATTTTGACCCACCCAAAACTTAGCAAAAAAGGACCATAAACATGTGTTATTGACATTCAGAACAGATTTTACAATTGGAGTTAGAAACAAGGCTTCTAATTTGATGCCCAAATCTGGTACTGCTTTCCCTCCCTTATCCAAAGGTCTATACATTATTTCCCTTTTTACTCTCTCCTGCTGAGAACTCCATAAAAACTGAAAGACAGATCTTCTCAGAGGATTGAGGAAGGTTCTAGGCACAGGCAAGGTGGCAGCCAGATACGTTAGCGAGGCATAGATTTCTGCTTTTATAATTAAAACCTTTCCTGTAATGGACAAGTCTCTTCCCTCCCATCTTAAAAACTTACTTTTAAGCTTTGGAAGTCTTGACTCCCAGTTAACCTTTAACATGTCTTTGCCTATTTCAATTCCGAGCACCTTAATTCGGTCATTCTTTTCTGTTAGCCCCAAATTCATTTTCTCTTCCCTCCAATGTGTATACAAACATTCACTTTTAGCTCTATTGAGCTTAGCCCCTGATGCCCTGGAAAAACAATCGCTCCATCCAAGAGCTTTATCCACTGAGGTGTTATCTGTAGCTAAAATGGTCATATCATCCATATACAGGGTCATCTTTGCCTCCCTCCCGCTGCTCCCTGGTACCAAAAGCCCACGGATGGACTGATCTTGTCTTATTGCGCAAGCCAGAGGTTCCATGGCAAGGATAAAAAGGACAACAGACAGGGGGCATCCTTGCCTAACCCCCGATTCCACCTTAAATGTGTCAGTGCTGTTTCCATTGATGACAACCCTGCTCACACATTCTTTATGGAGCACATCAATCCAGGCCCTAATTGTTGGCCCAAAACCGAAGGCCAGCATTACCTTCTTTAAGTAGGCATGGTTAACCCTATCAAAGGCCTTTTCTAGGTCTAGGCCTACTATACACAGGGGCACCCTTCTGTCAATTGAGTACAAAAAAGAATCCCTTACCAGAGCCAGACTATCACTCATGGAGCGTCCTGGGACAACGCAGGTTTGCTCATCCCCCACCACATTTCCCGCCACCCCCTGTAACCTGAAAAAGAGTGCCTTTGCCAGGATCTTGCGATCCACACCCAACAAAGTAAGTGGTCTCCAATTTTTTATCTCTTTTTTATCACCTTTTTTAAAAAGAAAAGAAATTGTGCCTTCTCTCAAAGTTGCAGGTAGTTGGCCCATGCGTAGGCTTTCATTAAACACTTCTAAAAGGTGACATTTAATTTCTTCCCAGAAAGTGACATAAAATTCCTTTGGCAGGCCATCTGTTCCCGGTGCCTTGTTATCCTGCATGCTTTTTACAGCTTTAAACAGCTCATTAACAGTTAACTCTCCTTCCAACAATCCATTAAAATCCCCTACACTCTTATTCACTTTTGAAAGGATCATCTCTAGGGAAGGACTGTCGAGGTCCTCACCTTTATAGAGGTCGGCATAAAAGTTACCTACCACCGTAAGTATGTCTTTGGTTACCGTTTTTTCGTTGCCATTTTCATCTTTTATGGCTTCCATAATATTCTTGGGTCTTGCTAATTCTTTAAAAAAGTACCTTGTGCACTTTTCATTTTGCTCCATATGTTGCACACGGCTACGGGTTATTAGGCCACGACTCGTCTCTGCGCATCTTCTTAACATCTCACGTTTTAAATTGGCTATTTCTTCAGATACATTAAAACCAGCATGTGCCATTGTATACAGTCTTTGCAATTTTGCCTGCTCTTTTTTACATTTAAAACGTTTTGTTTTTGCAACTTTTCTGCCAACCTCCATAAAAAAACGTTTTACTCTCTCCTTCACATACTCCCACCATTCACCAACCGTGTTGAAAGCAAATTGTAGTGAAGACCATTGAACTAATTTTTCTTTTAGTCTGTCAACAACCTTCTTCTCCTGGAGCAGGGAAGTGTTAAGCTTCCAGGACCCCTTCCCCCTCTCAATTTTTTCTTTCAAAACCATGGTACAATCAATTTTAGAATGGTCAGAAAAACACACTGGGGTAACCGATGCCCGTTGAACCTGCAAACCTTTTGAGGTCAATAGAAAATCAATCCTCGAGTGGGTTCGTCCATTGGTCCATGTGTACCCAGGCTGTCTGGGGTTCATGGCACGAAAAGTATCCATTAATTTAAAATCTTTTATAATGTTTTTCAATGACTCTGTGCTGGAGTCCAGCCTAACTGTACTCGTTGTGAGCCTGTCTTTGGCATCAACAAGACAGTTAAAATCACCTCCCAAGATAATCTCACTGCCACACACCAACAGAGGCTGTAGGGCATTTAATGTCTCAAGGCGATGTTGTAGGTCCGCTGGACAGTACACATTAATCAGTCTTACACTGGCATTGTTTATTTCAATGTCCACACACAAAACCCTCCCGTGGATAACATGTTGGACCCTCTTTATGTTAAAGCCCCACCCTTTAAACAGCACGGCCACCCCTGATGACCTGTTGTCATTGTCTCCAGACCATACAGACTGTCCGTGGCTCCACCTGGCCTCATAACCCTTATAACTGTCTTTAAAGGGGATGAACCACCTTCATGATCATGGTGTCTACCCTGCCAGGTAAGTATGAGTTGTACATGCTGGCCATAGAGGAAAGCACTCAATCCACACACCAGTGCCCTGCCGGTCAGTCAACGACTAGTCCCCTCCACGTGGGCGTAACAATGGCCTCTTTGCGGTACCCAACAACCAAGTCTTAAAATTCCCCTTTAAGCACACACACAAGACACAGTGGCAGTATGTGAGCTGGCAGATATTAAGACTTTGACACATTTTGAGAACCTTCGATACTATTAGTTAAAGCGCTCACACCTATTTGCACTCAAGACAACCGAGCGCACCACCGTGCTCCATGTCATTTTCTTCAACAGCTGAGCTGGCCTTGTCCAATGGGCAAGGCCTTCCAAAAATATCCATAACTCATCAACGTCCCTCTCCACGGAAGTCTTTAGTAAAAGGCGAAAGGCTTATTCGTCATGAAGAGAGACCCGAGTAATTCTACCCGCTTGCCACAGCGGCCGGCAAAGCCTCTAGCCGCGCCGGTCAAGCGCTTAACGGCGCGCGTGCACGCACACACTTGGCGTGGGCAGCTCCGCAAAACAGCACATGCGTTATTTCACAGTCCGAGGTGGCCCTGTGCCCCCGCGGCTGGGTTTAAGGCGTCTTGGGTGGGTGGTTGAGAGCGGGTGTCCGGGTTGAAAGCGGGGCCTGTCGGATTGAGGGTGGGGTTTAATGATGTAGGCGTGGCCTATGCGCTTTGGGGGGCAAAAAAGTTTTAGTGGTGCACAAAGATCTAGTGTTTAGCATGGCCATTCATGAATGACCATTGCTCATTCAGTATGCCGACATGAAAATGCTTACAGCACCTGGTATTCCCAGGCGGTCTCCCATCCAAGTACTAACCAGGCCCGACCCTGCTTAGCTTCCGAGATCGGACGAGAGCGGGCGTGTTCAGGGTGGTATGGCCGTAAGCAAAGGCAGCGGTGGCCGGTACGGCCCATATACAGCAGATGGCAGTAGCCAATGCGTTAATGAAAAGCTTACAGCACCTGGTGTTAGATTGTGAAGATTCCGGGGGGGTGCTTAAGAGTGGGTACCCGGGTTCGGATGGAGAGCCGGGTCGTGGGTTTAGCTGGCTTCGGGCCTGGCACCCCGGTGGGAGACCAGGGCTCCCTGGGTCCGAGTGGAGAGCAGGGCAAAAGGTACCCGGGTTCGGATGGAGAGCCGGGTCGTGGGTTTAGCTGGCTTCGGGCCTGGCACCCCGGTGGGGGCCCAAGGCTTCCTGGGTCCGAGTGGAGGGCCGGGCAAAACGACTTTCTGCTGTCCACACTTTGAAGATTTTACACTCGTGCCCCGGAAGTCACGTTAGAGGCTGGCCCAGGCCACCCCCTCCCCCTCCTGGGTGACAAGGCTCCCCGGGGCCGCGTGGAGAGCCAGGCAAAACGCCACATTGGGTGTTTTTCAGGTAGGGTAGGGCTCCTTTCCAGCACTATCCGCATGTTTTCAACACTTAATCAGGGGAGAGCGCGAACGCAGTCCCCCACTACCAGAAATTGTGCAGTCGAGATTCCCACATTTGGGGAATTCGCCCGGGTCAGCAAAGCACGGGGTGCAATGGCTGAGCCTCGCCGAGGATGAACCACCTTCATGATCATGGTGTCTACCCTGCCAGGTAAGTATGAGTTGTACATGCTGGCCATAGAGGAAAGCACTCAATCCACACACCAGTGCCCTGCCGGTCAGTCAACGACTAGTCCCCTCCACGTGGGCGTAACAATGGCCTCTTTGCGGTACCCAACAACCAAGTCTTAAAATTCCCCTTTAAGCACACACACAAGACACAGTGGCAGTATGTGAGCTGGCAGATATTAAGACTTTGACACATTTTGAGAACCTTCGATACTATTAGTTAAAGCGCTCACACCTATTTGCACTCAAGACAACCGAGCGCACCACCGTGCTCCATGTCATTTTCTTCAACAGCTGAGCTGGCCTTGTCCAATGGGCAAGGCCTTCCAAAAATATCCATAACTCATCAACGTCCCTCTCCACGGAAGTCTTTAGTAAAAGGCGAAAGGCTTATTCGTCATGAAGAGAGACCCGAGTAATTCTACCCGCTTGCCACAGCGGCCGGCAAAGCCTCTAGCCGCGCCGGTCAAGCGCTTAACGGCGCGCGTGCACGCACACACTTGGCGTGGGCAGCTCCGCAAAACAGCACATGCGTTATTTCACAGTCCGAGGTGGCCCTGTGCCCCCGCGGCTGGGTTTAAGGCGTCTTGGGTGGGTGGTTAAGAGCGGGTGTCCGGGTTGAAAGCGGGGCCTGTCGGATTGAGGGTGGGGTTTAATGATGTAGGCGTGGCCTATGCGCTTTGGGGGGCAAGAAAGTTTTAGTGGTGCACAAAGATCTAGTGTTTAGCATGGCCATTCATGAATGACCATTGCTCATTCAGTATGCCGACATGAAAATGCTTACAGCACCTGGTATTCCCAGGCGGTCTCCCATCCAAGTACTAACCAGGCCCGACCCTGCTTAGCTTCCGAGATCGGACGAGATCGGGCGTGTTCAGGGTGGTATGGCCGTAAGCAAAGGCAGCGGTGGCCGGTACGGCCCATATACAGCAGATGGCAGTAGCCAATGCGTTAATGAAAAGCTTACAGCACCTGGTGTTAGATTGTGAAGATTCCGGGGGGGTGCTTAAGAGTGGGTACCCGGGTCCGGATGGAGAGCCGGGTCGTGGGTTTAGCTGGCTTCGGGCCTGGCACCCCGGTGGGAGACCAGGGCTCCCTGGGTCCGAGTGGAGAGCAGGGCAAAAGGTACCCGGGTTCGGATGGAGAGCCGGGTCGTGGGTTTAGCTGGCTTCGGGCCTGGCACCCCGGTGGGGGCCCAAGGCTTCCTGGGTCCGAGTGGAGGGCCGGGCAAAACGACTTTCTGCTGTCCACACTTTGAAGATTTTACACTCGTGCCCCGGAAGTCACGTTAGAGGCTGGCCCAGGCCACCCCCTCCCCCTCCTGGGTGACAAGGCTCCCCGGGGCCGCGTGGAGAGCCAGGCAAAACGCCACATTGGGTGTTTTTCAGGTAGGGTAGGGCTCCTTTCCAGCACTATCCGCATGTTTTCAACACTTAATCAGGGGAGAGCGCGAACGCAGTCCCCCACTACCAGAAATTGTGCAGTCGAGATTCCCACATTTGGGGAATTCGCCCGGGTCAGCAAAGCACGGGGTGCAATGGCTGAGCCTCGCCGAGGATGAACCACCTTCATGATCATGGTGTCTACCCTGCCAGGTAAGTATGAGTTGTACATGCTGGCCATAGAGGAAAGCACTCAATCCACACACCAGTGCCCTGCCGGTCAGTCAACGACTAGTCCCCTCCACGTGGGCGTAACAATGGCCTCTTTGCGGTACCCAACAACCAAGTCTTAAAATTCCCCTTTAAGCACACACACAAGAACAGTGGCAGTATGTGAGCTGGCAGATATTAAGACTTTGACACATTTTGAGAACCTTCGATACTATTAGTTAAAGCGCTCACACCTATTTGCACTCAAGACAACCGAGCGCACCACCGTGCTCCATGTCATTTTCTTCAACAGCTGAGCTGGCCTTGTCCAATGGGCAAGGCCTTCCAAAAATATCCATAACTCATCAACGTCCCTCTCCACGGAAGTCTTTAGTAAAAGGCGAAAGGCTTATTCGTCATGAAGAGAGACCCGAGTAATTCTACCCGCTTGCCACAGCGGCCGGCAAAGCCTCTAGCCGCGCCGGTCAAGCGCTTAACGGCGCGCGTGCACGCACACACTTGGCGTGGGCAGCTCCGCAAAACAGCACATGCGTTATTTCACAGTCCGAGGTGGCCCTGTGCCCCCGCGGCTGGGTTTAAGGCGTCTTGGGTGGGTGGTTGAGAGCGGGTGTCCGGGTTGAAAGCGGGGCCTGTCGGATTGAGGGTGGGGTTTAATGATGTAGGCGTGGCCTATGCGCTTTGGGGGGCAAAAAAGTTTTAGTGGTGCACAAAGATCTAGTGTTTAGCATGGCCATTCATGAATGACCATTGCTCATTCAGTATGCCGACATGAAAATGCTTACAGCACCTGGTATTCCCAGGCGGTCTCCCATCCAAGTACTAACCAGGCCCTACCCTGCTTAGCTTCCGAGATCGGACGAGATCGGGCGTGTTCAGGGTGGTATGGCCGTAAGCAAAGGCAGCGGTGGCCGGTACGGCCCATATACAGCAGATGGCAGTAGCCAATGCGTTAATGAAAAGCTTACAGCACCTGGTGTTAGATTGTGAAGATTCCGGGGGGGTGCTTAAGAGTGGGTACCCGGGTTCGGATGGAGAGCCGGGTCGTGGGTTTAGCTGGCTTCGGGCCTGGCACCCCGGTGGGAGACCAGGGCTCCCTGGGTCCGAGTGGAGAGCAGGGCAAAAGGTACCCGGGTTCGGATGGAGAGCCGGGTCGTGGGTTTAGCTGGCTTCGGGCCTGGCACCCCGGTGGGGGCCCAAGGCTTCCTGGGTCCGAGTGGAGGGCCGGGCAAAACGACTTTCTGCTGTCCACACTTTGAAGATTTTACACTCGTGCCCCGGAAGTCACGTTAGAGGCTGGCCCAGGCCACCCCCTCCCCCTCCTGGGTGACAAGGCTCCCCGGGGCCGCGTGGAGAGCCAGGCAAAACGCCACATTGGGTGTTTTTCAGGTAGGGTAGGGCTCCTTTCCAGCACTATCCGCATGTTTTCAACACTTAATCAGGGGAGAGCGCGAACGCAGTCCCCCACTACCAGAAATTGTGCAGTCGAGATTCCCACATTTGGGGAATTCGCCCGGGTCAGCAAAGCACGGGGTGCAATGGCTGAGCCTCGCCGAGGATGAACCACCTTCATGATCATGGTGTCTACCCTGCCAGGTAAGTATGAGTTGTACATGCTGGCCATAGAGGAAAGCACTCAATCCACACACCAGTGCCCTGCCGGTCAGTCAACGACTAGTCCCCTCCACGTGGGCGTAACAATGGCCTCTTTGCGGTACCCAACAACCAAGTCTTAAAATTCCCCTTTAAGCACACACACAAGACACAGTGGCAGTATGTGAGCTGGCAGATATTAAGACTTTGACACATTTTGAGAACCTTCGATACTATTAGTTAAAGCGCTCACACCTATTTGCACTCAAGACAACCGAGCGCACCACCGTGCTCCATGTCATTTTCTTCAACAGCTGAGCTGGCCTTGTCCAATGGGCAAGGCCTTCCAAAAATATCCATAACTCATCAACGTCCCTCTCCACGGAAGTCTTTAGTAAAAGGCGAAAGGCTTATTCGTCATGAAGAGAGACCCGAGTAATTCTACCCGCTTGCCACAGCGGCCGGCAAAGCCTCTAGCCGCGCCGGTCAAGCGCTTAACGGCGCGCGTGCACGCACACACTTGGCGTGGGCAGCTCCGCAAAACAGCACATGCGTTATTTCACAGTCCGAGGTGGCCCTGTGCCCCCGCGGCTGGGTTTAAGGCGTCTTGGGTGGGTGGTTGAGAGCGGGTGTCCGGGTTGAAAGCGGGGCCTGTCGGATTGAGGGTGGGGTTTAATGATGTAGGCGTGGCCTATGCGCTTTGGGGGGCAAAAAAGTTTTAGTGGTGCACAAAGATCTAGTGTTTAGCATGGCCATTCATGAATGACCATTGCTCATTCAGTATGCCGACATGAAAATGCTTACAGCACCTGGTATTCCCAGGCGGTCTCCCATCCAAGTACTAACCAGGCCCGACCCTGCTTAGCTTCCGAGATCGGACGAGATCGGGCGTGTTCAGGGTGGTATGGCCGTAAGCAAAGGCAGCGGTGGCCGGTACGGCCCATATACAGCAGATGGCAGTAGCCAATGCGTTAATGAAAAGCTTACAGCACCTGGTGTTAGATTGTGAAGATTCCGGGGGGGTGCTTAAGAGTGGGTACCCGGGTTCGGATGGAGAGCCGGGTCGTGGGTTTAGCTGGCTTCGGGCCTGGCACCCCGGTGGGAGACCAGGGCTCCCTGGGTCCGAGTGGAGAGCAGGGCAAAAGGTACCCGGGTTCGGATGGAGAGCCGGGTCGTGGGTTTAGCTGGCTTCGGGCCTGGCACCCCGGTGGGGGCCCAAGGCTTCCTGGGTCCGAGTGGAGGGCCGGGCAAAACGACTTTCTGCTGTCCACACTTTGAAGATTTTACACTCGTGCCCCGGAAGTCACGTTAGAGGCTGGCCCAGGCCACCCCCTCCCCCTCCTGGGTGACAAGGCTCCCCGGGGCCGCGTGGAGAGCCAGGCAAAACGCCACATTGGGTGTTTTTCAGGTAGGGTAGGGCTCCTTTCCAGCACTATCCGCATGTTTTCAACACTTAATCAGGGGAGAGCGCGAACGCAGTCGCCCACTACCAGAAATTGTGCAGTCGAGATTCCCACATTTGGGGAATTCGCCCGGGTCAGCAAAGCACGGGGTGCAATGGCTGAGCCTCGCCGAGGATGAACCACCTTCATGATCATGGTGTCTACCCTGCCAGGTAAGTATGAGTTGTACATGCTGGCCATAGAGGAAAGCACTCAATCCACACACCAGTGCCCTGCCGGTCAGTCAACGACTAGTCCCCTCCACGTGGGCGTAACAATGGCCTCTTTGCGGTACCCAACAACCAAGTCTTAAAATTCCCCTTTAAGCACACACACAAGACACAGTGGCAGTATGTGAGCTGGCAGATATTAAGACTTTGACACATTTTGAGAACCTTCGATACTATTAGTTAAAGCGCTCACACCTATTTGCACTCAAGACAACCGAGCGCACCACCGTGCTCCATGTCATTTTCTTCAACAGCTGAGCTGGCCTTGTCCAATGGGCAAGGCCTTCCAAAAATATCCATAACTCATCAACGTCCCTCTCCACGGAAGTCTTTAGTAAAAGGCGAAAGGCTTATTCGTCATGAAGAGAGACCCGAGTAATTCTACCCGCTTGCCACAGCGGCCGGCAAAGCCTCTAGCCGCGCCGGTCAAGCGCTTAACGGCGCGCGTGCACGCACACACTTGGCGTGGGCAGCTCCGCAAAACAGCACATGCGTTATTTCACAGTCCGAGGTGGCCCTGTGCCCCCGCGGCTGGGTTTAAGGCGTCTTGGGTGGGTGGTTGAGAGCGGGTGTCCGGGTTGAAAGCGGGGCCTGTCGGATTGAGGGTGGGGTTTAATGATGTAGGCGTGGCCTATGCGCTTTGGGGGGCAAAAAGTTTTAGTGGTGCACAAAGATCTAGTGTTTAGCATGGCCATTCATGAATGACCATTGCTCATTCAGTATGCCGACATGAAAATGCTTACAGCACCTGGTATTCCCAGGCGGTCTCCCATCCAAGTACTAACCAGGCCCGACCCTGCTTAGCTTCCGAGATCGGACGAGATCGGGCGTGTTCAGGGTGGTATGGCCGTAAGCAAAGGCAGCGGTGGCCGGTACGGCCCATATACAGCAGATGGCAGTAGCCAATGCGTTAATGAAAAGCTTACAGCACCTGGTGTTAGATTGTGAAGATTCCGGGGGGGTGCTTAAGAGTGGGTACCCGGGTCCGGATGGAGAGCCGGGTCGTGGGTTTAGCTGGCTTCGGGCCTGGCACCCCGGTGGGAGACCAGGGCTCCCTGGGTCCGAGTGGAGAGCAGGGCAAAAGGTACCCGGGTTCGGATGGAGAGCCGGGTCGTGGGTTTAGCTGGCTTCGGGCCTGGCACCCCGGTGGGGGCCCAAGGCTTCCTGGGTCCGAGTGGAGGGCCGGGCAAAACGGCTTTCTGCTGTCCACACTTTGAAGATTTTACACTCGTGCCCCGGAAGTCACGTTAGAGGCTGGCCCAGGCCACCCCCTCCCCCTCCTGGGTGACAAGGCTCCCCGGGGCCGCGTGGAGAGCCAGGCAAAACGCCACATTGGGTGTTTTTCAGGTAGGGTAGGGCTCCTTTCCAGCACTATCCGCATGTTTTCAACACTTAATCAGGGGAGAGCGCGAACGCAGTCCCCCACTACCAGAAATTGTGCAGTCGAGATTCCCACATTTGGGGAATTCGCCCGGGTCAGCAAAGCACGGGGTGCAATGGCTGAGCCTCGCCGAGGATGAACCACTTTTAGACTCTTTATTTGATTCAGTCACAAATTTACAGGCATTTCAAAAACAAAACATGTTCAATTGTTCATAATATCATCCCAAGTAGCATGTCAATAATAAAATCACATAAATGTTTACATTTCATGTTCACAATGCATCTTTCAAAATGTCGAGTACAAACCCATTTCCCACTTTCCACAATTCTGTTAGTTCCCTGCTTTCAAATTCTGTTTTATCTTTGAGAATGTAATCTCGTGCTATAGTCACTGCAAGTTTTGCTACTGTCTCTGGTGGCATACTGAACTTCTTAAAAACAAGTACATTCCTGCATTTCCATATGGCTTCCTTTGTACTGTTAATAACTGCCCACCATCTTAACCATTTTGCACTGTCTTTACAATGTAGTTCGCCATACATGACATCGTTAACAGTGGGGTCCCTATAGAGGTCCTTCAACCAGGGCCTCAGGACTCCCCACACCCTCTGAGAATGCTGGCAGAACCAAAACAAATGACGTACATTCTCATCAACATTACAGTTCACTCTGGGGCATTTACTGCTTCTAGAGCACCTTCTCGCATGCAGAAAGGCTCTGGTGGGCAGGCAGTTATGCACTGCACTCCAGGCCACATCCTTTTGCACATTCAACAGGTATTTTGAATTAACATTTTTCCAGACTTGTACACATTCCGTTCCAATTAAGATGCCAACTGGCACAAGTCTGGTTGTTTGTGGTGACAGTCTCATTTCCACCATACCCCTGTTCACCTTGCCTATTGAATTTCCACCCCAAAAACCAGACTTAAACAGTGTAATTGCCTTCTCATAAACTTGTGGTCTAGTTTCTGCATGCGGTGTGTCTAGTGGTAATCTTTTCCCTAATCTGCTCGAAATTGTTTGCCCCACCCAAAACTTTGCAAAATAAGACCATAGACTTGTATTACTGTCCATTAAAACAGAGTTCATAATAGGGGTTAAAAACAAGGCTTCTAGCTTTGTACCAAGCTCTGGCACTGCTTTCCCCCCCTTTTCGTTGGGTCGGTACATGATTTCCCTTTTGACTCTCTCCTGCTGAGAACCCCATACAAATTGGAACACTGCCCTTCTTAGTGCTGTAAGGAATTCCCTGGGCACCGGTAGGGTGGCAGCCAGATATGTTAGGGAGGCATAGATTTCAGCTTTGATCACCAGGACTTTGCCTGTCATGGTGAGCTCTCTATCTTCCCATCTTAACAATTTTCCTTTTATAATTGGGAGTCTAGACTCCCAATTTACCTTTGTCATATCCTTTCCAATCTCAATTCCCAAAACTTTGATTCTTTCTGTTTGCTCTTTTAGGCCCAAATCTAACTTGTTCTCATGCCAATTTATGTACAAGCATTCACTTTTAGCTCTATTGAGCTTGGCCCCTGATGCTCTGGAAAAACAGTCACTCCACCCAAGGGCCTTGATCACTGAGCTGTTATCTTTACATATGATATTCATGTCATCCATGTACAGGGTCAGCTTGGCCTCCCTGCCCCTGCTGCCTGGAACAAGAAGACCTCGGATGGAGTGATCTTGGCGTATGGCACAAGCCAGAGGCTCGATGGCCAAGATGAAAAGGACCACGGACAGTGGGCACCCTTGTCTGACCCCTGACTGTACCTTGAAGGTGTTTGTGCTATTACCATTTATTACCACTCTACTAATGCACTCATTGTACAATAGGTCTATCCAGGCCCTTATTTTAGGTCCAAAACCAAAAGCCACCATCACCTCCTTTAGATATGCATGGTTGATCCGGTCAAAAGCCTTTTCTAGGTCAAGACCGGCTATACAGAGGGGGACCCTACGATCAACTGCATAAAGAAAGGAGTCTCTAACCAAGGCAAGGCTATCACCCATGGACCTCCCCGGTATCACACAAGTCTGCTCCTCTCCCACCACTTGTCCTGCCACCTCCTGCAGCCTGAAAAAGAGGGCCTTTGCCAGAATTTTACGATCTACCCCCAACAATGTCAGTGGTCTCCAATTTTTTAGATTATTCTTCTCACCCTTTTTAAATAACAATGAAATTATGCCTTCCCTCAGGGATGGTGGGAGTTTACCCATGTGGAGGCTCTCATTATACACTTCCAAAAGGGGGCCCTTTATTTCTTCCCAAAAGGTAGTGTAAAACTCCTTAGGCAGGCCATCAGCTCCCGGTGCCTTATTGTCCTGCATGCTCTTCACAGCCTTAGTCAGTTCATTTATTGTTAGATCAATCTCCAACAACTCATTAAAATCATTTACATTTTTATCTACCTTTGACAGGAGTCTATCTAAAGACCCTCTATCTAGGTCTTCTCCATTATAGAGGTCTGAGTAAAAGCTCTGTACACAGGCAAGTATTTCTTTTGTTTCTTTCTTTTCATCACCATCTTTATCTTGTATTGCTTCCATTACATTTCTCGGACGGGCTAACTTTCTAAAAAAATATCTTGTACACTTTTCATTTTCCTCCATATGTTGTACTCTACTGCGTGTCAATAGTCCACGACTAGCCTCTGTGGATAGTCGTAGCATTTCACGCTTTAAATTTGCTATTTCTTCTGAAACATTGAAGCCTGAATGTGCCATTGTATATAGCCGCTGTAGCTTGGCTTGCTGCTTTTTTAGCCTAAATCTTTTGTTTTTTGCTGTTTTTTTACCCACCTCTATGAAAAAACCTTTGATTCTCCCCTTCAAGTACTCCCACCATTCACCCATATTGTCAAAGGCAAACTGTAAGGAAGACCACTGCTTCAGTTTTTCTTTTAGTCTACTGACCATATTTTTGTCTTGGAGCAAGGAAGTATTTAACTTCCATGACCCTTTCCCTTTTTCCATTTTTCCTTTCAGAACAAAAGTACATTCAATTTTTTGATGGTCTGAAAAGAAGACAGGTGTAGCTGAGGCCTTTGTGACCTGTAAACCTTGTGAAGTAAGTAGGAAGTCTATCCTTGAATGAGTTCTGCCATTTGTCCATGTGTATCCCGGCCTCCTGGGATTTATGGCACGATAAGTGTCAGTCAATTTGAAATCCTTCACAATGTTTTTCAGTGTCTCTGAACTAGAGTCCAACCTGACTGTACTGGTGGTTAACCTGTCCTTGATGTCTAACAAACAGTTAAAATCACCTCCTAAGACCACCTCCTTACCACACACCAAGAGAGGCTGTATGGCCCTTAAGGTCTCTAGGCGATCTTGCAGATCTACTGGACAGTACACATTTATAATCCTCAACCTGGTATTGTTCAGTTCCACATCCACACATAATACCCTCCCATGAATGACATGCTGGACACTCTGTATGTTTACTCCCCAACCTTTAAACAATATGGCCACCCCTGATGACCTGTTGTTGTTATCCCCTGACCATACTGATTGGCCCCAAGTCCATCTCTCCTCATAGATCTTATAGTTGTCTCTGTAAGGAATATTACACTCCTGTAATAGGAATATGTCACTACTTTCGGCCTGCAGGAAGTTGAATGCTGTTAAGCATTTAACAGGGTCGTTCAGGCCTCTAGTGTTGAGGGATGCAATAGATGTAGTAGCCATAATTATACATTGGGAGGGGATCTAAAAACGTAGGGGGGCAGGGTCGGGGGGGTCAAACACTAGGGGAGGCGGTGCCATCTCTTCCCTTACGTCTTTTCTTGCTCGACTTTTGTTTTTGCCAAATTCCCTCCTCCCCCGCCACCTTCATTTGAGTGACGGTGGAGAAGTCATTTAGGCTCTGTGCATCCAGGAAGGAAAAAGAAGTGGAAGAAGGGGATGGCCATACCTGGGGATCGGAGACAATTGACTCTTCCGTTGAGTCCTGGTTCGGGCGCTTCTGGGATTCAGGCTGTGGGTGATTCGTGCAGCCTGGAACCAGAGGCATAGGCTGGGGAGGTCCTCCGTCTCCCTCGGATCTACCCCTCAGCTTGTTGGAATCGGGGAGACCCTCGAGGGTTGCTGGGATCTCCGCCATCAGGTTGTCCAGGAGGTCTCTGCAGTCACTGGAGCAGATTGTGGTGGAGTTTGCCAGCCGCTCCGGGAGGTCCAAATGGATCTCCTGGCTGGTGTCGTCGTCCTCATCCGGGGGGTTGCTCCAGTCCAGCATTCCACTCTCTCCAGGTAGGTCACTCTCGCCGGGGTGCCCGCTCTCGCCGGGTTGCTCGGTGGCCTCCGCTGCCGCTGATGCTGGGGATCGAGCGCTGGCTGTGGGGGGCTCTCCATGATCGTCCTGGGCTGGCTCAGCTGGCTCAGCTGGCTGGTTGTTGGAAGCTCTCCCTTCCTGCTGAGCTGTCCCTTCCTGTTGAGCTTGTTGTCCTGGAGCACGGTCTGTAGCATGGTCTTCCTCGTCATCTGAGTGCAGCAAATCTGGCTCTGACTGCCTGATTTTGTTGGCGTACGACTTCGGGCATGTCCTGAAGGTGTGGGTGGAGGACCCACAGAGGTTGCACCTCATTGGCTGGTCACAGTCCCTCGTTGTATGCCTGGCCGTTTTGCAGTTCTTGCAGTAGTTGTTCGTGCAGTCGGCCGCTAGGTGGCCCAGTGAGCCGCACTTCCTACAAGTTTTGGGCTGGCCTTGGTAGAAGACGTTGCCTCTCATTCTCCCCAGCTGGATGGTTGATGGGAGGTGTTGCAGTAGCCCACTTCTCAAGTCTCTCCTTAGTTTGACGTAATAACGCCGCGCACCTGTACGGATGCCGTCCTGGTCCCTCAGTTCCATGCCTCTCTGCACGTCACATTTGAATTTCAACCACGTTTCTATATCGGCAGTTGTGACATTTTCAGAATACATTAACACTGTCACTGTTTTTGCATCTCTCTCCGAGAGTGGAATGAGTCTGATGTTCTGCAACCTCGGGTTGTTCTCTTTTCTCTGACGAAATCGGTCAACACACTGCTCAAAAAATCCAAACGTGCCAAAGATGACTTCAAATACCTTCTTTCCTGGGAGAGCGAAGATATAATCCAGCTGTTGTGCTGAAAATCCAAGTTCAGCCTGCAATACATTCCTTGAGAACTGCAAACGATCCATCTCGAGCTCACCCTGTAGCTCAAATCTGACAGCATTGCGTCTACTCTGGGTTTGCGTTGAAGCCATTTTTGTGGTCGACGCCGAAGGATTCTGCCACAAGTCTGGCTCCTCCGTACTGCAATGGCAAGCAACTACCACCGGACTTCTTTATCTTTGCCCCATACACCGCTCGGCCAGATAAATCAATGTTTAAGTACTGTGGCGGGTGAACCTTCGTGATCATGGTGTCTCCCCTGCCAGGTAAGTATACTTACCTGGCAGGGTAGACACCATGATCATGAAGGTGGTTCATCCTCGGCGAGGCTCAGCCATTGCACCCCGTGCTTTGCTGACCCGGGCGAATTCCCCAAATGTGGGAATCTCGACTGCACAATTTCTGGTAGTGGGGGACTGCGTTCGCGCTCTCCCCTGATTAAGTGTTGAAAACATGCGGATAGTGCTGGAAAGGAGCCCTACCCTACCTGAAAAACACCCAATGTGGCGTTTTGCCTGGCTCTCCACGCGGCCCCGGGGAGCCTTGTCACCCAGGAGGGGGAGGGGGTGGCCTGGGCCAGCCTCTAACGTGACTTCCGGGGCACGAGTGTAAAATCTTCAAAGTGTGGAGAGCAGAAAGTCGTTTTGCCCGGCCCTCCACTCGGACCCAGGAAGCCTTGGGCCCCCACCGGGGTGCCAGGCCCGAAGCCAGCTAAACCCACGACCCGGCTCTCCATCCGAACCCGGGTACCCACTCTTAAGCACCCCCCCGGAATCTTCACAATCTAACACCAGGTGCTGTAAGCTTTTCATTAACGCATTGGCTACTGCCATCTGCTGTATATGGGCCGTACCGGCCACCGCTGCCTTTGCTTACGGCCATACCACCCTGAACACGCCCGATCTCGTCCGATCTCGGAAGCTAAGCAGGATCGGGCCTGGTTAGTACTTGGATGGGAGACCGCCTGGGAATACCAGGTGCTGTAAGCATTTTCATGTCGGCATACTGAATGAGCAATGGTCATTCATGAATGGCCATGCTAAACACTAGATCTTTGTGCACCACTAAAACTTTTTGCCCCCCCAAAGCGCATAGGCCACGCCTACATCATTAAACCCCACCCTCAATCCGACAGGCCCCGCTTTCAACCCGGACACCCGCTCTTAACCACCCACCCAAGACGCCTTAAACCCAGCCGCGGGGGCACAGGGCCACCTCGGACTGTGAAATAACGCATGTGCTGTTTTGCGGAGCTGCCCACGCCAAGTGTGTGCGTGCACGCGCGCCGTTAAGCGCTTGACCGGCGCGGCTAGAGGCTTTGCCGGCCGCTGTGGCAAGCGGGTAGAATTACTCGGGTCTCTCTTCATGACGAATAAGCCTTTCGCCTTTTACTAAAGACTTCCGTGGAGAGGGACGTTGATGAGTTATGGATATTTTTGGAAGGCCTTGCCCATTGGACAAGGCCAGCTCAGCTGTTGAAGAAAATGACATGGAGCACGGTGGTGCGCTCGGTTGTCTTGAGTGCAAATAGGTGTGAGCGCTTTAACTAATAGTATCGAAGGTTCTCAAAATGTGTCAAAGTCTTAATATCTGCAAGCTCACATACTGCCACTGTGTCTTGTGTGTGTGTGTGCTTAAAGGGGAATTTTAAGACTTGGTTGTTGGGTACCGCAAAGAGGCCATTGTTACGCCCACGTGGAGGGGACTAGTCGTTGACTGACCGGCAGGGCACTGGTGTGTGGATTGAGTGCTTTCCTCTATGGCCAGCATGTACAACTCCTACTTACCTGGCAGGGTAGACACCATGATCATGAAGGTGGTTCATCCTCGGCGAGGCTCAGCCATTGCACCCCGTGCTTTGCTGACCCGGGCGAATTCCCCAAATGTGGGAATCTCGACTGCACAATTTCTGGTAGTGGGGGACTGCGTTCGCGCTCTCCCCTGATTAAGTGTTGAAAACATGCGGATAGTGCTGGAAAGGAGCCCTACCCTACCTGAAAAACACCCAATGTGGCGTTTTGCCTGGCTCTCCACGCGGCCCCGGGGAGCCTTGTCACCCAGGAGGGGGAGGGGGTGGCCTGGGCCAGCCTCTAACGTGACTTCCGGGGCAGGCCCGAAGCCAGCTAAACCCACGACCCGGCTCTCCATCCGAACCCGGGTACCTTTTGCCCTGCTCTCCACTCGGACCCAGGGAGCCCTGGTCTCCCACCGGGGTGCCAGGCCCGAAGCCAGCTAAACCCACGACCCGGCTCTCCATCCGAACCCGGGTACCCACTCTTAAGCACCCCCCCGGAATCTTCACAATCTAACACCAGGTGCTGTAAGCTTTTCATTAACGCATTGGCTACTGCCATCTGCTGTATATGGGCCGTACCGGCCACCGCTGCCTTTGCTTACGGCCATACCACCCTGAACACGCCCGATCTCGTCCGATCTCGGAAGCTAAGCAGGGTCGGGCCTGGTTAGTACTTGGATGGGAGACCGCCTGGGAATACCAGGTGCTGTAAGCATTTTCATGTCGGCATACTGAATGAGCAATGGTCATTCATGAATGGCCATGCTAAACACTAGATCTTTGTGCACCACTAAAACGTTTTGCCCCCCCAAAGCGCATAGGCCACGCCTACATCATTAAACCCCACCCTCAATCCGACAGGCCCCGCTTTCAACCCGGACACCCGCTCTTAACCACCCACCCAAGACGCCTTAAACCCAGCCGCGGGGGCACAGGGCCACCTCGGACTGTGAAATAACGCATGTGCTGTTTTGCGGAGCTGCCCACGCCAAGTGTGTGCGTGCACGCGCGCCGTTAAGCTCTTGACCGGCGCGGCTAGAGGCTTTGCCGGCCGCTGTGGCAAGCGGAATTACTCGGGTCTCTCTTCATGACGAATAAGCCTTTCGCCTTTTACTAAAGACTTCCGTGGAGAGGGACGTTGATGAGTTATGGATATTTTTGGAAGGCCTTGCCCATTGGACAAGGCCAGCTCAGCTGTTGAAGAAAATGACATGGAGCACGGTGGTGCGCTCGGTTGTCTTGAGTGCAAATAGGTGTGAGCGCTTTAACTAATAGTATCGAAGGTTCTCAAAATGTGTCAAAGTCTTAACATCTGCAAGCTCACATACTGCCACTGTGTCTTGTGTGTGTGTGTGCTTAAAGGGGAATTTTAAGACTTGGTTGTTGGGTACCGCAAAGAGGCCATTGTTACGCCCATGTGGAGGGGACTAGTCGTTGACTGACCGGCAGGGCACTGGTGTGTGGATTGAGTGCTTTCCTCTATGGCCAGCATGTACAACTCATACTTACCTGGCAGGGTAGACACCATGATCATGAAGGTGGTTCATCCTCGGCGAGGCTCAGCCATTGCACCCCGTGCTTTGCTGACCCGGGCGAATTCCCCAAATGTGGGAATCTCGACTGCACAATTTCTGGTAGTGGGGGACTGCGTTCGCGCTCTCCCCTGATTAACACTAGCATGTCTGAATTAAAATCACTACTACTATGACGGCTAACGGTCAGGCTGACCGGTGTTTTTCGTGCAATTCCATTGGCCACTCTCTCCCTGCATCTCTTCACACCTCTCCCCCCGTGGCGGGGGGTTGACGACTTGCCATTGTCTTCTAAATGTCACATTCCAACTAATTCAAGGCAGCGTTTCAACTCGACAGGACAACTCAAAGTTATTTTTCAACATGTATTTATTTAGCTATGCTCAATAGATAGGTGGAAACAATACGCCAGTCAGTCAACACACCATATTTCACCATATTTTTGATGCGCTGATATATGAAATGAATATGCGCGACAGCTGTGCGTGCGTGCGTGCAAATCAGAAAAGTTTAGGCTACAGACAAAGGAGTTGGGAGTTTGGGAGCGGCCGGCTAGCCACATATTAGCCTATATATATTTTAAAAATACCCAGCATAATTGTTGGGAAGGCTAAGCCTGGCCTAGCCGCCGCCTATGATCGATGTCATTTATATATATTTGATTTATTGTGCCAGCAGAGAGATCCGTAGCAGCAGCACGGTTTATATATACACCATAGGATAGATCAAGTCATGTGACGCATCACCGCCACAAATAGTGCTACAGCGTTATCTAAAATGCACTTCCGCATACCTCACCGTCAGTTACTTGGATATTTTCTCCCTCTCCACGAGAGAGGGAAGGAGAGAGAAAAAAGAGAGCCGTGATGCGTCAGTTCCACTGGTCGCGTGCAGAAAAGTTATTTTCTTTTTCATTTCAGTTTACCAAACTATAATTATAGTGACGATGTGAGCGCTATATATTCAATATAGCGCTAGCTATAGCTAGTTTCTGTACCATACCACGTTCCTATGTCGCGCATTTCATATCAGCGCATCTTACCGTCTCGTTTCTGTATTGAATCAACCAAATTTGTACCGTAGTAAAAAAAAACAATGTCTGTTTACTTGGATCCATGAACATAAATTATAACATAATTATGCTAAAGATGGCGTGTATAGTCAACATGTATTTATATCTATTGAGCTATGCGCTTGGTGGAAACAATACCACACACCATATTTCTTTTTCCGTTTCGAGAAATAAAGTCAGACATGAATACTTTGTGTTAATTAAATACGACATTAGCGTTATATATTGTCATTTTTATATAGAGGGGATACATTATAGGGAAGGAGGTCTATCGCGTTGGAATGATTCATGTCATTAATTACCCTTGCGCAAGGTGACAAGAGCAGGAATGTGCAGAATTATTTATACTGATTGATTCAATAGTTCAAACACAATCAACACAATAACAATCGAATGGATTTCTGATTGGGCCATTCTGCACATTCCTGCTCTTGTCACCTTGCAACTACGATGCAAAAAATGTGTATAAAGGATTTGATGTCACACATGCATGCTTGTGATGTAACACCAAACATTTCAGGCCTACATGGTAATATTCGTTCAAAAACTATAGCCTACGGTACAAAATAAATGTAGGATGTAGCATTTATTCATATTATACACAAGTCATTTCATTGAAAACAGCCAACAGGAAATGTCATGCACAGCTCAGTCACAATGCTATAAACTTTATTATCCCATATAATTATGCTAAAGATGGCGTGTATAGTCAACATGTATTTATTTAGCTATGCTCAATAGATATAGGTGGAAACAATACGCCAGTCAGTCAACACACCATATTTTCTTTTTCATTTCAGAAACTATAATTATAGTGACGATCTGAGCGCTATATATTCAATATAGCGCTCACATGTCACTATAATTAATTACCCTTGCGCAGCAATTACACTGTCCATCTTTGTATTGAGACAATAAAATAAATACGACATTAGCGTTATATATTGTCATTTTTATATAGAGGGGATACATTATAGGGAAGGAGGTCTATCGCGTTGGAATGATTCATGTCATTGATTCATGTCATTTTTACACTGTTCGTTTAGCGTGCCCTCCGAAAAATAAAGTAAAAATATTTTTGATGCGCTGATATATGAAATGAATATGCGCGACATAGTCACAATGCTATAAACTTTATTATTCCAACATAATTATGCTAAAGATGGTGTGTATAGTCAACATATTTCTTTTTCCGTTTCGAGAAATAAAGTCAGACATCGTTATTTCTGCAAACCGCATATAAGAAATATAACATCTAAAACAACATTTAGTTTATGTAAGTTTGTAATGTAAGTTTGCCTACATGTGGACTTCCACATGTAGGTTGGAATGCAAATGACACATTAGCTTGAACAATGCCCGTCTCCAGCCGGGAGGAAGGTGTGAACAGCACGGCTTGTGGGGGAGAAAGGGTGAGGGCTCTAAGAGCGGTCCCACGGACCGCAAAAGAGCAGACATTTTAGTAGAATTATGTCTAAAATCATATTTCCAAAACGTTTCAGATGAAAAAAAAAACAGAGATGGTTTGAATCGAACATTTAGAAAAAGTCATGCAAGGGGAACTTTCTCAGGACTTCATGGGCAAAGAAAATCCACTTCAAAATTTCAAAATCGGTCAGCCTGACCGCTCCGACGCGCTAGTGTTAAGTGTTGAAAACATGCGGATAGTGCTGGAAAGGAGCCCTACCCTACCTGAAAAACACCCAATGTGGCGTTTTGCCTGGCTCTCCACGTGGCCCCGGGGAGCCTTGTCACCCAGGAGGGGGAGGGGGTGGCCTGGGCCAGCCTCTAACGTGACTTCCGGGGCACGAGTGTAAAATCTTCAAAGTGTGGACAGCAGAAAGTCGTTTTGCCCGGCCCTCCACTCGGACCCAGGAAGCCTTGGGCCCCCACCGGGGTGCCAGGCCCGAAGCCAGCTAAACCCACGACCCGGCTCTCCATCCGAACCCGGGTACCTTTTGCCCTGCTCTCCACTCGGACCCAGGGAGCCCTGGTCTCCCACCGGGGTGCCAGGCCCGAAGCCAGCTAAACCCACGACCCGGCTCTCCATCCGAACCCGGGTACCCACTCTTAAGCACCCCCCCGGAATCTTCACAATCTAACACCAGGTGCTGTAAGCTTTTCATTAACGCATTGGCTACTGCCATCTGCTGTATATGGGCCGTACCGGCCACCGCTGCCTTTGCTTACGGCCATACCACCCTGAACACGCCCGATCTCGTCCGGTCTCGGAAGCTAAGCAGGGTCGGGCCTGGTTAGTACTTGGATGGGAGACCGCCTGGGAATACCAGGTGCTGTAAGCATTTTCATGTCGGCATACTGAATGAGCAATGGTCATTCATGAATGGCCATGCTAAACACTAGATCTTTGTGCACCACTAAAACTTTTTGCCCCCCCAAAGCGCATAGGCCACGCCTACATCATTAAACCCCACCCTCAATCCGACAGGCCCCGCTTTCAACCCGGACACCCGCTCTTAACCACCCACCCAAGACGCCTTAAACCCAGCCGCGGGGGCACAGGGCCACCTCGGACTGTGAAATAACGCATGTGCTGTTTTGCGGAGCTGCCCACGCCAAGTGTGTGCGTGCACGCGCGCCGTTAAGCGCTTGACCGGCGCGGCTAGAGGCTTTGCCGGCCGCTGTGGCAAGCGGGTAGAATTACTCGGGTCTCTCTTCATGACGAATAAGCCTTTCGCCTTTTACTAAAGACTTCCGTGGAGAGGGACGTTGATGAGTTATGGATATTTTTGGAAGGCCTTGCCCATTGGACAAGGCCAGCTCAGCTGTTGAAGAAAATGACATGGAGCACGGTGGTGCGCTCGGTTGTCTTGAGTGCAAATAGGTGTGAGCGCTTTAACTAATAGTATCGAAGGTTCTCAAAATGTGTCAAAGTCTTAATATCTGCAAGCTCACATACTGCCACTGTGTCTTGTGTGTGTGTGTGCTTAAAGGGGAATTTTAAGACTTGGTTGTTGGGTACCGCAAAGAGGCCATTGTTACGCCCACGTGGAGGGGACTAGTCGTTGACTGACCGGCAGGGCACTGGTGTGTGGATTGAGTGCTTTCCTCTATGGCCAGCATGTACAACTCATACTTACCTGGCAGGGTAGACACCATGATCATGAAGGTGGTTCATCCTCGGCGAGGCTCAGCCATTGCACCCCGTGCTTTGCTGACCCGGGCGAATTCCCCAAATGTGGGAATCTCGACTGCACAATTTCTGGTAGTGGGGGACTGCGTTCGCGCTCTCCCCTGATTAAGTGTTGAAAACATGCGGATAGTGCTGGAAAGGAGCCCTACCCTACCTGAAAAACACCCAATGTGGCGTTTTGCCTGGCTCTCCACGCGGCCCCGGGGAGCCTTGTCACCCAGGAGGGGGAGGGGGTGGCCTGGGCCAGCCTCTAACGTGACTTCCGGGGCACGAGTGTAAAATCTTCAAAGTGTGGACAGCAGAAAGTCGTTTTGCCCGGCCCTCCACTCGGACCCAGGAAGCCTTGGGCCCCCACCGGGGTGCCAGGCCCGAAGCCAGCTAAACCCACGACCCGGCTCTCCATCCGAACCCGGGTACCTTTTGCCCTGCTCTCCACTCGGACCCAGGGAGCCCTGGTCTCCCACCGGGGTGCCAGGCCCGAAGCCAGCTAAACCCACGACCCGGCTCTCCATCCGAACCCGGGTACCCACTCTTAAGCACCCCCCCGGAATCTTCACAATCTAACACCAGGTGCTGTAAGCTTTTCATTAACGCATTGGCTACTGCCATCTGCTGTATATGGGCCGTACCGGCCACCGCTGCCTTTGCTTACGGCCATACCACCCTGAACACGCCCGATCTCGTCCGGTCTCGGAAGCTAAAGCAGGGTCGGGCCTGGTTAGTACTTGGATGGGAGACCGCCTGGGAATACCAGGTGCTGTAAGCATTTTCATGTCGGCATACTGAATGAGCAATGGTCATTCATGAATGGCCATGCTAAACACTAGATCTTTGTGCACCACTAAAACTTTTTGCCCCCCCAAAGCGCATAGGCCACGCCTACATCATTAAACCCCACCCTCAATCCGACAGGCCCCGCTTTCAACCCGGACACCCGCTCTTAACCACCCACCCAAGACGCCTTAAACCCAGCCGCGGGGGCACAGGGCCACCTCGGACTGTGAAATAACGCATGTGCTGTTTTGCGGAGCTGCCCACGCCAAGTGTGTGCGTGCACGCGCGCCGTTAAGCGCTTGACCGGCGCGGCTAGAGGCTTTGCCGGCCGCTGTGGCAAGCGGGTAGAATTACTCGGGTCTCTCTTCATGACGAATAAGCCTTTCGCCTTTTACTAAAGACTTCCGTGGAGAGGGACGTTGATGAGTTATGGATATTTTTGGAAGGCCTTGCCCATTGGACAAGGCCAGCTCAGCTGTTGAAGAAAATGACATGGAGCACGGTGGTGCGCTCGGTTGTCTTGAGTGCAAATAGGTGTGAGCGCTTTAACTAATAGTATCGAAGGTTCTCAAAATGTGTCAAAGTCTTAATATCTGCAAGCTCACATACTGCCACTGTGTCTTGTGTGTGTGTGTGCTTAAAGGGGAATTTTAAGACTTGGTTGTTGGGTACCGCAAAGAGGCCATTGTTACGCCCACGTGGAGGGGACTAGTCGTTGACTGACCGGCAGGGCACTGGTGTGTGGATTGAGTGCTTTCCTCTATGGCCAGCATGTACAACTCATACTTACCTGGCAGGGTAGACACCATGATCATGAAGGTGGTTCATCCTCGGCGAGGCTCAGCCATTGCACCCCGTGCTTTGCTGACCCGGGCGAATTCCCCAAATGTGGGAATCTCGACTGCACAATTTCTGGTAGTGGGGGACTGCGTTCGCGCTCTCCCCTGATTAAGTGTTGAAAACATGCGGATAGTGCTGGAAAGGAGCCCTACCCTACCTGAAAAACACCCAATGTGGCGTTTTGCCTGGCTCTCCACGCGGCCCCGGGGAGCCTTGTCACCCAGGAGGGGGAGGGGGTGGCCTGGGCCAGCCTCTAACGTGACTTCCGGGGCACGAGTGTAAAATCTTCAAAGTGTGGACAGCAGAAAGTCGTTTTGCCCGGCCCTCCACTCGGACCCAGGAAGCCTTGGGCCCCCACCGGGGTGCCAGGCCCGAAGCCAGCTAAACCCACGACCCGGCTCTCCATCCGAACCCGGGTACCCACTCTTAAGCACCCCCCCGGAATCTTCACAATCTAACACCAGGTGCTTTAAGTTTTTCATTAACGCATTGGCTACTGCCATCTGCTGTATATGGGCCGTACCGGCCACCGCTGCCTTTGCTTACGGCCATACCACCCTGAACACGCCCGATCTCGTCCGATCTCGGAAGCTAAGCAGGGTCGGGCCTGGTTAGTACTTGGATGGGAGACCGCCTGGGAATACCAGGTGCTGTAAGCATTTTCATGTCGGCATACTGAATGAGCAATGGTCATTCATGAATGGCCATGCTAAACACTAGATCTTTGTGCACCACTAAAACTTTTTGCCCCCCAAAGCGCATAGGCCACGCCTACATCATTAAACCCCACCCTCAATCCGACAGGCCCCGCTTTCAACCCGGACACCCGCTCTTAACCACCCATCCAAGACGCCTTAAACCCAGCCGTGGGGGCACAGGGCCACCTCCGACTGTGAAATAACGCATGTGCTGTTTTGCGGAGCTGCCCACGCCAAGTGTGTGCGTGCACGCGCGCCGTTAAGCGCTTGACCGGCGCGGCTAGAGGCTTTGCCGGCCGCTGTGGCAAGCGGGTAGAATTACTCGGGTCTCTCTTCATGACGAATAAGCCTTTCGCCTTTTACTAAAGACTTCCGTGGAGAGGGACGTTGATGAGTTATGGATATTTTTGGAAGGCCTTGCCCATTGGACAAGGCCAGGTCAGCTGTTGAAGAAAATGACATGGAGCACGGTGGTGCGCTCGGTTGTCTTGAGTGCAAATAGGTGTGAGCGCTTTAACTAATAGTATCGAAGGTTCTCAAAATGTGTCAAAGTCTTAATATCTACAAGCTCACATACTGCCACTGTGTCTTGTGTGTGTGCTTAAAGGGGAATTTTAAGACTTGGTTGTTGGGTACCGCAAAGAGGCCATTGTTACGCCCACGTGGAGGGGACTAGTCGTTGACTGACCGGCAGGGCACTGGTGTGTGGATTGAGTGCTTTCCTCTATGGCCAGCATGTACAACTCATACTTACCTGGCAGGGGAGACACCATGATCACGAAGGAGGTTCACCAAGCAGAATTACAGCGGGATTACCAGTGAAAGGACCAGCAGGAGAAACAGAGTGAGATTTCTTTTTTCTCTTTCCTAATCTTTACGGAAGTTGTGCGGTGTATGGGACTTCTGTAAAGGTTTTTTGGGAGTTGGCTGCAAGTGCAGTGCCGGGGAGCCAGCTTGTCTGGTTTAATCCCCGGGTGACTCCCAATGGCCTTCACCCAACACGAAAGGAGGCGAAATGCCGTCCGTTTTGAGCTCCAGGGAGACCTGGAGATGGACCGGCTGCAGTTCTCCAGGAATATACTCCAGAATGAGCTTGGTTTTAATCCCAATCAACTGGATTACCTCTTCGCCATGCCTGGGAAGAAGGTTTTTGAAGTTGTCTTTGCTACCTTCGATTTTTTTGAACACTGTGTGGACAGATTCCGCCAGAAAAAAGCCAACAACTCCAGGCTAGAGAACATCAAACTGATCCCCCTGTCAGAGAGAGATACCAAGACGGTTACCATCATCATGTATTCAGAGAATGTGACGACCCCTGATATCCGGACCTGGCTGTCATTCCACTGTGACGTGGTGAGAGGCATGGAGCTGAGAGACCAGGACGGAATCCTTACTGGGGCACGACGCTTCTACGTCAAGCTGAGGAGAGACCAAGTGCACGGGCAGCTACAACATCTACCCTCTACGATCCAGCTGGGAAGGGTGAGAGGAAGCGTTTTCTATCAAGGCCAGCCCAAGACGTGCAGGAAGTGCGGTTCGCTGGGCCATTTTGCGGCTGATTGCAACAACACCTACTGCAAGCACTGCAAAACGTCCAGTCATACCACCAGGGACTGTGTAGAGCCGAAGAAGTGCAACCTCTGCGGAGCCACCTCCCACACCTTCAGGACTTGCCCCAAATCCTATGCCTTCAAGGCATCCAGCCAGATAGATCCTAACTTTTGGCAGACGGACCCGGAGCACAACCTTGCCCCAGATGTGGAGCCGACACCTCCACAGGAAGTTCCAGCAGCCGACCTTCAACAAGCCGAGCCGGCACAGAACGTCCGGGGAGACACACCTGCAGCCATCGCCGAACCACCAACATCAGCAGCGGAGGCGAACTTCGAGCCACCCGGAGAAAGCGCCCTGATGGGAGAGGACGGCCAGCTGGACTGGAGCGCCACACCAGCTGAGGACCAGCCAGACGAGGATGACATCAGTCTCGTGGGTGTCTCGTCTCGTCTAGATCACGAGGAGGACATCAGTCTCGCACAGCAACTGGCAAACTCCACCACCATCTGTTCAGCTGATTGTCGTGATCTCCTGGATGCCTTGATCGTCGATCTGCCAGGTCCAGTGGGACCAGCACAGCATCTGATCATGGCCTCGGATGACTCAGCCGGCCAGAAACCCACATCCCAGAAGCGGCAACAGCACTCCTCCTCGGGAGAGTCCATCGACGCCGATAACCAGGTATGGCCATCCCCTCTTACTACCTCTGTCTCCTTTTTGGATCCCCAGAGCCTTGAGTTCTTCTCCAATGCCACCCAAATGAAGGGGGCAGTGGGGGAGGGCATCTGGGAAAAACCCAAAAGGAACAAAGGGAAAAAGCTCCGCACCAGCCCCCCTACAGACCCGTTCAAGGGTCTCCCCTTACCCTAATTAATGGCTGCTATCTCCATCGCCTCCCTCAATACTAGAGGTTTGAACGACCCGGTTAAGTGTCTGACAGCCTTTAACTTTTTGCACTCAGAGGGTAATGACATAATCCTCTTGCAGGAGTGCAACATCCCCTTTAAAGACAGTTATAAGGGTTATGAGGACAGGTGGAGCCACGGACAGTCTGTATGGTCTGGAGACAATGACAACAGGTCATCAGGGGTGGCCGTGCTGTTTAAAGGGTGGGGCTTTAACATAAAGAGGGTCCAACATGTTATCCACGGGAGGGTTTTGTGTGTGGACATTGAAATAAACAATGCCAGTGTAAGACTGATTAATGTGTACTGTCCAGCGGACCTACAACATCGCCTTGAGACATTAAATGCCCTACAGCCTCTGTTGGTGTGTGGCAGTGAGATTATATTGGGAGGTGATTTTAACTGTCTTGTTGATGCCAAAGACAGGCTCACAACGAGTACAGTTAGGCTGGACTCCAGCACAGAGTCATTGAAAAACATTATAAAAGATTTTAAATTAATGGATACTTTTCGCGCCATGAACCCCAGACAGCCTGGGTACACATGGACCAATGGACGAACCCACTCGAGGATTGATTTTCTATTGACCTCAAAAGGTTTGCAGGTTCAACGGGCATCGGTTACCCCAGTGTGTTTTTCTGACCATTCTAAAATTGATTGTACCATGGTTTTGAAAGAAAAAATTGAGAGGGGGAAGGGGTCCTGGAAGCTTAACACTTCCCTGCTCCAGGAGAAGAAGGTTGTTGACAGACTAAAAGAAAAATTAGTTCAATGGTCTTCACTACAATTTGCTTTCAACACGGTTGGTGAATGGTGGGAGGATGTGAAGGAGAGAGTAAAACGTTTTTTTATGGAGGTTGGCAGAAAAGTTGCAAAAACAAAACGTTTTAAATGTAAAAAAGAGCAGGCAAAATTGCAAAGACTGTATACAATGGCACATGCTGGTTTTAATGTATCTGAAGAAATAGCCAATTTAAAACGTGAGATGTTAAGAAGATGCGCAGAGACGAGTCGTGGCCTAATAACCCGTAGCCGTGTGCAACATATGGAGCAAAATGAAAAGTGCACAAGGTACTTTTTTAAAGAATTAGCAAGACCCAAGAATATTATGGAAGCCATAAAAGATGAAAATGGCAACGAAAAAACGGTAACCAAAGACATACTTACGGTGGTAGGTAACTTTTATGCCGACCTCTATAAAGGTGAGGACCTCGACAGTCCTTCCCTAGAGATGATCCTTTCAAAGGTGAATAAGAGTGTAGGGGATTTTAATGGATTGTTGGAAGGAGAGTTAACTGTTAATGAGCTGTTTAAAGCTGTAAAAAGCATGCAGGATAACAAGGCACCGGGAACAGATGGCCTGCCAAAGGAATTTTATGTCACTTTCTGGGAAGAAATTAAATGTCACCTTTTAGAAGTGTTTAATGAAAGCCTACGCATGGGCCAACTACCTGCAACTTTGAGAGAAGGCACAATTTCTTTGCTTTTTAAAAAAGGTGATAAAAAAGAGATAAAAAATTGGAGACCACTTACTTTGTTGGGTGTGGATCGCAAGATCCTGGCAAAGGCACTCTTTTTCAGGTTACAGGGGGTGGCGGGAAATGTGGTGGGGGATGAGCAAACCTGCGTTGTCCCAGGACGCTCCATGAGTGATAGTCTGGCTCTGGTAAGGGATTCTTTTTTGTACTCAATTGACAGAACGGTGCCCCTGTGTATAGTAGGCCTAGACCTTGAAAAGGCCTTTGATAGGGTCAACCATGCCTACTTAAAGAAGGTAATGCTGGCCTTCGGTTTTGGGCCAACAATTAGGGCCTGGATTGATGTGCTCCATAAAGAATGTGTGAGCAGGGTTGTCATCAATGGAAACAGCACTGACACATTTAAGGTGGAATCGGGGGTTAGGCAAGGATGCCCCCTGTCTGTTGTCCTTTTTATCCTTGCCATGGAACCTCTGGCTTGCGCAATAAGACAAGATCAGTCCATCCGTGGGCTTTTGGTACCAGGGAGCAGCGGGAGGGAGGCAAAGATGACCCTGTATATGGATGATATGACCATTTTAGCTACAGATAACACCTCAGTGGATAAAGCTCTTGGATGGAGCGATTGTTTTTCCAGGGCATCAGGGGCTAAGCTCAATAGAGCTAAAAGTGAATGTTTGTATACACATTGGAGGGAAGAGAAAATTAATTTGGGGCTAACAGAAAAGAATGATCGAATTAAGGTGCTCGGAATTGAAATAGGCAAAGACATGTTAAAGGTTAACTGGGAGTCAAGACTTCCAAAGCTTAAAAGTAAGTTTTTAAGATGGGAGGGAAGAGACTTGTCCATTACAGGAAAGGTTTTAATTATAAAAGCGGAAATCTATGCCTCGCTAACGTATCTGGCTGCCACCTTGCCTGTGCCTAGAACCTTCCTCAATCCTCTGAGAAGATCTGTCTTTCAGTTTTTATGGAGTTCTCAGCAGGAGAGAGTAAAAAGGGAAATAATGTATAGACCTTTGGATAAGGGAGGGAAAGCAGTACCAGATTTGGGCATCAAATTAGAAGCCTTGTTTCTAACTCCAATTGTAAAATCTGTTCTGAATGTCAATAACACATGTTTATGGTCCTTTTTTGCTAAGTTTTGGGTGGGACAAAATATAGCGCAGCGTTTTGGGAAGAGGCTCCCATTAGACACCCCACATGCTGAAACAAGGCCTACAATATACGATAAGGCAATGATATTGTTTCAGTCCGCTAACTTGAAGGGAACGTCAGTAGACAAGATCAGTAGGGAGATTGTTGAAAAGGGCCTGTCGCCCCAGACAACTAGGACGGTGCCGGTCAGTACCTTAATTTCAAAAGAATGTTTACAGGTCTGGAAGAATGTAAACTCTCCTTTCTTGCAAAATGTCCATAAAGACGTGGCCTGGAGCACAGTACAAAACTGTCTCCCTACCAGGGCATTTTTGCATGGAAGGAGATGCTCCAGAACTAGCAAATGCCCAAGAGTAACATGTGACTCAGATGAATACGTCAAACATCTATTCTGGTTTTGTCCACATGCGCACAAGGTCTGGGGCTTCCTGAGGCCTTGGCTGATAGACCTTCATAGGGACCCCACAGAAAATGACATTATGTATGGGGAACTAAATGGTAACAACTGTGAAAATTGGTTAAGATGGTGGGCGGTGATCAACTGCACTAAAGACGCTATCTGGAAATGCCGAAATATTCTGGTTTTCAAAAGATTTTGTATGCCCACGGAGTCAGTGGCCAAATTAGCAGTGACGATAGCCAGGGACTACATCCTCAGGGACAAGACCAAATGTAACACAAGGGTAATAAAGGAAATGTGGAAAGTGGGAGAATCTGGTTTGGTATATGACCTTTTAAAAGATGTGCTATAAAAAAAAAAAAAAAAAAAAGAATCTGTACCTTGTTAAAGATGTGATCAGTAATGTATGTATTAATGTATGTATTTATGCCATGAACAGTGTGTGACTATTGTTGTATTGATGAATTGCCTGTAAACTACTGACAAAATCAAATAAAATGTCTAAAAAGTGAAAAGTGAAGTGGTTCACCCTCGGCGAGGCTCAGCCATTGTACCCCGTGCTTTGCTGACCCGGGCGAATTCCCCAAATGTGGGAATCTCGACTGCACAATTTCTGGTAGTGGGGGACTGCGTTCGCGCTCTCCCCTGATTAAGTGTTGAAAACATGCGGATAGTGCTGGAAAGGAGCCCTACCCTACCTGAAAAACACCCAATGTGGTGTTTTGCCTGGCTCTCCACGCGGCCCCGGGGAGCCTTGTCACCCAGGAGGGGGAGGGGGTGGCCTGGGCCAGCCTCTAACGTGACTTCCGGGGCACGAGTGTAAAATCTTCAAAGTGTGGACAGCAGAAAGTCGTTTTGCCCGGCCCTCCACTCGGACCCAGGAAGCCTTGGGCCCCCACCGGGGTGCCAGGCCCGAAGCCAGCTAAACCCACGACCCGGCTCTCCATCCGAACCCGAGTACCCACTCTTAAGCACCCCCCCGGAATCTTCACAATCTAACACCAGGTGCTGTAAGCTTTTCATTAACGCATTGGCTACTGCCATCTGCTGTATATGGGCCGTACCGGCCACCGCTGCCTTTGCTTACGGCCATACCACCCTGAACACGCCCGATCTCGTCCGATCTCGGAAGCTAAGCAGGGTCGGGCCTGGTTAGTACTTGGATGGGAGACCGCCTGGGAATACCAGGTGCTGTAAGCATTTTCATGTCGGCATACTGAATGAGCAATGGTCATTCATGAATGGCCATGCTAAACACTAGATCTTTGTGCACCACTAAAACGTTTTGCCCCCCAAAGCGCATAGGCCACGCCTACATCATTAAACCCCACCCTCAATCCGACAGGCCCCGCTTTCAACCCGGACACCCGCTCTTAACCACCCATCCAAGACGCCTTAAACCCAGCCGCGGGGGCACAGGGCCACCTCGGACTGTGAAATAACGCATGTGCTGTTTTGCGGAGCTGCCCACGCCAAGTGTGTGCGTGCACGCGCGCCGTTAAGCGCTTGACCGGCGCGGCTAGAGGCTTTGCCGGCCGCTGTGGCAAGCGGGTAGAATTACTCGGGTCTCTCTTCATGACGAATAAGCCTTTCGCCTTTTACTAAAGACTTCCGTGGAGAGGGACGTTGATGAGTTATGGATATTTTTGGAAGGCCTTGCCCATTGGACAAGGCCAGGTCAGCTGTTGAAGAAAATGACATGGAGCACGGTGGTGCGCTCGGTTGTCTTGAGTGCAAATAGGTGTGAGCGCTTTAACTAATAGTATCGAAGGTTCTCAAAATGTGTCAAAGTCTTAATATCTACAAGCTCACATACTGCCACTGTGTCTTGTGTGTGTGCTTAAAGGGGAATTTTAAGACTTGGTTGTTGGGTACCGCAAAGAGGCCATTGTTACGCCCACGTGGAGGCGACTAGTCGTTGACTGACCGGCAGGGCACTGGTGTGTGGATTGAGTGCTTTCCTCTATGGCCAGCATGTACAACTCATACTTACCTGGCAGGGGAGACACCATGATCATGAAGGTGGTTCACCCTCGGCGAGGCTCAGCCATTGCACCCCGTGCTTTGCTGACCCGGGCGAATTCCCCAAATGTGGGAATCTCGACTGCACAATTTCTGGTAGTGGGGGACTGCGTTCGCGCTCTCCCCTGATTAAGTGTTGAAAACATGCGGATAGTGCTGGAAAGGAGCCCTACCCTACCTGAAAAACACCCAATGTGGCGTTTTGCCTGGCTCTCCACGCGGCCCCGGGGAGCCTTGTCACCCAGGAGGGGGAGGGGGTGGCCTGGGCCAGCCTCTAACGTGACTTCCGGGGCACGAGTGTAAAATCTTCAAAGTGTGGACAGCAGAAAGTCGTTTTGCCCGGCCCTCCACTCGGACCCAGGAAGCCTTGGGCCCCCACCGGGGTGCCAGGCCCGAAGCCAGCTAAACCAACGACCCGGATCTCCATCCGAACCCGGGTACCTTTTGCCCTGCTCTCCACTCGGACCCAGGGAGCCCTGGTCCCCCACCGGGGTGCCAGGCCCGAAGCCAGCTAAACCCACGACCCGGCTCTCCATCCGAACCCGGGTACCCACTCTTAAGCACCCCCCCGGAATCTTCACAATCTAACACCAGGTGCTGTAAGCTTTTGATTAACGCATTGGCTACTGCCATCTGCTGTATATGGGCCGTACCGGCCACCGCTGCCTTTGCTTACGGCCATACCACCCTGAACACGCCCGATCTCGTCCGATCTCGGAAGCTAAGCAGGGTCGGGCCTGGTTAGTACTTGGATGGGAGACCGCCTGGGAATACCAGGTGCTGTAAGCATTTTCATGTCGGCATACTGAATGAGCAATGGTCATTCATGAATGGCCATGCTAAACACTAGATCTTTGTGCACCACTAAAACTTTTTGCCCCCCAAAGCGCATAGGCCACGCCTACATCATTAAACCCCACCCTCAATCCGACAGGCCCCGCTTTCAACCCGGACACCCGCTCTTAACCACCCATCCAAGACGCCTTAAACCCAGCCGCGGGGGCACAGGGCCACCTCGGACTGTGAAATAACGCATGTGCTGTTTTGCGGAGCTGCCCACGCCAAGTGTGTGCGTGCACGCGCGCCGTTAAGCGCTTGACCGGCGCGGCTAGAGGCTTTGCCGGCCGCTGTGGCAAGCGGGTAGAATTACTCGGGTCTCTCTTCATGACGAATAAGCCTTTCGCCTTTTACTAAAGACTTCCGTGGAGAGGGACGTTGATGAGTTATGGATATTTTTGGAAGGCCTTGCCCATTGGACAAGGCCAGGTCAGCTGTTGAAGAAAATGACATGGAGCACGGTGGTGCGCTCGGTTGTCTTGAGTGCAAATAGGTGTGAGCGCTTTAACTAATAGTATCGAAGGTTCTCAAAATGTGTCAAAGTCTTAATATCTGCAAGCTCACATACTGCCACTGTGTCTTGTGTGTGTGTGTGTGTGCTTAAAGGGGAATTTTAAGACTTGGTTGTTGGGTACCGCAAAGAGGCCATTGTTACGCCCACGTGGAGGGGACTAGTCGTTGACTGACCGGCAGGGCACTGGTGTGTGGATTGAGTGCTTTCCTCTATGGCCAGCATGTACAACTCATACTTACCTGGCAGGGGAGACACCATGATCATGAAGGTGGTTCACCCGCAGGGGAGAGCGTCAACGCAAGTTTGCGCTCTCCCCTGATTAAGTGTTGAAAACATGCGGATAGTGCTGGAAAGGAGCCCTACCCTACCTGAAAAACACACAATGTGGCGTTTTGCCTGGCTCTCCACGCGGCCCCGGGGAGCCTTGTCACCCAGGAGGGCGAGGGGGTGGCCTGGGCCAGCCTCTAACGTGACTTCCGTGGCACGAGTGTAAAATCTCTTAAAGTGTGGACAGCAGAAAGTCGTTTTGCCCGGCCCTCCACTCGGACCCAGGAAGCCTTGGGCCCCCACCGGGGTGCCAGGCCCGAAGCCAGCTAAACCCACGACCCGGCTCTCCATCCGAACCCGGGTACCTTTTGCCCTGCTCTCCACTCGGACCCAGGGAGCCCTGGTCCCCCACCGGGCTGCCAGGCCCGAAGCCAGCTAAACCCACGACCCGGCTCTCCATCCGAACCCGGGTACCCACTCTTAAGCACCCCCCCGGAATCTTCACAATCTAACACCAGGTGCTGTAAGCTTTTCATTAACGCATTGGCTACTGCCATCTGCTGTATATGGGCCGTACCGGCCACCGCTGCCTTTGCTTACGGCCATACCACCCTGAACACGCCCGATCTCGTCCGATCTCGGAAGCTAAGCAGGGTCGGGCCTGGTTAGTACTTGGATGGGAGACCGCCTGGGAATACCAGGTGCTGTAAGCATTTTCATGTCGGCATACTGAATGAGCAATGGTCATTCATGAATGGCCATGCTAAACACTAGATCTTTGTGCACCACTAAAACTTTTTGCCCCCCAAAGCGCATAGGCCACGCCTACATCATTAAACCCCACCCTCAATCCGACAGGCCCCGCTTTCAACCCGGACACCCGCTCTTAACCACCCATCCAAGACGCCTTAAACCCAGCCGCGGGGGCACAGGGCCACCTCGGACTGTGAAATAACGCATGTGCTGTTTTGCGGAGCTGCCCACGCCAAGTGTGTGCGTGCACGCGCGCCGTTAAGCGCTTGACCGGCGCGGCTAGAGGCTTTGCCGGCCGCTGTGGCAAGCGGGTAGAATTACTCGGGTCTCTCTTCATGACGAATAAGCCTTTCGCCTTTTACTAAAGACTTCCGTGGAGAGGGACGTTGATGAGTTATGGATATTTTTGGAAGGCCTTGCCCATTGGACAAGGCCAGGTCAGCTGTTGAGGAAAATGACATGGAGCACGGTGGTGTGCTCGGTTGTCTTGAGTGCAAATAGGTGTGAGCGCTTTAACTAATAGTATCGAAGGTTCTCAAAATGTGTCAAAGTCTTAATATCTACAAGCTCACATACTGCCACTGTGTCTTGTGTGTGTGCTTAAAGGGGAATTTTAAGACTTGGTTGTTGGGTACCGCAAAGAGGCCATTGTTACGCCCACGTGGAGGCGACTAGTCGTTGACTGACCGGCAGGGCACTGGTGTGTGGATTGAGTGCTTTCCTCTATGGCCAGCATGTACAACTCATACTTACCTGGCAGGGGAGACACCATGATCATGAAGGTGGTTCACCCTCGGCGAGGCTCAGCCATTGCACCCCGTGCTTTGCTGACCCGGGCGAATTCCCCAAATGTGGGAATCTCGACTGCACAATTTCTGGTAGTGGGGGACTGCGTTCGCGCTCTCCCCTGATTAAGTGTTGAAAACATGCGGATAGTGCTGGAAAGGAGCCCTACCCTACCTGAAAAACACCCAATGTGGTGTTTTGCCTGGCTCTCCACGCGGCCCCGGGGAGCCTTGTCACCCAGGAGGGGGAGGGGGTGGCCTGGGCCAGCCTCTAACGTGACTTCCGGGGCACGAGTGTAAAATCTTCAAAGTGTGGACAGCAGAAAGTCGTTTTGCCCGGCCCTCCACTCGGACCCAGGAAGCCTTGGGCCCCCACCGGGGTGCCAGGCCCGAAGCCAGCTAAACCCACGACCCGGCTCTCCATCCGAACCCGGGTACCCACTCTTAAGCACCCCCCCGGAATCTTCACAATCTAACACCAGGTGCTTTAAGTTTTTCATTAACGCATTGGCTACTGCCATCTGCTGTATATGGGCCGTACCGGCCACCGCTGCCTTTGCTTACGGCCATACCACCCTGAACACGCCCGATCTCGTCCGATCTCGGAAGCTAAGCAGGGTCGGGCCTGGTTAGTACTTGGATGGGAGACCGCCTGGGAATACCAGGTGCTGTAAGCATTTTCATGTCGGCATACTGAATGAGCAATGGTCATTCATGAATGGCCATGCTAAACACTAGATCTTTGTGCACCACTAAAACTTTTTGCCCCCCAAAGCGCATAGGCCACGCCTACATCATTAAACCCCACCCTCAATCCGACAGGCCCCGCTTTCAACCCGGACACCCGCTCTTAACCACCCATCCAAGACGCCTTAAACCCAGCCGCGGGGGCACAGGGCCACCTCGGACTGTGAAATAACGCATGTGCTGTTTTGCGGAGCTGCCCACGCCAAGTGTGTGCGTGCACGCGCGCCGTTAAGCGCTTGACCGGCGCGGCTAGAGGCTTTGCCGGCCGCTGTGGCAAGCGGGTAGAATTACTCGGGTCTCTCTTCATGACGAATAAGCCTTTCGCCTTTTACTAAAGACTTCCGTGGAGAGGGACGTTGATGAGTTATGGATATTTTTGGAAGGCCTTGCCCATTGGACAAGGCCAGGTCAGCTGTTGAAGAAAATGACATGGAGCACGGTGGTGCGCTCGGTTGTCTTGAGTGCAAATAGGTGTGAGCGCTTTAACTAATAGTATCGAAGGTTCTCAAAATGTGTCAAAGTCTTAATATCTACAAGCTCACATACTGCCACTGTGTCTTGTGTGTGTGCTTAAAGGGGAATTTTAAGACTTGGTTGTTGGGTACCGCAAAGAGGCCATTGTTACGCCCACGTGGAGGGGACTAGTCGTTGACTGACCGGCAGGGCACTGGTGTGTGGATTGAGTGCTTTCCTCTATGGCCAGCATGTACAACTCATACTTACCTGGCAGGGGAGACACCATGATCATGAAGGTGGTTCACCCTCAGGGGAGAGCGTGAACGCAAGTTTGCGCTCTCCCCTGATTAAGTGTTGAAAACATGCGGATAGTGCTGGAAAGGAGCCCTACCCTACCTGAAAAACACACAATGTGGCGTTTTGCCTAGCTCTCCACGCGGCCCCGGGGAGCCTTGTCACCCAGGAGGGGGAGGGGGTGGCCTGGGCCAGCCTCTAACGTGACTTCCGTGGCACGAGTGTAAAATCTCTTAAAGTGTGGACAGCAGAAAGTCGTTTTGCCCGGCCCTCCACTCGGACCCAGGAAGCCTTGGGCCCCCACCGGGGTGCCAGGCCCGAAGCCAGCTAAACCCACGACCCGGCTCTCCATCCGAACCCGGGTACCTTTTGCCCTGCTCTCCACTCGGACCCAGGGAGCCCTGGTCCCCCACCGGGCTGCCAGGCCCGAAGCCAGCTAAACCCACGACCCGGCTCTCCATCCGAACCCGAGTACCCA